>NC_065532.1:21678961-21996769 GCF_020184175.1 Aphis gossypii | reverse complement strand
TACAATAGGTACCTATATGGTTAAAGTTAAATAAATATAATTCCAAAACCTTCAAAGTTTAGTTTCCAAAATATTATGTTCAAAATTACAATAAGTACCTATTTATTCTGTTTACCTATGAATTAGGTAAGGCACCTAAACATTAATTTAAATTTGTATATAGTGTAGGCACCTAGATGATTAATAATAGGTACATTCAATTCATTCAACAATTAATTTAATATGATATTTTTCAAAATAAATTATTTATTGAACAACATTTAGGTATTTATTGTAAAAAAACTTTTATTCTTATTTACTAAAATATTTTTAAATGTAACTTGCTTTTAACTTTTAACTTTAAATATATTATTTAGATGTTCATTGTGATTGATTTTAATTTTTGATACAATGGTAGATACCTACCTAATAATTTATTATTGATTAGTTAAAATGATTAATGAATACTCAGTACTCGGATACACAAATCTTTTTATATTTTGTATCCTTGGTTGTCAGGTGAATCAAATTCAAGTTTTAATTGACAACCACAATAACTTTACTGTGGTTATACCTGCAAATAATTTATTATATTATATTGTATGGGCATATATTTAATAGCATAAGTGGTCATGGATTTAGGTTCTACTTAATCAACATTTTGTGAATTTAATCATAATAATATTTTAGAATTGATTAAAATTAACTGTGAATTAATTAACAATTTTAATTACTAAATGAAATAAAAATGCCGTAATTACCTTCCTTTTCTGTTATTTTATAAAAAAATATTTGTTACATTTTAACAAACAATTACAGCATATGAGTTAAAACTATTTTTTTAATACATTTGTTTATTATTTATAATATTTACATACAATTAGTGATTACTTCCATGCGATTTTGAATTTGGAACATTTTTGTTTACATTTTGTTGCAAGTTTCTATTTCTCTTGAATACTTTTTTTTTCGTTTCTTTTTTTGGTCGTCCAACTGGCAATCGTTTACTTCCCCTTGTTATACCTGGTCTTCTTCTGCTAATTGTAGTTGGTTGAACAGTTATTGTACCTCGGCTCCTATGTCTTAGTGAAATTGAACTTCCAGTTGTAGCAATAAAAGATTCCCATGCTGTTAAAGATTTTACATTTTTTAACCTCTGGACACATTTGGAAAGAACATGTAGTGATGGAGCTGGGAATTTTTTAAAATTATCTGTCATTAGGCTTACTATTTGTTTTTTATATTCTTCCGTTAATGTTTCATTTTCAATTACCTCAGTTTCTTTGTTTTTTATCTGATTTTCAATAATATTTCTCTCTACATCAACATCAAGTAAATCACAGTGCATACTATTGTTTTCATTAATTGTATTAGACTCCTGAATCAGATTATTACTTTCTGTTGGACTAAGAATTAAAGGCATATAAAATTCATTTGCTTGTGCTTCATTACCAAAAGCTAATTTAGCTAGCAAACATCGTGTTTCATGACATATAGGTGGTAAGCTTGGCATTTTATGGTGGTATAAATTGTAAACAGCAGCTTGATGTTTACAAAATGAACCATATTTTCCTACAGGACATGAACAGTATCCAACAGTCACATTGACTTCATAAAACTCAGGAGAATTTTTTTGTTGTACTTTATATAAATCGTCATCCAAAGCTTCTATCCAATCTTTAGTTATATGTGCTGCACGGTTTAACTGGTCCTGAAACAGTAATCTTGATTTATCAGATCTTCCATTCACAAAGTTTCTTAAGCGTGTTGTATAATACTCTTCCATACTCGTACAAATAAAATCGACAAGAGCTATAGCGTTGTATGCTTTGTTACGTGATAGAACAATATCTTTGAAAATTCTAACATTTACTTCACTGAAGTTATTTGTATGGTGTCCATGCATTGATGCATCTCTGAATGCAAAACACCAAATTTCTTTTCGCTTCCAATAATTGGTAACATATGATATCCATTGTGGATATTTATTAAATACTGTTTTTTCATCACTAGAAGATATTCCTGCCATAATTTTAAATGATTTTTCAGCTTCTTGTATATCTGATGATACTAAACAATTTTGAAATACTTTGTATAATGCTTTTCTATCGTCCTTTAAAATGTCATGTTTTTTTTCAAAAAGCCAACGCCATACCGATTGACAAATATGAAAACGACATAGAAGAGATTTTGATGATGGCCAAACATGCTTAAGAGCTTGTCTTTCAGCTTCACTATCATCGGTCATAAACTGTTTGGGATACCCTTGGGAAGAAAATGCGAATGGTACAGACTCTTTCAATAGTGTAAAGGCAGCAATGTAATCTTCAGTTGACTGTCCTTTAGTGATCATAAGAGCTAATGGTACAGCTCCTATCCCACAAGCAGTAAGCATAATTGTTACAGAATGCCCATTGGCATCACAGGATGCAGTACTATCCACAAAAGCAATATCCTTAGCAAATGGCAATCCGTGAGCACGTTGCATTATTGGAGTAATTACTACTATAGCAAATGGGTATTGTTTATACCTTACAATAATACCATTTTTTGTATATTATAATATTTTTTCTTCCAATTTCTGAAAATTAAGAATATTTGTCTATTGCTAATTAATATTAGTATTCAATTGGTTTGTTAACTTCAAATTAATACTAAAAATTAGCTGTTAATGGTTAGACACAATAATTTGTGTAGCATAATTAAGTGCACATATTTTTTACATTATTCTACTTCAAACATTTATACATACATAGGTACTTAAATAGTAAAAAATGTGTTTTAGGAGTTATTTGAGTAAAAGTATTTTAATATCATATTAATATCTTATAATTATATATTTTTTGAAAAATCTTTTACTTTAAATTCAAATTAACTTATTTGTTAAAAATTACATACAGTACAATTTTATTTTAGGATAGGTAGGTACTACTTAATTACATTTATAGCCTAAACAATTACAAATAAGTATTTTATATAATTTGGAAATGTATTTTAATATATTTTATATATATATATTTATATTTAAGACAATGTAGGCATTTCATATTTCATTATATTAACAATTGTATTCATATTTATAAAAATGGGTTCCTATATTAAGTTTTTATTTTTTTTTAAGGTCATAAAAAGTACCATAAAAAATAACATATATCTATGTTAGTGTTATATATATTTTAAAACCAATTTGTATAACAGATAATTAGATTTGACGATGAATCATGTGCTACACTGGAAAAAAGTAACAATAAAACATTTAAAATAAAATATAGGTATTGAATATTCTTTATTGATTTATTTACAGTTATTTTAGTATTAACAAATTGCAGTGTTGAAAATATAATGATGTAGATTAACACTATTTAGGTACTCATTGACCTGAGCTAGCTACCAATTTACTTTAGATTAGCATTATTATTAGGAAATAAAACAATAGACTTTCATTTTAATATCAACTATAGGTAGCAGGATTTGTAAATATATACCTAGACAGTTATAATTATGTTGATGTAATTTTTAAGTATCATCAAAACAACTAATTTATTTAAACGTTTAAACCTCTAACTTCTACTATATAAATTTAAACATAATATACTTAATCTATGTCCCCATGGCTATAATATAAGACATAATTAGAACATCAATCTAATACAATATAAATATAATACCTAAGCATTAATAGGTTATATTAAGATATTTTATCTTAAGTGTTACAAATACAAATATTTGTAGAAAAAATATAAATAATATGTCACTATAGTTAAAGAAATATATGTGAAAGTTATAAATAATGTAATTCAATCAACATACATATACAATATACATACCATCTAGCATACTCATCCCCCCCTTTTTTTTTAATAATGAATTCAAATCCTGAGTTTTGGAACTTTTAAATATACTCTAAGACCATAATAATATGTTCTAATAAATGATTTATTTGTACTACTTAAGGAGTGTCTTGTGGCGATACAAAGTTCTGTTTTTCAAGTGAGAGCCTCTTTTTTACTGTACATTATTCAGAGGATAATTTTCTTGAAAATGTTGATGTACCTAATTCAAATTTGAATGAACAGTTTCTTAGTTATTAAAATGTTTGTACCTATTGTGGATCATAGTCCTCAAAAATGGATATACATAAATGCAAAATAGACATAAAATTGGATCTAGTATTATACTTGGCCACTTGGACCATTTTTACAAATTATTAATATTGATAGATTAATATTAATAACTAAAATTTGCAAATCATCATAGCCTTCATAATATCTTATAAGCCCATTACCATGGACCTTTTATCCTTAGAACACAAAGTTAAATAACTCAAAAACAATTTTTATTTTGATACATACAAAATTTCAGAAACATTATCTACAGTACCTATAATTTATAATTGAATAGTGGTGTTCTCATTTAAAAAGCTGAAGCTTCTATCTTCACAGTTCACACCGTAAGTAGTACAACAATCTCAAGAATTTTTAATATATTTTTCTCATTGCCTACCTCATGATTTTTAAAGTAAATAGTAATATGAGTTTTGTTATAACTTATACAATAAGCATTAGTCAACCCTTCCCAATTCATTAGCTAGGCATGCAGATTAAATATTGATTATAAATTATAATGTTAAGTATATAATAATCATCAATTAGATACCTATACATTAATTTATTATGTGGCAAAACATATAATAAACATTATGTAGGTAATATAATAATGATAACAATAATAGTATTTATTTATTCGGCTAAATAAATTAATTGTAAATAAACGTGTTATTCCATTTACTCACCTGAAATACCCCATCGCCATTCTGTGGCCCAAGGTGTATTTTTTTCCATTCGTCATACCAATATCTCACTGTTCTATATTTTGGATTTGTATGAGCGTTAGCCAACTCTGTTGAACTTATACCATATTTCAGCTCAATTTTTTCTTCGTGAATCTTTATAGATTCACTAATCCCTAATTTATTTATTTAAAATCCATTTATTATTTATTGTATATTATAATTTCTCACATAGGTGTATACAAGTATGAGATATAATCACCCCATTGTAAAATAAATATTTCACTTTGTACTTGTAATAAATAATAATACCTTTGTAAAGTACATAATATAGGTATTATTTAGTTTTTAAATTTCAGGTACTTACCAAGACCACTAGTAAAGTATCCATTAAAGATACAACGGATATCATCAGTAGGCCTCAAAAATGACAATGCCTCACCTGATGTCAATGTGTGGTTATGGGCATTTGTAAATGTTATTATTGCTGGTAAACCATCCTTAAAAATAATTAGTAGATGAAAATTATAACATAATATACAGCTACACATATAATATAATTTATCTATATTATAATCCTCAATCAATAAATACAACTTTTAATATGAAATTGTTATTAAATAACTTATAAAATAGATACCTTTACATATGAATCTTTTTTACAAGTATCTTTAGTTGTGAGTTTAAGTGTGATATCAATTTTTGCCGGACAATTAGTATTTTTTGACTTTCCTTTTACATTTTCTTTAATACTTTTTTTTTGGAATGCACTATGATGACATACAAATACTTTTCTACATAGAAATAAATACATAATAATTATATTATTCAGTAAAATAGCTCTAGAATTATTATATCTTAATATCAAATATTAAATAAATACATAACATTTTTTATGAATATAAAATTAAATTTGTTACCAACCGACAAACATATCTAGTAGACTGTTTTGAACTAAAAATGCACCAACTAGTTTTTGTTTCGATACTGTGCAATTGTATATATGAATTAATATCATTTTCATTAAGCAAATTAGCTCGAAACACATTAGGCTCAACTTCTTTAACTTGAAACATTTTAAAGTTTTTAAGTTAACTACGTATAAGCCATTAACAGTAATTAGATCAGTCATTATAAGTTGATGGATCTTATATTCTATTTTTATATTCATAATATTTCGCGGCATTTTCAATAATATAATTTTATCAAATTGATAGTAAAATAATTGATAACATAAATATACTGATTAGTGATAACAAAAATATTTTGTGGCATTTTCAAATCAACCAATCGTGGAGCACGATTTTAATACAGGTGCCGAGCTCATATATGGAATGCTTATATGCCGCCGGGTTGGGCATATTATTATAAATATATAGATCTTATACATTCTGACAAATGGTTTTTTTTAATGAAGGTGACCACTCTCCCATCAATTCAATAATTTTAATCTAAACTTTCACTTCTAAAAAAAGAATTGTGACTAGGTAGGTAACGGATCTTATTTTTTCAAAAAAACTTATGAGGAATCTTGCATAACATTTTCAAGCTATTTTAGTATTTTACCCATTAAAAGTCATCAACAAAACTAACACCTGTATTTATTAAAACATTTTTAAAAATATCTAAAATTAAAAATTTTTAATTTTTATTTTAAAATATATCTTAAATTAAAAATATATTATTAAAAAATCAAAAATTAGATTCTGAGCGGAGCGAAGAATGTATTGATTTTACAATGTTGTGTGTGTGTGTTTTTTTTGTATGTGTACACGAGAACTTGTCGAAATAATGCTTCGATTTTCAACTTCAGTAGCTTTCCGGTTCGAAAGTGAATCTAGTTGGTGCATTGGGTAGGTCATTTTTTGAAATTCCCAATAGTTTTCAAAAGCACCGGGAAAAATAAAATAGCGATATAATTTTTTTCATTTGTAGTAATTATTAAGTTAACTATTAAATACAACATTAAAATTAGTCAGTACAATAAAAACATTTTTTAAGAAGTTTAAGAGAAATTTTCAAACTTCAGGCCCAGCAAATTTTTTTACGGCCCTCGGTATTAAAAGTTTGGTCATCACTGGTTTAATAAACTGATAAATTAAATAAGAACAATATAAAAAATCATAACTGTAATTTGTATTATGCTTAATTTTAAAATTTAAATTTTTTCTATTTCTTAGGCTGGTAGAAAACCCATTGTAGATCACGATAAAGTTTTTAATGCGTTGAGTGCGCGTAATATTTTTGATGACGCTGGTAACTTGTGAACTTCAAACAACCCTATTTGGACCCAACTATCAGAATGTCTTGATGGCAAGATAGCTCCTAAGAGCCTTTACATAAGCATTCTACAAAATAGGCATGGATGGCAAAGTAAACTTAGACAAATATATAGTTGTGCTTATAATCTTCATGAAAATGAAAGTATAGAAAAAGGTGGTATTGAAGCTGTGGAAGAATCAAATAATGGAACTTCTGACGAAGACGTAACAGACGTATCATCTTCTTCAGAGTTTGAGAAGGGAGAGAATTTTTCGAATTGTCTATTCCATATGATGTTTATAGAACAATACGCCCAGAAAAAGTTGAGTATAAGAGAAAAAATAAAAAAAGAGTCTATGAAATTTTAAAACAAAATGCCTGGACTGACGTAATAAATGATGCCTTGATTGAATCGTATAATTTCCCTTGCAATTATATCTATAAAAGGGTTAAAGTATATGCTTCAATGAATAGCAAGCATTTTATTTCATTTCAATCCAAGTGTAAAGATAAAAACTGTGGAGCAAAATTAAATGGTTGGAGTGATCAGAGGCCCATAGAAGGTGAGCCACTTTTAGTTACAATATTAACTACTGACACCCGAGGAATGGAACGTCAACATAACACAAAAAGACCTTTAAAAGGCAGAAAAAGGATTTCTATTGGGTTAGAATTAGATAAAGATCTGGCAAGTAATTGGAGACGGAACAACGTCACTGATATGGAGTTTGGCAGATTTTCTCCCCCAAATTTATATTCATTACCTACATTAAGAAAAGCCAAACAAGAAAGTAAAGATAAAATAATGGGCATTAAATATAAATGTCCAGTTCAATCTTTGCCGGAATTTAAGCACAATTCTATTCTTTCTGGATCCATTCATAGTATTGGAATTGACCCATTTTTTGTTCACTATTGGACAAACTATCAAATTGCCGTGTATAAAGATGCCAGTAAAGAATATACTAAGTTATCAATTGATGCAACCGGAAGTCTTGTGAAAAAGTTGAAGCGAACGTCATTGGATCTATTGTCAGCACACATATTTTTATATGAAGGCATTTTAAGTACAAGCACTGGCCACATTTCCATAACTCAAATGATATCTGAGAAACAAGACACGTTGTCAATCTATAATTGGTTAGCATCTTGGACGGCTACGGGTATCCAGCTACCAAACGAAGTCGTATGTGACTATTCTCGAGCTCTTCTAGCAGCAATAACCAGAGTTTTTTTTAAGGGAGCAAGTACAGACAGCTATGCAAATTATGTTTATAAACTATTAATTGGCGAGGAGAAAGAAGTACCGACTACATATATTCGTTTGGACGTTGCTCACATAATCAAAATATTTTGTAGACTCAAATGTATGTCTGGAATAAAAAATAGACAGTTAAAAGAATTTTATGTCAGAGGTTTTCGTTTGCTTCTAACATCTGAAGATTTAAGTTCATTTGCAATTATACTGGAAGCATTATTGACAATTATGTTATGTGAGACAGATGGTATAGGTTCGGACGATGTTGTAAGCCCATCGGAAAAACACCGAGAATTTATTTTAAATTTAATAAAAGGTATACACGATGAAGACGAAAATACAAGTGACGTTATAAATAATTTGGAATCAAATGACACAAATATGGATTTGAATGATGACGACAGTGAAAATAACACTTCTAATGCAATAGGATCTTTTTTGGAAAATATAAAGCAAAAAAGTATGGCAAATGCTTTACTAAAAGGTAACAGAATATCTGCATATTTTTTACCAGAACTGTTACCGTATATGATGAGACTTTGCAAACATTTTCCACTATGGACCAATATTCTTCGTAATGTTTTCAAGTCTCCTTATAAGAATGGTTCTTCTGCAGCTGTGGAAAATGATTTTAAAGAATTAAAAACGCAAATCCTAAGGTTTGAAGTGCAGCCTATGACCGCTGATAGATTTATAAACAAACATTTGACGAATATCAACAATAATATAAAACTGTTTAAAAGTAAACAACTAAGGCACTGTCCTTCTAAAATAAATTTAAGCTACAACCATAAAATAAACAGTAATGATAACATTTTCGAATTTGAAACTGAAACTAACATTAGTAATACAAAATCGGAAGAAGTTGAAAATAAGAAAGTAAAAATTATAAATCATTTAGACATTGAAGACATCGTAGAATCTGGTGATAAATATTTACAGTTATCAAATTATGCGAAAGAATCCGATTCTGAATATTGTCAACCTACAGAAAACAATGGACAATTAAAAACTGATGACGATTCTGATCAAAACTTGACAAATATTGAAAGTGCATCAGATTTAATGTCTGATGATAACTCGTACTCTGAGTATAACAGCAAAACTAAAAAAGAACCAATGTCAGATGATTCAATCAATGCCGTAGAAAATTTGAAAGGAAAAGGAGAAAATATTTATCATAAACCAAAACAAAATAAAAGGAAAACCAAGTATATGGAATCAACAAAAGAAATTGATCGTATATTGTCTTCAAAATGTACACGTTCAACATTAAATAATTTGTTAATTAATGGAAACATGAAGACGCCTGTCTCTATATCAAAAAAACATTTCTTGTTCAAAACACTTGTCCATTTGACGCAGTTTCTGTTTTGATTGCCATGGCGTATACAGATATAATACCATATAAACAATTCATTGATACAATTAAGAACGATTTTCTTATATTTTGAAAAAATCTTGCTCAGGAAGGACCAACTCTTAATATATATAAAAATAGAGTAGTTTTACTTCGAAACATTTTGAAAACTGATGTTAGTATTAAAGACACTAACTTGATAGATGCAAGATGCAATGTTACGTTAATGATAACAGGTTACTTGAGAAATACTCCATCATCCATCCAAACCATAAGTTGTATAAATAACTGTCATACCTCTAAAGTAATTCATGATCCTCTTATATCATTAAAATTAACGGACAAGTTTCACAATTTGGAAGAAGATGTAAAAACATATATAACAGAGAAAACAATAAAATGTTCAAATTGCAATGGAACAAAAACAACTTTAAGGACCTTGGGAGAACATTTATTTATTAAGTGGACTATTTTTCTGGTGAAATGTCTTATAAACTTCAAGAATTTCCAGATTACATAAACATTAACAAAGACAGGTATTATAACTTAAATTTGAAAGTATAAATAAATAAACAAATAACATAATAATTATTGTTGTACAATTTAAATTAACATTAAAATGTAATTTAATATGTTATAATATAGATATGGAATTATTGGTGTAGTTGGATATGGAAATGATCATTATATTTCATACATTAAAAGAAACTGCAAATGGGAAGTCCACAACGATTTGCAAGCCAAAATAGTATGGACCACATCAAACAAATTAATTCAACCACATTTATTAATGTATGTTAAAATGTAAAAAAAAAAATTAACATTAGTTTGTATAAATTTGAATATTCATTTTTTTTATAAGTGCTACACAATATAATATTAAAAGTATAATGTTTTCTAGGAATAGTTTTACAATTGTAAGTTAAAGATATATAAGGCATTGAATTTTTAACTATAATGTTTTTTTCTCAATAAATTCAAATTCTTAAATAGGTATTTATTGTGTTTCGATTTGCACTTGATTTGTAAATTCTAAAAACAATTAGCAATTATTGGCTACCCCCTGCAAATCAACCGGAAAATTTAGGTACCGTTTTCGAACCGGTACGACCATTTGGGGGGGCTATCCCCCCCACGAGAAAATTTCTTTTGCGGGGAATGTATCGAGTTGCAAATTATAAAACCGTGGTTGCAAATTGTTGCAAATCAACCGGAAAATTTAGGTACCGTTTTCGAACCGGTACGACCATTTGGGGGGGTTACGTGAAGTTGGCCCCCCATTAAGAAAAAATTAATTGTGCAGAAAGTATTGAGTTGCAAATTATGAAACCAATGTTGCAAATTGTTGCAAATCAGTTGCAAATTTTTTGCATATGTTCGGTATATATTCGATAACATGGGGGGGCCAACTTCACTCACGTACACCATCTTGGAATGTCACCTTTATTAAAAATTACTAGCCTTGGGCTGGTTTCATGTATTCCACTAGATTACATGCACTTATGCCTTCTGGGGATCATGAAAAAAATTATTCGTTGTATGGTCAGAGGCACTAATGTCCCAAACTCCTATGGTTCCGTTCGATTGTCTAAAGACCAAATAGTTCTTATAAATCAACGTATGATAGTAATTTCAAAATGTATAAGTTCTGATTTTGCTAGAGTTCCACTTGATTAAATGAGTTCAACACTTTTAAAAGTACAGAGTTACGTCAAATTATGCTTTATACAGGTCCTTATCTATTTAAAAATATAATTTGTTTACCGGCTTACAACAATTTTATGATTTTCAATATTTTTATGCGAATATTAACATGTAATAAAACAGTTTATAGTCAAAATAACTATGCTGAAACCTTAGCAAAACATTTTTTAAAAACTTTTTGTTTGGTATATGGTTCTGGAAATGTTTCTTATAATGTTCACTCAATCATACATTTAGCCAATGATGCTAAGAAGTATGGAAAACTTGACAATTTTTTGGCTTTCCCTTATGAGAACTATTTACAACACATAAAAAAAATTATTCAACCAGGCCATAATCCTTTGGTTCAATTATATAAACGGATAAAAGAAGAACGTGAATGTCATATTTCCAATTTAGATCCACCAATGTATCCATCTGTTGAAGGTCATCATTATCAAGGGCCTCTACCTGGGAATATTTTATCTGAATCTGTATCTCAGTATTCTACAGTCATCTTGGAAAACTTTACAATTAGAGTTCAGAATTCCAAACGTAGAAGTAGTAAAAAAAATGACTGTGTTATCATGGCTTCAAGTAAAGTATGCCTTGTTAAAAATATAGTGAATAGAAATGGTGAAATATACCTGGTATGCTTAACGTTTAAAAGCACAATTCCTTTATATGACTCTCCTTTACCTTCTACATCTATTGGCATGTATCAATGTAGCAAATTATCAACTTAAGTTCAACTTTTCAATATTGAAGACATCCAATATAAAGCTTGCTATTTTCCTCTTACAGAATCACCAAAAACAACTTTTTATGTTTGTGCGTTACTGCACACAACTGAATGAGTGAGTTTACATTTTTTAAATATTTTTCTAATTAGTTATTAATTATATTTGTATAGCATGCAAAAGTCTAATCGATTATATACCATTGTTGTCTCGGAAAATGGTCAAATATCCGTGATTCCTAAGCCATGGATAATATGTAGTGGTGATTTCCCAATCATTGGGCAAAAATATCAATGGTACTGCCCCATCATTTTCTTTAAAAAACATGGTACAACAATATGAACAAGTTGACAATCACTGGGATAAAGTAATGGGTACCGTTTTAAACATGACAGGTAAATTAATTGTACTATATGCTTTTGTAAATACCATTAAATAATTGGATAATTGTATATAATTTATAATTGTATTTAATTTTTCTGGATTTAGATTCATACATTACAGCTAATTTTTTAACTATGACAGAAAGTTTAAAAGTAAAGAAATTTGTAATTATTGAATTTGTGGATGAATCTGAAGTCACAGAAGTTGTACATTGTAGCTGGATTGTTGTTGATCTCCAATCAAAGAGTTTTGTGTGTCAATGGCCTGGTAGTATAAATGCCTCAAAGTATACTGCTTCTCAAAAACGGCCTGCAGATTCTTGGGAAGAACACAAATGCATTCCTAGGAAATTTTACCGTTTGCTATTGATATTTATATCAAAGTTACACAAACAATATGTAAATTAATTTGCATAATTTAATTTTAGATACATATTCTGAAGCAAAAAAAAAGTATCCCTTTTTTGTTACACAAGTACAACTTCTGAAATTGAAACTGAAAACAAAAAAAGGAAACGTTTTAAAAAGAAACATTTTGAATCTTCAAGTGACCATGAAGACAACGAAAAATATAAAATGAATTCAAAAAAAATTGTATTAGAAAATAATTCAATTGACAATATTCTTGATGCTCCTGGACCTACAGGTACCTATACAATTTATATTTGTATACTAATTATACTTTGCTTCTTAATATTAATCAAATTTGTATTTTGTTGAAGTTGTTTTTGATATCATGGGATCTAACGATTCACCGGATTTTTTTGCACTTAAAGATGATGTGTTACATTATTTAAAGCCTACAATTGAAAATAACTGTAAGCCATCATCACAAAATACTGCACGTAATCAATTCACTAAAATAAATGAAGATATTCATCTAAATCGTCAGACATCTCCAGGTAACTTTCACCATTAATAGAAATTTACTTAATATATGAATGCGTTCAATTTACATTATATTATAGATATTTTTACTAATCCTACAAAAGAAGAAGACTGTGAAAGCTTATCACAAATCACTGAATATCATCAATCCACACATCATCAAAACCATCAGATTCCTTCAGGTAAACACTTCAATTAATATTTTAGTATGTATACTAATTTTTTATAACTTTATTTGTAATTTTCAGAGACTGAAAATGAATTCATTGACAATGATAATGTCAATATGGGAAAAATGTTAATGTTTATTGGACATGTGGTTAAAGATGGTAAAATATATTTATCTATATTTTTTTTTATTATTTTATTTCTTAGCTTGTATTTCTTAATATTTAGTGGCTACTGAAATTACTGAAATAAAAAAAAGTATCAAAGAAATTAAGGTTGATATAGTCAAAAACCAAGAGTTAATTATATCGCTAACTGATCGTGTCAATTATAGCGCTACTCAACCAAAGGAGAAGGTGCTGCCTTTGTATGGATCAAATTTAAAAGTTCCAGTTTCAAACATTGATGACCTACATAAATTGGAGTCCAATGAGGAGCAAAAACAAATTTTAGTATGTTTTAATTATTTTACTTTATTTCTTACATGAACCATATAATCTTATTTAGTTACTATTTAGGCACAGTTATTAATACGCAATGGGAAATGTTTTGATACCAGACGTACCACTTACGAAATGATGAGGATACTAATAGATAATAGAGTGGCCGATAGTTTAAATATGGTTGGCAGGAGAGGTGAAAAACTACCTTTTGTGCGCATGGATTTATACAAGATATTAATTGGTGAGTTTGATGCATTTTGATTTTAATAATGGTGAATTTAAAGTTATTCGCCTATTTACATTAATATGCGATAGTGGGCAAATATAATTATTTTTATCATCCATTTAAATTAATTAATTACATTTTTATTTTTATTTTTTGATAATATTAAGTTATACATTATTATAAAAACACTTTAAAATATAAATAAATTCTACACAGAAAAATATATCTTACCTACTTCTCTAGCTTTTAAATAAAATATTTAAAACTATTATTTAATTAAAGCTTGATTTTATTACTTCTTGTTGAATTGTGATAATATTTATTATGGATTTTTGTTTAAAATACCTACATTATTTAATTGTTGTTTATTAACTTAAACAGGTGTTAAATTTTTTTATTTTTTATTATTACTGTATGTGTTGCAGATTCTGTAAAATACTTTTTCCCTGAAGAGTCAGTTCCATTGATAAAAGGGTGCATTAGTGATTGGCTAAAACAAGCACCTAGGCGTAAATAGTGCATTAATTGTTATGTTTTTTTAATTTGTATTATTATATTAAGCACAATTTTATTATTTTTAAATATTTTTAATATGTTTTTTTAACTATATATACCTACTATACTATCATAAATAGTACATTTTTTAGTTTTCATTTTTATTATTATTAAGGCGCATTTTTATAATTTTTAAATAATTCTTTATTTTAACTATGTTATATTACTATTATATCAATATACTAATATTATGTTGTTCTTTATCATTAAGCCTTAATTATTTTTATAATTTTTAAAAATACATATTTTAGCAATGTAATATCAATATTATGTTATTTTATTATTCATTGACCCATCATTCAATAATTATATTGTTAAGCTTATGAGTTGATTTTACAAAATTAATAATACTTAAAAGAAAATTGTACGTATTTACTTTACATTATTTTATCAATATATTTTTAGAATTGTCATTCTTATTTTCTATATTGGGATGTAGGTAAAAATTAATTTATGATTAATCAATAAATTATGTATATATTATTATATATATTAATAAAAATATATTAATTCATTATAATATTATATTTTCCACTCAATTTATTTAGTTATTTATTAATTATTTGAGATGGGTACTATAATGTATACGTGTATAGAAAATATGAACATTACTTTTAAACCAAATATATCTGAATCTTTCACCAAAAGTATACGTAGAATATATGAACTATATATAAGAAATTGACCAAAAATATCTGAATCTTACACCAAAAGTATACGTAGAATATATGATCTATATATTAGTAATCGACCAAGAATATTCGAATCTTACACGGTTACTGATTGAAAATATTCTTATTGGTCAACTAAAAATGTTTGTTTATTATTCGTCAACTACACGAAACTAGATACGTAAATTCAACGTTAATTATTCGTCTAATAGCGCGCGTTTGACCCAAGTTTAAACATAAAATAAGTCTTTGATACACTACTTACTGCCTGATGATGTCCCTGAGCAAGCGATCGACCACCGCGAGTTGTGGTCCTGGTAATATGGGCACTTCGTCCCAGACGATAAGCGCCGCGTCACGTATCCTTTACGCGCGTTTAGACTGCATGGTGATGCTGGACGTCTCGTCGTCGTTGAGCGTACCAAACGGCAGCCCGAACGTTGAATGCACTGTCCATGAGCGACGCCGCGATCCCAGTGAATGCCACGCACAATACCGACCGCCTCCGGTTACGAAGCGACCATATGAGGTATCCGTACAGCGTCGTTTTACCCGTTCCTCCAAGTCCGTCGACGTAGAACACCTTTTGGACATTCCGGTTGTCGTCGACGGTCGCCATCACCCGATCGTATACCATCCGCTGTTCATCATTCAGGTCGTCCACTTGTCGTGCCCATAACGCCGCCGCGTCAATTGTCTCGAACAGTTGGTCGTCTGGTTCGGGTTTCAGTAGAGCGATGTCCGGGTTGGGCAATCCGTATTCGGCGACCGTTTTCCCGTGAGCACGAAGAAGGTCTCCAATGGCGTCCAGACTTGCCGCCCTGCTACGGTCAACGTCTTGGAAATGCCGATTGAAGTCCTCCATCATGTTGGCCTCGCTCGCTTGGTAGAGCGCCAACGGTTCTGCGGGATGGCTCATCACCAGTATCGTGACGAAGAGATACCACAACTGTCGAGGAGTGTCAAACAACGCAGACTCGTCCATGCAAGCCAACCACGCTCTATCGGATTTAATGAGTTCCATCGCGACGGCGGCAGCCGCGTAGCTCTCATACACGACTCCGTCGACCGTTCTCATGTCTCAGAAAAACTGTGGGCCTCTCTTGTGCAACAGTAGCAATCGCAAGTGGAACCGGTCTCGGTCTAGAGGGTTGACCACGTACATCCGAGCCAAAGTGTCGTTGCCCATCCGCCTTTGCCTCCGCGTCCATCTTCTATGTGACACTTGCCATGTGTATTGGACCGGTATCTCGTGGTACAGATACTGTTTAGCTTCCGCGTTGTGTGCGTTGAACGAGAAGAACTCTGTTAGTGTTGTACGACGTTGAACATCGTCGTGTACTCGCTGTTCGGCTTGTCCCGGAGCGAAGTAAACGGTCTGTTGATTTTCCAAGTGGACGGAAGCCTACCCAGACAGCAAATAGGAACATGATAATATTGCTAATATATTTTATGTATATGTTGCTAACAATATTGCCAAAAAAATATTGCAATTATATGTTTTAAAAATGTATTAGTCAATATTTTAAAGTATAACCATAAAAAAATGTTTTGAAAATATTTTATAGTGTTATTGTGAGAATATTTTACTACATATATTTTGTCAACATGATCGAAATGTATTTTATACAATATTTAATACAACATATTAAACAAATATGTTGACAATAACTTTTATCGATTATTATTAAAATATTTTTATGAAATAATTGTGGAAATATTTGTTTTAAATTAATATTATTTATTATTATTTCAATATATTATTTTAAGTAAATAGTAGAGCATAATAGTTTAATTAGTTATAAATTTATGTACCCATGTAATATTATCTGTTATAAAAAACCCCATATTTTCTAAGTTTATCAACTAATTTATTACAATGATCATAATCTTTGGTGGTATTTCTAATTTATTGAAACATTTTATAACTTCATACTTGAATTTAAGTATACAGTTTTATAATGTAAGACAGGTTAAGTAATACTATATATAGACATATAGTAGTAGTACCTATATTTAGGTTATAATTAATTACATACAGACCTAAATTTAGCACAAGTATCACCATAGGCCTCAATAAAATTTGCCCCCTCTTCATCGAATCCTCAACTGGAATGAAAAAGATAAATTTTAATTATCTTTAATATATTATATTCAAAATAAATTATTTTAGAAGTATAACTATTAACATAATTTAAGTATATTAAAAATTCACAAATAAAATAAATACACAGTGTTATTATAATAGTAATTTAAAATAACAAATAGTATATATTTTTAATTCGTGGTTATATAATGTCACTATCATATAGTTATATATATATATATATTATAGAATTATTATATATTATCATTATATTATATTATTTTGTTATTATATTATACATATAGTCAGTATCATAATATATTATTATAGAACATTAAAACGACTATTGAATATTGATATTTGATGCCGAATTTTGTTTGTTCTTTATCTGACAAATTATATTTTTATAGTCCAGTACCACAGTACACAGTGCAGTGAAAACTGAAAATGCATGCATGCATGTATCATGCATTGAATATACCTAATATACATTATTATTAATATAAGTACCTATAATATTAAACGATATTTAACGAATAAATTTTAAGAAAAATATGTAAGTACATAAAAAAATGTTAATACGGGATTTACAAATAATTTAAATAAATAAAAAAAAAGTTGTTCAGTACAAATTTGCCACCTAATGCCCCAATATTACATATTATATCTACTCATATTAAAACTATGTTACATAGTCTATGTATAATTACCAGGGCTAGGATATATATGCAACAGAATGTTTTTTTTACAACTTCTGATTATTAATTTTGTCAGTTATGTCCACGAATCACCTCAAGATGAGATAGATTGTGGTGTTTTTATTTTGTATGTTTTTGCATATTTTGGATAAAATGCATATTATTGCATATTTCGATTATAACTATAAGAATACAATAAAAATGCGTTGTATAGTATATTTCGTGATTAATATTTCTTATTTAATTATAGCCTTGTGCTGATTAAAGTATATAACTTTGTTTTTTGTCAATCATAAATTTTATTTTTATAAATACAATTTTATGGTACAATAGGTATGCGATAAAATCTTTAGTCAATAAAAATCAATACTGCTACGATCCAATCGCCGATCATTTATAATCGAAAATTTAAAAAGTATGTGGTCGTAGCATGTAACACGTATTTCCACTGGTGAATGTGAATTATAAATTTTATTTTTAAATTATATTATTTTATTTCTCGATTATACTATATTAAAACAAACAGCCAATCACTGATGTATTTCAATAAATAAAGTTTTTTTGTAATTGTATTTTTGTTTTTATCTTAAACAAATTTAAATGCATATTTTTGTAAATAAAATACATGTTTTACAATTTTTTGCATACAAATCCTAGCCCCTGATAATTACTAATTAGTAATAGTAACAGTAATAATGATATATTAATATTAGTAATATAGTAGTATACTAATAATTAGTGTGGAAAAGTACCTACATATTACCCTGTGTCTCTATACTCTAACTCTCTTTGTAAGTAGTAACTATAATGTTATTTTATTATATTATATTATACTATTTCATAATATACATATTTAATATTTATACGTCCATGTTAACGGTATTACGGTCGTCTATTTGTGCTCGCCGGTCGGTTATTTTGTCGTTGTACCGCATTGTTCATTCGCGCTCACGTCGGCGCTTGCCGCCCTGCGCGTCAACCCGATAATATTGGAATATTATTTATGTTTATTATGTTAAAAATAATTTGTACTTTTCGGTTATCCCAAGATAAGCGTCGCACCGCCCTGCAACCTAACAATAGCTGCAGAGTTGCACACGTTTATCGTTTTCGTTTATCTATGACATCGACTTAGTCGCGAGTCGCCCAATAATATAATTGCCGCAAGCCGGACACTAGACAGTGATTGTGTTAATGTGTAATAATCATTTGCCCATTTGTCCTACACCAGTGCAATACCACGCCGTTCATATTTAGTTACATCTTTCAATTGTCAAACAAATTATTTTAATTTCGGTAAGTACTCACTTTATACTATCTTAGTTATTATACAATATTTATATTGTATATTTGTACGTATGCAGTGCAATAATTAGTTTGCGAAATGTTCGATTGGTTTAATTTAGTTAAATTTAGTATATTATAGTTGTATTTATTTGAATAAATTTACGAAGGTGTCTATGTAGTGTAGTTACAGCTCTGATTGTGTGTAATGTAAAAAATTGGTATACATATATAAACATCAGGTAAAAAATAATCTATAATATAACTTATAATTTAACCTGTTGATAAAATAATTACCTAAGCATCAATACCTCCTATTAAACTAATAAAATATGAATTTATTTACCTAATTAACTTAATTTAATAATAGATCATTATAACTGTTATTAGTACCCACATAGCATTTAGGTAATGATAATATTTTGTAAATATTGTTAAATGCTTTAATAAAAAATAATTAAAAAAAAATGTTTTCTAAAAGTTTTTAAAATGTCCTCATGAAAATATTTTGGAATAATAATTACAGTACTTTTTGTAAATATTATTTCGCAAATATTATACCAATAATGCTAAAATATATTTTTTAAATATACCATAATAGTTGTCAACAAAATATTTTCAGGCTAATAATAATAGAACTTTAAATAAATGTTGTTCACAAAATATCTTTTGTGAAATGTTCTCTTATATATATAACAGTTTAATGCAAATTAATTAATTAATTATTTAATTTTCCAATAAAAACCTTGCTTTACACCGACGATGCTACAATTTATTGTCCAATTAATTCTATAGCAGAATCTGAACTTAGATTTACTTTACATGGTGTAACACAAATCACATACCGCTATTATATTATATATTATATAAACTAAATTATGTTAGATTATTTACTTTACTCTCCAAAATCCAATTATTTATGTTATAAAAGATCTACGTATTCACATACAACTATAATATAGTTGTATATTGTACGCATGATGCTTGGTTTCATAAATAGAAATACGCAACACTTCAAAAATTTATTTTACTTGAAAATTTTGTATTTTATATCTATCGTATTTATTTATACGACTGCCAACATATTAATTTTTACTTTTATAATATTATGTATGTTTCGTGTTAAGACGTCGTACAGTCCACACGTTAATTGCCTCTCGTTCCGCTTTATCAGCTCCCGATAGCGTGTGTATTGTTCGTCGTGTCCAGCTCGTCGCGGTATTCGTACCGTTGGTAATGTATAAATTATATAAACATTACCCAAGGCCAACCCATAATTTTCCTTATCTACATCATTATGAGTTATTCTAATCGCCCACCGACTCCTACCACCAAATATCCCAAACCGTTAAAAAATAAACATTTAACAGATAAAACTATTCCACCGCTTATTATCTCCAAAACACTAAAAGACCAAACGGGTGTCAATAGCCCCTCGGACTTCTCTGACAACGAAAATGACTGGCAAACAGTCCAATCAAATATTTCAAAACGCTCAAGATCTCCCAACAGCTCTTCTCCTACCACAAAAAAACCTGACAAAAATATTTTTATTTCGGCTAACCGTTTTTCTCTGATTGCTCCTTCTGACGAAATTCAACCTATGGAAACATCAAGTACCAATACAAACCCTGTAATTAATGACAATGAAAATAAAACATCAAAGCCACCTCCTATCTTTATTCAAGAACAGATAACCTACAACAATGTCTGTCAAAAAATGAAAGAATTAACTGATGCAACCGGCTTTGATTGTAAAAGCTCTACCAAAGGTATTAAACTCCTAACGTACAGTCCTGTCTCCTATAGATCAGTCGTATCTTACGTCAAAAATAATAACGTCTCCTTTCATTCATTTCAACTAAAATAGGAGAAAGCATATCGCGTCGTAATACGAAACATGCATCATACGACTGACACCTCTCTTATTAAACAAGAACTCTTAAATAAGGGATTCGTCACCAGAAGCATAACGCCTGTTACAAACAAGCTAACCAATATTCCCCTACCGATATTCTTTATTGATTTAGAACCGAGTACAACAAACTCCATATTTTCAAACTAACTTCATTATGTTATACAAAAATTAAAGTTGAAACTCCCCACCCAAAAAAAGAAATACCGCAGTGTCACCGATGCCAAACGTACGGCCACACTCGTGGCTACTGTAATCACTCTCCCCGTTGTGTACGATGTGGCGAACAACATGAGTCAACTGAATGCACCAAAGATCGCAGCTCTCCTGCCATTTGTAGTGGTCATCACCCGCCTAACTTTAGGGGCTGCCAATCGCACCTAAATCTTAAAAAAAATATCAGAAAACCCTTCAAAAAAAATCTGGAATAAAAGTTCTTTCTCGCGTCAATCAACTGTAAAAAAAAAAATACCTATGAATCTACACACCAAGCTTACTCACAAAATTTCCCTCCATTAAATCAAGGTTCTTCTTCTCACAGTCATGATAACAACTCAAAGGATAATCAAAATTAAAATATCTCTGCACAACTATCATCATTTATTAATGAATTTAAAGCATTAATAAACCCTCAAATATCACTCCTAACCACAGTCATTGATAAACTTATTAAAAATGCCAACAAATAATTTGCAAACACTCTCCATATTGTTATGGAATGCAAACGGCATCTCGCAACATTTAAATGAACTTCAATTGGTCCTCGGTGAAAAAAAAGTCAAAATTGCACTTATAACGGAAACTCACTTAACTAAAACTTCATCACTCAAGCTATTTGGATACGATATTATCAGAGCTGACCACCCAGATGGTACTGCACACGGAGGCGCTGCTCTCCTAATCTCAAACAAAATCGACCATCTCCCTCTTCCTCCATACTTGTCTCCAAACATTCAAGCAGCTAGCACATTAATAAAAATTAACTCTATAACTATCTCCATTTCCTCTTGCTATTTCCCGCCAGGAAGACCCTTCCCTTTGGCCGAACTTAGTAATCTTTCTCAAACTCTAAGCTTCACTCATGTTATTGGTGCTGACTTCAACGCTAAATACCATACATGGAGCCGCACCACCAACACTAGAGGTCGTGCTCTAAACAACTTTATATCGCTCAACCACCTCAAGGTAATAGCGCCGCACTCTCCAACCTATTGGCCATCGCATGACAACCGACACCCCGACACCCTTGACATTTTTATCACCAACCTACCAAACCGCTTTTCCACTGAACTTGTAAACCTAAACGATCCAGCTTCTGATCATACACCTGTATTACTCCTCATTGGTGCTCAACCCACTTTGAAGCAAAACAGACCAACCATTACTCCAGGTACTACAAATTGGAACAAATTCAGAGTTTTCATCTCAAACAAAATAACTCTTAATACCAAATTAAAATCATCTTCCGATGTCGACCAAGCAATCACCCAACTCGGATCTCATTCAAACAGCAGCCAAGGACTCATCTACCCTTCGCGCACCCTATTCTCAAACACCCAACCTATCACCGAAAATAAGACAACTTATTGTTGAAAAACGCAGAGCCAGATCTAAATGGTAACAAACTCACTACCCTGCAGATAAGACAAAGTACAATTATCTTTCCAATAAACTTAAGTCCCTACTTAAAACTCACAAAGCCAATCTTTACAAAAATCACTTACAAAACCTCTTTCTTACAAATGGATCTCTCTGGCGCAAAACTAAGTCAATTCTACGAATTAAGGACTCTCCTCCACCTCTTCGCCGTGCAGACATCTCACTTGCTTCTACAGACAAGGAAAAAGCAAATATTCTCGCTGAAGAATTTTCGGGCGTTTTTAAACCACATCTCATTCCTACGCCAGCACCACACATGTCGTCTGTCATGGAGTCTCTTCAGTCTACTTTACCTATGGCCCTACCTACAAAACCTACTACCCCAGCGGAAATAGTGGGTATTATTAAAAAACTGGCAAACAACAAATCCCCAGGTCATGACCTCATCTCTAACAAAGTAGTCAAAAATCTACCTATGAAATCGATCGTTCATCTTGCACATATCTATAATTCAGCCCTTCGGTTATCTTATTTCCCAACTACCTGGAAAGCATCTGTTATTGTCACAGTACTCAACCCGGTAAGCCTCCAGAAAACCCCTCCTCGTACAGGCCCATCAGCTTACTACCAGTTCTGGGTAAAATCCTTGAAAAATTCATTCTCAAGCGAATCACCACCAATGCTCAATCAAAAAACAGCATTCCAAACTTCCAGTTCGGCTTTCGTGCTCACCATGCCACAACTCATTAACTCCACAGGGTCGAGGACACTATCTCCGCTGCACTCGAAACCAAAAATTACTGCGCCGGTGTTTTTCTGGACGTCGCGAAAGCATTTGATACCGTCTGGCATGACGGTCTCCTCTTCAAATTAAAAAATATTTTTCCAGCCCCTTTATACCTAATACTTAAATCCTATCTTGCCAATCGCTCTTTTAATGTGCGACACAATTTACAACACTCAAAACAATATCCTATATATGCTGGTGTCCCTCAAGGCAGCGATATTGCTCCTTTCTTATACACCATATATACATCGGACCTGCCCACAACTGAAAATACCTTAGTTGGAACTTATGCTGATGATACTGCCCTATTATCAGTTTCTTCTGACCACACCACCTCATCTCATCAACTTCAAACTCACCTAAATACTCCTCTCTCACAGTGGTTCACCAATTGGAAAATAAAAATTAATGAATCCAAGTCCTCTTTTGTGACTTTCTCACTCAGACCTCTAAACTGCCCTGCAGTAACAATCAACAACATCGTCATTCCTCATTCAACAGAAGTTAAATATCTGGGGCTTACATTCGACAGACACCTTACCTGGTCTCTCCATCTTAAAGATAAGCGTAAGAGACTTAACTCTAGACTTCACCTGTTAAGGCCACTACTTCGTTCGAACCTTACCTTACCCATCAAAATCATTCTTTATAAAGCTCTTCTCCAACCAATATGGACATATGGTATTGTAATCTGGGATTCCGCCAAGAACTCAAACAAGAGAACCATACAAGCGTCCAAAACATCACTCTTCGCTTAATCACTGGTGCACCCTGGTTCGTCTCGAACGACACCATAAACTCCGACCTCAAATTGCCATCCATCGACCATACAGCTGCTGTCTACTACAAATGCTTCCACGCCAAACTACAAGCTGCTCCTAATCAACTAATCAATGAATTAGCTTCACTAACACTTCCAGGTAATCCAACCAGACGTCTGAAAAGGAAATGGTGCCGTGATATGATAACTTAAGTTTAAAACTTATATATACTAGAGGTGTCACAAATGTGTGACTCCCTCCTCGTGTAATTATTCTTGTTATTTGTCTGTAAATTCTATTACTTTTACTTATTATACCTTGTATAGATTGTAATTCTTCTAATAAAGCCAAATTAAAAAAAAAAAAAAAATATTATTTATTGTAATAACTAATAACAGGGACGCGCCAGCCAAGCGTACGTCGAATGTCGTCGATGCTATATTGTTATTACTCGTTATCGCAGTCGGCAGTAGTATAATATTATATAATTATTAATTGCCCATCATTGATATTTGAATGAATTCTGGAAAATACCGATGTATCTATTTTTAGTATATTTTGTTAAATTTTGTGTCGCCACACTCTTCCAATCATCAATCACCAAAGTAATGATAATGTACACTGATAATAATGCGTGTACTATTTATATTATGTTCATGTGCGTGTGTACCACAGAGTTATTATAAGTGTTATTCACTTGTGTAGTTGTGCTGTTGTACTGCTGTTACCATAGATGACTTGAATTACGTTTTGTTGCGTAACGTCGTGTCTTTTGCATTTTTTTTCCGATTATTCATAAATTAAGTATAATTAATATATTAGGTATATATTATATTATATTTATATATTATTATTTAATTCGTAGTGACTATAGTGTTCGTACCGTTTTTACTTACTACAAATTAAGATAAGCTACCTTGTGGCTATAGTGCAGATTTTGGTAAGTAGATACATCATACATTTACTCTTTTTTTATAGTTTGATTTTTCAGTAATTACTGAACAGTAAGTGCATAGTATACTATTTAGCATGTCTAGAAAGTAATAAATTATGTACCGATAGGTAGGTATCTATCATTAGTGTATTTTTTTAGTTTTAATATTGTAATATTTATTATTAGTTATTTTTGTTATTATTATTTGAATACATATTAATTACCTGGCAGGGTTAGAAGTTATTATAGAACATAAAATTAAATTAATATACGTTAAAATATACAATAAAAACGACAAATTAATATAATAAAAATAACATATATTAATAGGTAATTAATATTATTGTTTAGATATTATTGAGTAGTTATGTCAAGTAATAGAACTAAAAGGCGTAGGATCAGACAAGAGCTTATTGATTCCGTTTTATATGAATTAGAACCTAACCATATTAATGAAAACTGTGCAGAAAATAATACTGCTTTTATTCAAAATGAAAACACTACTGTTCCGATAGATTCTAAAGTATGTCCTCCTCAGAATGAAAATATAACAATACAGTTGGATAATGTTCTTGAAGCGTCTATTGTTAATAATAATGATAATTGTTATGATAATCAATTACTTACAGTATCTACTGATATATGTTCAGAAGTAAAATGTAGACTAGCTGAATGGGCAATTAATTTTAATATCCCGCAAAATGCGATTAATGGATTATTGCCTATTTTCAAAACTATCCCGGGTCTTACAGATATGCCTTAAGATGCACGGACAATATTAAAAACAGGAACTATTCAGCATGCTCAAAACCTCAAAGTTGTTAATCCTGGTTTTTACCATCACTTTGGTTTAAGTGCTGCTATCAAACAATATTTTCATAATTATACTGAAATAGCTGATATTGATATAATTAAAGTAGTAATAGGAATTGATGGACTTCCCTTATCCAAAAGTAGTTGTAGCCAATTTTGGCCGATTCTTGATTACATACGCCCTCTAAAAAATGTGGTATTTCCTATTGGTATTTATTGGGGTTATGAAAAACCTAATGACTCCAATGAATTTTTAAGAGATTTTGTGAATGAGGTTAATACATTGATCAAGTTTGGTATAATAATCCAGTCAAAATAGACAAAAAAAGATGTAAACTTCAGAAAAATTCACATAGAGCTGAAAATTGGTACACATCTTAGGTACATTATTACAAATAAAATGTCAAAAGTCCCCATCGATCCCACCTCTGCTAAAAATTTAATTCGAGGTCAAAGGTCACAAAAATAGGTTTTTCACAAATATCTCTAAAACTTTAAGTTTTTTTGTAAAAATAGCTATTACATAATTTGTAGATCAAGAAATTATCTAAAAAAAAAGTATCTTGAACTTTTTTCTTATGATTAATATTTCATGAGATATTGCAGATACTTAAGTAGTATTACTGGCTAGTGGCTACTGTCATATATCAATACTGTAGTCTGTTTTTTGCTTTGCCCTGCCGAGTTTGGCATCTAATTTACTGAAAAATATGGTTTTGTTCATGACAAATAAGACATATTATATTTGTCATGGTTTTGTTCCTATGAATAATATTTCAAAACATACTGTGGTTTAAAATAATAGTAATATTTAATGTTATCATTAATATCATTGTATATTATCGTTGCAAGATTAAACCGAATACAATGCAAAAAACACCGCACTGACACGGCATAATTTTACAAAACAAATTTAACTTAATTTCTAATAAAGTGTTTTGACTTAATAGTTAATAATGCATTTATCATTTCTTATCAATTCTAAAAAACCTAAATAAAAACTTATTTCATGACAAAATTATAGATTATACCCTCAGAGAAAAAAAAATGTACCAAGCGCCTCAAAGATTAAATTTTTAATTTGCAATATCTCATGAAATATTAATCATAAGAAAAAAGTTCAAAATACTTTTTTTTTAGATAATTTCTTGATCTACAAATTATGTTATAGCTATTTTTACAAAAAAACTTAAAGTTTTAGAGATATTTGTGAAAAACCTATTTTGTGACCTTTGACCTCGAATTAAATTTTTAGCAGCGGTGGGATCGATGGGGACTTTTGACATTTTATTTGTAATAATGTACCTAAGATGTGTACCAATTTTCAGCTCTATGCTAATTTTTCCGAAGTTGAATATTTATTTTGACTGGACTATAACTATTAATAATACTACCAAACAAGTAGAAATTGATGGTTTCAGCTTAGATGCACCCGCAAAAAGTTTCATTTTAAAAACCAAAGGACACTCTGGATTTGATTCCTGTACACGTTGTACTGAAGAAGGGGAATACCTTAAAAACAGGACTTGTTTTCCTTATTCTCTAAATACAATAAAACGTACTCTTCATGATTATATCAGTAGAAAATATGAAGAACATCACGTTGGAAATAGAATTTCTATATTGTCAGAATTACCTATTGATATAACATCTTTATTTGGTCTTGATTACATGCACTTAACTTGTCTTGGTATAATGCGAAAATTACTACATTTGTGGATAAACAATGGCCCTTTAAGTGTAAAATTACCGAGTTTATCAACAAAACAGTTATCTTCCTCACTTTTGGCATTGAGATCCTACATACCCTGCGAGTTAGCTCGTAAACCAAGAGGGTTATGTGATTTAAATAGATTCAAAGCTACTGAATTCCGTCAAATATTAATTTATACTGGCCCAATTGTCTTTAAAAATATTTTGAACAGTGACTGCTATAAACATTTTATGGCATTGAATATAGCTATGACTATTTTATTATCAAACAATATGAACAATTATATAGATTATGCACAAAATTTATTAAATTATTTTGTTCAAAACTTTGAGGTATTATACGGAAGAAACTTAATGTCTTTTAATGTTCATGGGCTAACTCATATTAGTGATGACTATAAAAAATTTGGCCCTTTAGATAATATTGCTGCTTTTCCCTTTGAAAATCATTTAAAACAATTAAAAAGGATGGTACGTAAGCATGATAAACCACTTCAACAAAACATAAAGAGGTTGAATGAAAAAACTTCTATTGAAGTTAAAATATCTGATAAAAATTTGATAAACTGTGAAGAACTGAATCATAAACACACTGATGGACCTCTATTAGAAAATATTGAAGGATCACAATACAAAAAATTATATTTAAAAAATATAAAAATTAAAGTTGGGTCTAAAGTTGACTGTTTCATATTAAACAAAATGAATGACATCATTAAAGTTGAAAATATAGTTAGCTTACATGAAACAAATAAAATTATTATTATGGGGAAAGTGTTTGAAACGAAAAAAGCTTTTTATGATCAACCAATTCCTTCAACATTTTTGAATATTTATGAAGTGAATAATCTATCACAAAATTATAAGTACTGGTCTTATGATTCCATAAAAACAAAAATTATACAATTTGAATTAAATGGACAAAAATTAGCTTTTCCAATAATTCATAGTTTATAACTAAAATTAAAAAATATTTTTTTTTCTTGTAAATATTATAAAACTAAAATTATTATTAATAAGTTTTCTGTATCATGTTTTTTTTCTTACTAAATTTTCATTAGTTTTTAGCTATTGATTAAACTTTAAACTTGTTTTAATTGTAATTATTTAATAGTTAGCATTATAAATTACT
This sequence comes from Aphis gossypii, assembly GCF_020184175.1. Classification (NCBI taxonomy): domain Eukaryota; kingdom Metazoa; phylum Arthropoda; class Insecta; order Hemiptera; family Aphididae; genus Aphis; species Aphis gossypii. The sequence goes on along the minus strand of NC_065532.1, from coordinate 21,967,642 downwards.
GTGCATAATGCAACGTGCTCTGATAGTTAAATATAATATATAAATTACCATAGCCAACAATACTCTAAACCATGGGGGCATAAAGGACATCCTTATAGTTATGTTAGGGTGAGCACCCAGGCAAGCAATGATTGGGTGTGGTTGGACTAGAACCGGATCTAATAAACAAAAGTAGAAAACAATCAAAAGTATCATCGCCCGTGTACTTCCTATCCGCTGGGAGATAATAATATATAACTACTATCTGATGACATATTATGGATACGTAATTACCACCCGGTAGAGTATATTAGTTGCGGAATCACTCACCCGATAGAATATTATAGTCATATAATCGACGCACGCTATCGCCCGGATGACGCAAAGCATGGGCAGAAGCGGATGCAGGTGCAGAAGACCAACAGGAGTCTGAGGGTACCGCGGGAGTCCCTAGACGATATAAAAGGGGGTTCAGATTAAGCACAATTCAGACGTGATCCACCAGAGTTAGAATGAGCACCTTCACGTCACACAGATCAATAGTTTTGTCATTTGGACATAGAATATTTTTCACAAGTTCAATTAAATTAATTAATTGGACTTAGAATAATTTTTAAATAAAAACACTTAGAATAATTTCGAGAGTTACATTTATTTCAAAACAACCTTTCCGATTCGACATCATTCAACTGATTGTACGTGACACGTTACATATCTATTATTTTTTTTTTATATATATATTATAATATAACCAATACCTTAGCAACCATTTATAAACAATTATTTCTACCGTAAATTATCAAAATCCCTGTTTGAGCACTTCTATTATATTTATCTGGACAACCCTTATCACTTAGGGGTATGAAAAATAGATGTTAGCCGATTCTCATACCTACTGAATATGCACAAAAAATTTCATCAAAATCGGTCAAGCCATTTCGGAGGAGTATGGCAACGACAGTGTGATACGAGAATTTTATATATTAAGATATCATATTATTTACTTATTATCTGCTATTATTCGTAATTATTTATTTATTTTGTTCAGTATTTTTGTATAGCACTCCTCAGTCCTGACAAGTCACAGATCACTGTATTGTTGTATAGTGTACAGACGTACAGTGTGCAGTCGTCAGTTATATATATTTAATGTTTTTGAATATTTTGTTGTTATTTTCAATTAATCACGAAAAATCCAGTGCTAGAAATGTTTTTTACATTTAACGTAAGCTCAAATACTTCGAAGTGAAAATATGACTGGTAAACATTCTTCCAATTTGGAAAAACATATTCTTTCCTACCATAAAAAACAATTTAATGAACTCCAAGATGTTAAAAATAACAAAAAAATTGATGCTCCTGAGTCTACATGGAAATTCAAAAAACAAAAGGTAAGTTTTGTGTTTTTATAATTTACATAACTAGGTGCACTAATTTACCAGGACGGCCGCAGATTTCCAGAAATAAATGAGCCGAACACGTTAGTAAACCATAAAGTGAATTTAATAGAAAAATAAAACTACAGAAAATAAAATTGCAGAAAATAAAATAGCTGGAATTTAATGTTCCAGAATTATTTTCGTATTGAAATAAAATGAACATAAAATATATACACAGATTTTTAGTCCCAGAAAGTTGAAAGCCTGAAACTACAATCACAGAATGTAGTTATATAGAAAGTGATACCGTAGACCATCATTTTCCAGAAAATTAAATTCCATAAGGTTTAAAGCCTGAAATTATAATCACTGAATGTAGTTTTACAGAAAGTGATACCGTAGACGGCGTAGACCATCATTTTCCAGAAAATTAAATATTTAAATCCCAGAAAGTTTAAATTCTGATTTCTGAAATTACTTAATATGCTCAAATGCATAGGTAGCGCAAATAGGGGAAAAGGGTTTAGTAAGGTCTACACCATCAGTTATTACTACCTATAATATTTTTATAGCTGCAGTCTACAATAATTTGCGAGGAAAATTTAAAAATTTAGAATTTTCAGTATAATTGCCTACACAAAAACCCTACTATTAACTACCTATTAATAATAATATGTTTTAATATAATAAAATACTACAAAATGTTTTCACTGTTAAAAGTCAACTTTGTGATTTCAACTTTATTATTTATCTATAAATTTACTATAAATTAATTAAAACAATGTATTTTATTTCGTAAACTGCACCCTGTGTGTAAAATATGTTCTCGTAGATATTACATAGTAGTTACATTGAGACATGTGAAGTTTATAATTTTGACTCAGAGACTTCTCTGAGACATTACCGTGACGCTTAATGCCCGGTATTGTGAAGTTAGTGCATGCGATGTTACAAGACAATGGTCTATGTTCCGTCGCATTGTAACTTCCATGTGAAATCACCCATTTTCATCACATTAACTTCACATAGAATTCACATATAGAATAGTCCAGGAAAAAAAATCAAAAAAAAAATATTCTCATCAGTCCATAGGTACCGTCGTCTAAGCCGGATTCGATCACGATACCCCTAACTTAATGAATCTACGCCTAACCTACTGGGACAACCTACTGAGATATTAATTGGAGTATTATATGGTGTATTTAGCTCATTTAAGATTTAGCAGTTACGAGTAAAATACATTATAATACAGAATAATTGACACCTATTTATTTCCGACGTTTTTTGGGAAGATAATTATTTATATATTTTCATTTCATCACACCTTCGAATTGTGGACATTTATGACATTTCAGTGGTGTCTGCTATTCAGAGGTTTTACTGTAGATTTTTATTTTTCACATACTCGCCTTTCATATTTATAATATTTGTATTGTTTAATATTTTTTACTTAAATTGTTAACTTAAAAAGGGGGTCAAAGCTTTAGCGTCATCGATTTAGTTTACATTTTAATAGGTTCATTTAAAATGTTAAAAATTGATATAGGTTATACCTATTGACCATAATACCATAGCAATGTAATATAACATAGTTTATACTTATAAAAAGCATTTAGTATTAACCTATTCAAGCTTACCTGTTACAAGTAAAAATTATTAAGTATTACTAAAAATTAGGCAATTCCAAAAACTTGTATTCGGTAAGTAGGTACATAGTGGCTAGTTACTATACTTAAAAGTTATTAAACTAAAATTATGTACTTATAGGTACCTAAATAAAATAAAAACAAGTAATTTATTTAAATTTATTAAAAAATGTAATTCTTTATTAATATTATTAAGACTTTAAATTAGGTACTTACACTATAATTGTTAATAAAACAAATTTTTAATTTAGTGAACAAGCATAAGAATATGTAGGACTTTATTGTAATATTATAGTCTATAAAACTAGGATAGGCAGTAGGCACCTATCTGTATCTTTGATAAAAATAAACAAAATATATATATATACAAATAAATTAAAATTTAACTACTGTTTATTGTTAAGTAAAAAATTTAAAAAAAAAATACAATACTACTACAAAAAAATTATATGGTATGTAATAACGCAATAGCTACTGTCTTGTGAACATCAATTGGGAATGAAAAACATTTATACCTTATAGAATCCACATCAATTGAAATTAGTGGAGATTTTGGAATAATATGAGAATAAAATATTTGTATGATATCTGATGAGATGGGATGGTGGAACATTGGAGATAGATTATATTTAAGAACTTTAAATTTAATTGTACCATTTATATGTTTAAGTATGTGTACTACTTTTACTAAACCATGATCTTTTACATAAATGAAATTATCTTTTAAATTTGAATTATTTATAAGAAAATTTTCAAAAATAATTTCTTTATAATAAGTTTCATAAACACACTTATTAACTGAAACGTCATAATTCATTTCATTTTTGAGAATAGGGTAGGTTAGTTTAACAGAAATAGATTCAATATTTATTTTTTCTATTACACGGTTATAAGTATCTTCAAGGGGATACCTTGCATTCTTACAACTTTTTTTTTACAAATTGCTAATAGTTTTCATATTTGAATGCAGAAAATCTATCTAAACATCCATGTGTTAGTACAAAGTCAGCAATATGAATTAATCCATGCACATTGTAGCCTACATATTCTGGACCATAGTGAGAAGGATATTCACTTACAAATGTTTTCAATAATATTTTAGCAACACTATTGTAAGTATAACATGTTCTAGGACAAATTAATAAGTAGTATATAATAGACAGTTCTGAAACATAAGCCCCTGAGCCCTGAGCCTTACTGAGCCGCTGATCCTTACTAACCCCGCAGACCCCTCCGCCCACTACGTGTGTGACGTATGCTCCGCATGAGCCACACCGCCTGATCCACTACGTGTGTGACGTATTTTTACACCGCCGCCCCCTGACCATCATGTACCTACCCCCCCCCCCCTCCTGCCGCAGACCCAGCCACTACGTGTGTGACGTATTTGTACACCGCCGCCGTGGTTATCAAATTATCAATTACGCTTATCATATTATTGTACACGTACCATATTACCGTACATGCACCATATTATTGTACATTCACCATTTACCGTACATATATTTCAGTCACCAGTTACATTATGTATCCAACAACGTCTTTAATAACGTTTTTCCATCACATAATGCAAAAAATAACAATAATCTGGTGTTAGAATCGAACCGGGTATGTACTACCTCTGTCGTACATATTTGCCCCACTTCAACTCTAACTCCATTGATAATTATTGTTAAAACTATTATATATAATGCATTTTATTGTAACAAATAACGTCCTGATCAAATTAAAAAGCATCGTCAGTAGAAATATGAAATATTCCATTACATCGACATGCATCGACATGTCCGAGCAGTCTATTGTTATTTACATCTATAAGATATGTATTTAAGCCCCGAATTATGAGTCACACGTGCATCCTTTGTCATTAAGGAATGTACCCCTACCTATTATTGTCCGAAATGCACATATGCTTGGCTCTACAAGAGCAGACAATCATTCAGTCTGTCCTTAGCCTTATACTGTTTCTCACGTCTCAACCGTTCTCTCGCAGTTTTTATATTTTTTCAGTGTTTAATATTTTTATAAGTGATGGCTGGATCAATCGCTGACAACTCTGCCTTGTATAAAAAGAAGTTAGAAGACCTTTACTTTGTGCCACCGACACCACCAGCTGAACTCATCGAATCTACTAGCTACACACTAGATTTTTCATCCCGTAAGTTTGTACATATTGGTTTTGACCCTAGTGAAAAATTACAAGTCGTTGTTCATTTATTAACTTCATCGCGGTACGTGCATATTACTACAGATTTTATGAAAAAAATATTCGGGTTCATGGGACATATCTTATCGTTCATATCAGACACACCACAAAAATATAAGCGAGTTATATTTTATGAAGACAAAAAAATTAAACTATCGAGTATGACGTACAGCGGAGAAAATGTGTTGGTGATCGAAACAAAAAATCGTGATGGATGTAGAGTACTGTTGAATCGGGGCGACCTTCTTCGACTTCAATATCTCGAATGTTCTATTTTCGATAGCGTCGTGCGAAAAGAAGTATTCACCGCTCTGTTGATTATAAAACAATATGAAGAAATTGTCGTGTACCTCGACAAGAAATGTAGGCAGCATAAATCACCACCGAAAACTGTTGACGAGATGGTAGTTTTCATTAAGAACATACAAGACGATCGAGTCGTTAAATCTATATCAAATTTCTCCAATCAAATACAGATGTGTGCAGCTGAACAGTTAGCTGAATCATTGTTACACCAGAGGACAAACAACTCGCATGAGGTAATTAAAAAATATATTATTATTCCTTAAACAACAATTATTAAATATTTTTTTTAAATTTTAGTATTCCGATGAAACGACGGTCATTTCGCCAATATCGTGACCAACACCAATGTCGCCACCTACACCGATGTCAACACCACCACCGACATCACCACCACCGAGTTTCACAATGCAATCGCCGAGCAGAGCAGTCGATGAAAACGATGGGCCGTTACATTTCAACACGCGATCATTATCGAAAACGTGCAACTTCGATTCAGCCGTATCGGAAATGTATTTTGTACCAAAACGTAAACTATTTTAATTTCAGATATGTATTGTGTAAAATAAAAAGACATGTATATAAAAAAAAGTATTTTCATTTATTAATATTAAGTTTTACAATATTTACAAGGTTCTTACTTCTCCGTTAAACGGATTGTAAGTTATAATTTGGTCGTGTAATATTAAACAATATGCTGAAGTGGAAGCTGGAAACGCTTCGTCTGCTTCTAGTTCAATCCTTAGAGCGATAGTTGACATTTTTACATTATCGTTCTGCTTGCTCATATCAACAGCTATAATCGGACACAGATTTTTAAAATCTGTTCGGTTCAGCAGAGGTGTCACTTCGTCATGGCAGTAGTAAGATTTTTGAAACTCTATCTAGGCGCGGTATAATGTAGCCAACTTATTCCTGATAAAGTCACTTTGGAAATCTTCATAGGGAAACACTTCTGAGTTTAAATAGACCTTCAAGTTTTTAATTTTACAGTGGTCAAAATGTGACATTGTTTTATTCGAGCTATTTTTCCTACCAGTTTGAAATCCGATTATGACATATCTAGGTTTTTCTAATTTGTTAGATGTCTTCACTTTCCAGGAATGCGAAGTGTTTTGAGGTAAAAAAGGATATTCACACAATTCCCACGATCTAAACGCGCATTTCAACGGTTTCTGATTGTTTACTACTTTCAACAATCTTATTTTTTCTTTAACACTGACCTTGACTATGGGCATTCTCCATAATATTTTTGTTATGTTTATTTTAACGTCTTTTAGTTTAGGAGCGTCTGCGACAACTTCATTATTCTTATACTGCTTAACGGCATTTATATCCAGTGATGCTCGGTTTAATATAAGTTGTTGGTTACAATGTATTAAAATACGTTTGTAATCTTCACAAAAACCGAACAAATCTTTAAGATTAATACAACCATTAAAATTGCCGCTTTCAATAAAATCTTTATTAGCATTTTTAATATCGTTATCCCAGCCAAAGTTGTGATGTGATGTAATATTCGTTTTATTATACGAACAATATCCCTTTAATGTAGTCGTTATAACTGGATTAGCGAGTTTTTGAATTTGAATGCCGTTTATCTCATATTTCATTTCGGAGAAAAGAAACGCTAGCCCGTTGTTTATAAATCGGATGTCATCAGTAATATCTGCAGGTTTGATTATTGTTCCTTCGATGTAAATATAACTCTCACATGGTAAAGTATAAGATTCTGTGTTATGTAGTGCGATACGCACTTCATCGTTATTGGAGAGAGCTGACGTAGAATAAGGTAAAAAAGAATGATATTCAATTTGAGTTATTCTGCAATCGTCGGTGTATCCGCCCGTAACATCTAAATACATGTCGTCCATATTAAATAGCGTTTAACGAACGTAAAAAAGCTAAATTGGATGCTGTTAGACTGTGTACAACTTGTCTTCGTGTCGAATTTTTCTTCAGAGTTGTTGTCCGGTTTGTGTTATTAATGCGACTAACGGACTTAACATGTGCAGTCCTATATATATTAAAAAATTGCAAGCCCATATCACGAGTCTTGAATTAATAAACGTACCGATATCGGCTCACCTCGTAGATCGATCATCTCTTCGTTCTGATTTTTTAAAGTTATACTAGCATGCATTATAGATGTAGAATTAAGGGAGTAAAATACCAAATGCGGCGGTACCTCTATTATTTTATAACCTGGAGGTACAGTCGGGTAAAACTCGTGTATTGTATGGCACTGCTCCCCGTTGATGAATGAACCTGTGGCTAGGTTTGATTCGATGTATATACAGTTTGTTTTTGTAATATTAACCACCGTATCAGATTCATGTTTTACATTACCAGCATATTTTCGATTTTTTTTTCCGATTTTTTTATACGCTACCCAATACGTACCTGTACCGTTTTCGATGTCTAAATTAACCACAGCAGACTCTTGATGCTTAGGTCTTGGAGGCAACTTATCTCTGGAAAACACACCGATGAAATGAGGTATTTTCAACATGTCAGCGTATTTTATAATCTCATAGTCGTACAACGCTCTCTTGGGTAACGTGGAAATTAGTTTTTTGTCGTTTTTCTAGTTTTCTTTACCGATTCGCCTTTGTAAGGTGCTAGGTATAAACCTTTACCTTTAACAATTTTATAAGACTGCCCCTTGTGCGGTGTAAGATATAAACCTTTCCCTAAATGAATAAGTGTGTTTTTACCGGAATTTAATTTATTTACGACTTTAACTATATTACCGACACCGCCGGTAAGAGCGCCCAACGCCGATAAACCAGCGAAAATAGGTATTAAAGGTAGAACACCACAATTTTTTGGTATTGGTATAATTCTTGGAGTTTTCTTATTTTTAGATTTTTTTTGATTTATTTTCTCAGCCGACAGACTTGTTCTTACTAACTTGGTTATATTCTTTTCGTTAATTTTATTTTTGATTGATTTTTTTGCTGCCGAAACCATCTGTTTAAATCCGCAACCAGCGCCCAACTTGCGTTTCGCCTTCATAGCTGTAGTAACCAACCAGGATTTAGCTTTTTAATTAATACCAGTGTTTTTAGATTTAAACACTTCCCAAGCTTGATTTTCCAATATTTCGTCAGCTCTATGTCTATCGGTTAGCGAATTGCTGTTTTCATACGCTATGTCATGAGCTCTGGCCAACTCGTCTAGTCTGTTTATGCCCCGTTCACCGCGTGCCAATCTTTCTTTTAATTTAGTACCAGGACCAGCAAATCTGAAAAAAAAATACAAACAAACATTTTAGATATGATTTAATCATATAGTGAGTAATGTCTTACCTATAGCTGGGTAGATGTAATTCCACTGGTAAATGATTTATAACTGAGTTAATAAGACCAGAACCTTTATTGTTGTGTCGCTTACGAACGCGAGACATCGTGTGACGCTTTCAAGTACATAGCATTGATATTTATAGTGAAAAATTGCGCTTCATCGAGCAACAGAAAAAACTACGAATTTATAAAATTGATACTCCGGATACAATACAGTTTAGACATGGTGAGCTATTTCCAAACACTATACCCTCATTGGTGTTGGGGAGTTTCGGTTGCGGTAAAACAAATTTCATATATTTTCTACTTGTTGATGAAAACGGTCTACGTTTTGAAAACGTTTACATATACTCTAAAACGTTAGAACAACCAAAATATAAATTATTAAAACGTATAATCGACGATATTGACGGTGTTAAAATTTTGACATTTTTCGAGAATGATAAAGTCATTCCCCCTGAAAAAGTTTTACCAAACTCTATATTTATCATGGACGATGTTATTGGAGAACATCAGCAAGTGATTCGAGAATTATTTTGTAGAGGGCGGCACAATAAAATAGATATATTTTATCTGGCTCAGAGTTATTCAAAAGTACCAAAGCAGTTGATCCGCGACAATGCAAATTTGATAGTATTATTCAAACAAGACGAGACAAATTTAAAACATGTATACAATGAACACTGTTCAGGCGATATGACAAACATACAATTTAAACATTTTTGCGTTACGTGTTCGAACCGTGACAGATTTGTATTCGTCGTTATTTGTAAAGATAGCGAGCGCGATAACGGACGATATCGTTATGGTTTTGATACTTTTGTCGTTATATAAGGCGATGTATAAAATGAAATTTTCCATTTAAAATGCAGTCATGAAGGATGAAGGTAGTATATTAGATGAGTAAGTTAAGGCTAAAGAAAATATTAAACGTAAATATAATGCATTAAAAACTGGAGAAGCAAATGTTCAACAGTTAATGTCACAAACTTTTAAACCTATTATCGACCCCTTAACTAAATTATCGAATGCAACCGAATCGTCATCGATCAAAATAAAAAATAACGACGATCTTAATGAAAAGTATCAACAAGAAATTGAAAATCGGTTTCACTCTATAGATTTAGACAAAACCTATGGTCCGAAAAAACTTTCAGATGGAAATATTATCTTGGGCGATAAAGAAGTAAAATTTATTGAAAACTCTATTCTTATCGACGGTACTACTTATTCAACAACCTCGGGTCTAATCCAGTTATTATTTTTGAAAAATCCACTTATTTACACCGAAAACGATCTACAAGTATATAAATCTATATTAATTCAGACATCGGCACATTTGACCTTAAAAGTAAAAAAATCAAAAAAAGTGGTTCTAAATATAAGGATATAATACATAAATTATTTCCCTCCGGTGGCCGGCTATCTATGAAATTGCAGAAAAATAACTTAGTGTATTGGGATAATCCGAATGAGTTACTGTATTCAAAGAAAAATAAAGGTTACAAGTATATTTTATGCGTGATAGGCTGTTTTACTAAATTTGCGTGGGCCGTGCCATTAAAATCGAAAACTGGAAAAGAAGTCACAAACGCAATGTCTGAAATATTACTAGACCGCTCACCGAAACTTTTACAACTAGATAACGGTAAAGAATTTTACAACACCATTTTCGACACATTGATGACCAAATATAATATTCACAAATATTCTACGTTTAGCATCACGAAAGCGTGCATTGTCGAACGATTTAATCGTACATTAAAAGAAAAAATGTTTAGAGAATTTACGGCGCGTGGTTCACACGAATGGATTTCAATTTTACCAAAGCTGCTTAACGAATATAACAATTCAAAACATAGAACGATAGGAATGACTCCGACGCAAGCAGATTTAAATCCTTCATCAGTTACAATAAAACAACGTGAGATTAATAATGAGAAAATTAAATTCAAAGTTGGTGATAACGTCCGTATCAATCACGGACTAAGATATACAGGACTGGACACGAATGGGTAGGAGGGTGTGGAGTGGTTGTACACGAAATGATATAGAGTGAGCAGTGCACAGGGGTTATTTGATCTTATCAACACTAGCGCCAAAGCGGACTACCTATGTACCACGGACTAAAATATAATATATTTATATAGCCATCGCCCCATAGAGTAATAATAACTAACAAGAATAGCTAAATGCTAATATAGGTAGAATACTAGAATATAATAATATACTATACTAATCTATACTCTAATTCACTAGTATTTGTATGCCTAGTAAAATACTTAAATGTATTAAAGTAGAATTATGTATCATAAATGTTGTATAACTAATTGTGAAAACAATAAAGATTATAAGGACAAAAAGTTTTCTTTATTTTTATTTCCTAAAGCTACTGAGCTCCGGAATAAATGGTTGAAAGTTATTTCAAAAAATAATGGTAAGATTGTTAAACCAACACAACGAATATTTGAAAGACATTTTCATCCTAATGATATACAGAGGTCTAATTCATGTTGGCAGAATGAAATTATTAATGAAAAGGTAAATTAAAATACATACCTTAATTACACCACTGTTCATTAATTAAAAATTGTCAACAATTATTCAATCTAGGATATTATGACACAAAGAATAAAACTAAAATTAAAACAGGGTGCTATTCCGTCAGTTTTTGAAAACTCCAACAAAACACTTGACAGTACTTTAGACCAAGCCAGTTGTAGTTATGCACAAAATGAATGTCAAAATAAAAATTTATTTGAGGTAATATTGTTTATGCAATACATAAATGTAGGTACCTACTTATTTTTTTAACTATTATATTACTTATTTCCAACGTTATATCAAAGATTACAATGTATAGCAGTATAACAATATAGGTACAACATAATATAGATTAAAGATGCCAATTTTATTTTTCTAAATATTTATAGGATAAAAAAATTGAACAGGAAAAAGAATTGGATCTAAATATTCAACCTGAAATACCACATTGTCGCAGAGAGCTAGTTTGGTCACGTGTGAATAAATATGATGAATTATTAAACTTGCAAGATGTAGATAAAACATCAAAATTAGAGGTAGGTTTTTAATTTCTTAAACCTAGGTATGTATTGTTTTTAAAAATTATTTGTTGTTACTTATTTTATTTTTTAGAACAAACTTATTGATTCATTTAAAACATTGACTTTATATTTCCAATCTGTTAACCTGCCATTAGGTTGGAAAACATTTTATGATGGAAATAAGGCTGTTACATTTTATTTTTTAAAACATACAGTTACAAAAAACATTAAAGCTGTGATTGAAAGACAAATTATTTTCACTTCTGATACGAATATAAACTACTTTATTAATGATCAATTATTAGAAGATCAAAATAGAATGTTTAATTTAGTTTATCCATTTCAACTGAATCACATCGAAAAAGCACTAACAATATTTTCTTTAAAAGCTGTTTGTTTAGGTGGACCCAGTGAAATAAATTACCCGGGTGAATTACATGTTACACATTATGTTATTTATTATAATAATAGTTTTCTTTTAACACATTAATTATAATAATTATTGCATTGTAATTCATTTTTTAATTTTTTTTTTATAAAATAATGATTTTAAATTATTTCTTATAGGAATAATTGATAAAAATGGATTTATAAATTCAAATAAAGTTTGGCATCATTTGAAATGTAATTTACTGACAGACCCTAATAGAAAGAGATGTGTTCTGTGTGAAAAATTGGTTAATATATTTAGATTAAAAAAACACAGATATGATATATCTAAAACTAAACTTAATCCATATATATCAAAAGTACTTACACCAAATAAAAGAAGAAGTTATTGTGGTATTTTAAAACAAAAAAACTATATCAGGAAAAAAATATAAGGTACCTAATCCATAATGCTGTTGATGCATATTTAAAAATTTAAAAAAAAGTATAATATTGGTATACAAATATACTTATATACAATATATTAAATTCAATGAAGTTGAGATTTTAATTTAATAATTTCTTAACTATTTGAGGTATAAATCAAGAATTCTCAACCTTTGTCAAAAACTTGTAGATTTACAAGAACGGATGGGAAAAATAGAAATTAAAACTTTTGAGTCTATTCTACAAAATAGTAAATTTAATGACTCACAAAAATCTATTATTAATGAAATTTATAAATCAAGTATTATTTCAAATTCTAAAAATAGAAAATACTCTGAGAATTGGATTTTGTTATGCATTCTTTTTCGTATTAGGTATAAAGCCGTTCCTTTGAGTAAGTATTAAAAAAAAGAGATCATATGGATGTATTTTTCATTTTTATTAGATCACCGTCTGCATATGAATTCCTAAGAACACAGCAAATTCTTCCATTGCCTTGTTTTCGTACTTTAAGAAGATACCTTTCACAGGTCAAATCAGAATGTGGGTTTGATGAGAAATTTTTTCAATTATTAAAAAAAAAATTTCTATTTTAAGCAATGAACAAAAACACGGAATGCTTTTATTTGACGGAATTATGCTACGTGAAAGTATTCATGTTAATTCAAGTACTCTGACATACTCTGGGTTAGAAAATCTTGGAAAAGATTATCCACAAGACCAAAATACAAGTTTAAAAGCAAATCATGGTCTTGTGTTTATGTTTCAAAGTCTATCAGCAAATTTTTGTCAAGTAATTGGTGTATTTGCTTCAAAAGGAACTGTTTCAGGTTTAAAATTATATAATAATATAATAATATTATGATAATATGTTTGTGTATTATATTACTAAACTTAACATTTGTTTGTGTAAACTAGTATCTATGTGTTTGTGAAAAGGTGTTTTCCTTCATGTATAGATTTTATTAATTCAAGTAGATTGTTTTATTGTGTGTAACTACTAACTTTAATAGGAATTTATATTTCACTAGTTACTATAAATGTATTCATCAGACATCTATGTATTAACAGAAAGCTTTTGTATATGTGTAAGTGTTTTGTCCTCTTAATTATTATAATATTTGAATTTGGTACGTACATTTATATTTTATTTTTTGACATTTAAGGTATTGTATTAGCTCAACTAGTTATCAAAGCTATTTCACTATTAGAAACAATTGGTGTTAAAGTTGATGGAATAGTATCAGATGGAGCTCAGACCAATCGTAAAATGTGGACTGAACTAGGTATTACTGGTGATAAATGTAAAGTTCAAAATTATGTTATTCACCCAATGGATGATACTAGAAAACTTTACATGTTTTCTGATGCTCCTCATTTGATCAAATGTGTTAGAAACAGACTTCACGACAAAAAAGTTCTCAGGGTAATACATTTTGAATATTATTTTATATTTCCTAACAATTATTGTAATTCCATAGGTTGATCCAAAAAAACCATATGTAAGTTGGTGGCATTACAAAAAAATCCATGACCTTGATGTGTCACAAAATATGTCAATTCCTACTAGAATATGCCCAAAAATAACAGATCGTCATATAAATTTAGATAATTTTTCTAAAATGTCGGTAAAACTAGCAACACAGGTATACTTATCTGGGAAGTTTTCAATTACTAATATTACTAAAACAAGTTAACATTGTCATGTTGTAGGTCTTTAGCAATTCAATGGCATGTGGTATTAAATTTTACAGAGAAAACCAAAATATTGAATCCCTTAAAGACAGTGAGGAAACAGAAAAGTTTACATCAGTGTTAAATAATTTGTTCGATGCTCTTAACCGGAAATTCCCAAATGAAGGAATAAGAAATAATAGTTCAGATTTTAAAGTATGTGTATATATTAAAAATGTATAAATATATTTATATTTTAATTTCTTAATTTTAAACAGCATAAACTATGTAGGGAGTTATTATTATTTTAATTTAAAGGTTTTAGAAGACAGTCTAAATTGGCTTGATGAATGGGAAAGTTATTTTGACAGTAAAAATATTACACAAGATGAATTTTTAACTAGAAGTACGTCTGAAGGGCTCCGTGTAACAATTAAATCAACTCTTGAATTATCAAAATATTTATTAAATGATTGTGGTTTCAAATATGTTCTTACCAATAAAATGAACCAAGACCGTTTAGAGGTAATTCTAGGAAATATACTACTATCATAGCGTAATAAATCATTGATTTTATATTTACCATGGTTTTTAGCAATTTTTTGGAACTGTTAGACAAGCTACTGGCCCAAATGAGCATCCAACAACACCAACATTCCTCTAAGTTTATAAATTGCTTTCCATCTATTCTATCTTGAAGCCGCCCAAAACGGGTAATTGTCAAATTTTGGATTCTAATTCACCTAAGGTGACCTATAGTGATCTAAAAGAAATATTCAGTGTAACACAGTCAGAAAGACAAGTAAAAATTAATAAATTAAAAGAAAAATTAGATTTACTTGTACAAGAAGAAAATTGGGACCCTATAGATAATGTCTTATTACACGATCATAATTATAGTACTGAAATAAAGTCAACTGCTAAGGACTGTGTAATTTATTACATATGCGGATACTTATGTAGAACAATAAAAAAATATACAAAATGTGATAAATGTTTATTGGCTTTAAAAGGTAAAATGATGTATTAATATTTAAAATCTAAATTTATATATCTAATAGCATATCAATCATATTCTTATAGGAACAGGTATACAACCACAGGCTTCACTTACAAATATAAATCTAAGGGGTTTCTTGTGCATCCCAATTTTCAATTATTTAAATTGACATCAGTCATTGAAGAAGGATTGAATAGATTTGTGACCACATCCAATGTTTTTAACAATACTGTTGATTACGTTATAGAAAATTATCCAGAAATGCTTAAATTTCCATGTTTTGAGCATAAATCTGAAATGATGACGGTTATTTTCCAAAATTACATTGTTATGAGAATGAAGCAGTATACTATAAGTCATAATAGAGAATTAAAGAAAAATAGCTCTAAAAAAAAAAAGCTCTCAAAACTTCAATCTTCATAATTAATAATTATGTTATATTTGAAATTATTAAATACAAAACCTATTAGTTAAATGTGAATTAGAGTTGTATTGTAATATTATTGTAGGTCTATTTAAATACCAATGTGGCAACATTCCAAAATTCAAAATGTAACAGGTAGTTACAGATGTTATAACTTACATCACAGAATGAAAATAGAAATAATCCTGTGGACTGTGGTTTAAAGCATTACAAATTTAATTTAATTTGTCATAAGTTACAGACTTACATGGTAAATTAGTACATTATGTCATTACCTAGTTATTATAGTACCTAGTACCTACAATTTACAATCATTTGGATTTAAAAATATTCTTGATATTTTATAGTAAGCACTATATAAGCCCCCGAGTCTCACAGTAGCCGCTTTATAATACTATATTATTAATAATATAGTATATTTTATAATATTAGATTGATTTATAGTACATATAATTGCTTAGTAGATGGCGTTAGTGTTGACAAGATCAAGTATCCCCGTACACCGCCCACTCTATATCATTTCATGGACATGATTAAATGTTCGTGTCCAGTCCTGTATATCTTAGTCCGTGGTATCAATACACAAAAAGGTGTTGTGACGGGTCACCACCACATAGCTGCTTCCGGTAGTGATAAGCGCGGCTGAGACGGTTGGCAACACCTCCGTAGTCGACGCCGACCGGTCACCGTACCGAGCCAGCGTCCTGCCTTCGCTCTCTCTCTCGACCGAACTCACCGACTCCGCACGTCGCCTATTTATATCGTTTTTCTCAAAAAGTTACTTTTGTTTTTCCGCGTGTCGAATCGCTTGTCATTGTCGACACCGTCGTATGTAAATAACGCCTAAGCCTTATTAAACCAGTTGTTGCCTTAAAAACTATTTTTGTCTACTCATTTATCATTTATCTTAAGGTAACCCGAAATCCTTGGTCGAGTCTCCGCTTGTGACGTCGTTCTCGTATCACTGATACAAACCACACGGCGACTCACCATAGTGTGTTTACAAAAGGTTATTTGCCCAATATTGGTCTACGGAAATATTCGATATTATCAAAATAAATAGAACATTGCCCGTCACTTATCAGTTACAAGATTATATGGGTAAACCGATTTCCGGTTGTTTTTACTCGGATGAAATACATAAAACCAAACACCCGACCGAATATCTGATCGAAAAAATTATACGTAAAAAGCAAAATCAGATGCTTGTCAAGTGGCTCGGATTTGATAACACGCATAATAGTTGGATAAATACACGCGATGTTAAAGTATAGTGTCAGTAGTAATATAACCATGAACGTGTTTAGAGGTTCTCAAACTAGTGAAACAAAAAAAATTATATCAGGTATTCAGTCAAGTAATAAAACATAACAAAATGAAATAAATAATCAGCAGAAAGAAATTCATAACATAAAAAGTAATGTTGTTCATCTACTAACGCTGGAAAATCGCATGTCGGAGCTGTTTAATAATTATATAGAAACAGATACAAAACTTTCTTTTATATTCTTCTATAGACAGTGTAAATGCCGAAAAAAACGCATAACGGGTATTTGATGAAAATTCTTTACCGAATCATGGATCATATATTTCAGATTTAAACACTCGTTTGAAAATCATCGAAGAAAATTATATTAAGAAAAATTAATTTAATTTACATAATATACTTGTTAAAAATAATTTTAGTCATGAATGTGTTTGGTAGTTCATAAGCTGGTGAAACTAAAAAAACTATTTCTAAACTCGATGACTATAAAAATAATTAGATTTGAATTAAGTGAAAAAATGAGTCAACTTGAAAATAACACTAAGATTATTGAACAAAAATTATCAAATATCGAACAATTAAACGAAAATTTAAAATTTAAAGTATCTGATCTGGAAGATAATGTGGACTACATGAAATCTCAAATATCGCAGAAATTAAGAAACCTACGGAGTAAACAACAAATATTTTATTAAGGAAATGTCTATTGTAGAAACAAAGACATGGGCGACTCAACACAGGATTTTTAAAAATTCAAAATCTATGCAAGACAGCTTGAGTCAGAAAACTAACAAGTGGCTACTACATAATTTTCATCAGCTATCTACAGATTATGGTGATATAGAATATGAAGAACTTGACTGAATATGGAATTTGTTAAAGTTTTATTGCATTTACATCAAAGGTGAACAGAAAAAATAACTACTTATAGAGTATATACCACACGTCGCAGTCATCAACATTGAAGACCTGGGCTGTCCTCGACTGGATCAAATATGTTATGAAGAAAATTTACCTTGTTGTATCTTTCATAAGGACTTAAATTCTAAACAGTGTACATTCTATAAAGTGTTTGCTATAAGAAAATGGTTTATAAATAATTCTTAAAAATTGTATACAATTTATTTAATAAACATTATTTAACATATTTAAAACATTGTTTTTATTTATATGCTAACATGCATTTACACAGGTTTTTAAATTAAATATGTATGGGCTTCCATCAACCTGAAATAGAAAAAACATGATTATTAACTTTAATACAGGGAAAAAAATATTATAAGAAAACATTGTAAACTAACTTAAATATCTAACAATTATACATTATAAAGGGGGGAAATACTGTAAGTTTATACACTAATCTAACTTAAAAACATACTGTTACACAGTATTTACAATAATTTCAATTTTATGTCTTGCATTTAAAAAAATATACCAAGGTTATATACAATAATCTATCTCAAATATAATATAATTATATAATAAAATATATATACAATATATAAAATCAAGAAAAGTAATGTAGATGGTTTCAGTTCTGTTCTTCATCTAATTTGGACTAATCGTCCTCTGGTTCATCTCTCCTGTAAAATTAAGAGAAAATATTAGTAAAATAATATATATAAATATATATTGTAATAACTTACTCTATACTATAATGGCCATGGGCTAATGTGTTTATTTTGTCTTCTAACACCACCCTCTTGTCATCGTAACTGTTGTATGTCAATTTTTTTGTGTTGATTGTCATGAGTTTATGTTTGAATGACCGTATTGAAACATTATCCTGGTAAGCCTCTACACCAGCTTCTCCAAACAAACACTTTCTATGATCTTCCATCGTCATGTGATTCTTAACCACATGAGCTCTGATACCCTTCGCTTTAATTTTCTCTCCTCCTACTCTGTCCTCTTTACTTTTCCCCTCATCCTCTTCTCCAGCATATACCTCAAACGCATATGATTTCGCCCTCAAGGCACAAAACTCGGTAATCACATTACCATCAACTTCATCAGAGAAGAACCCTGGGCTCTTCTTCCAATCTGCCACATAACATGGATGGGCACTAGGAAGGTTGGCAGTGTCCATACGGTTCAACAAGCTAGGGTTAGCAGCCAAGTCTGCATAAAAGTCATCTGTCTTGATATGATACACTAGTGAATCTGGAAAAATAATGTTAATAATTAATATATTATTACAAAAGAGTATTTTTTAATATATTTACCTGTGCTCAATTTTGTCTCTATAATGTTTTCTCATTACATCATAATGGTACTCGTACATCATCGTCTTGGATATGTCCAGCACAGTGAATCCTATAAATAATAAATGTGTTAATAAATGATAAAAATGTAATTTAAAAAAGTATATTTACCAATATATATAGGTTTGTCAAATCGAATCAATTTGTTTTCTAAAGCAACAGCGTTAAGGTTCTCATTATAATTAGTACAATGTTTTAATGTGCATTTGTTAATCGACTTCTGCAACCTCCTCTCACATGATACCAACTCCATCTTCATCTCCTTCCTTTTCGATTACATAGTCTTCCCTAGAAAAAAAAAATTAAAAATTTTTTTTTTTTTTTTTGAAAAAAGTTTAATAAAGTTTATAAAAGTTTAAAAATACCGAAAATAGCATTGTTCATAAGTTTAAAAAAGTCTTTCTCAAAATCATTCTTCGCCTTTTTTCTCATTTCAGTGTTCAAATTAATGTACTCAGCCAACCAATCCGACTGATTGAACTGAATAACTCTGTGTACCTATAAATATAAGAAAAAATGTTTTTAAATGAAACTTAATAATTACAAATATATTTTTATTTTTTTACTTTTTCAACTATAAGACCGTTTTTAATAGCCTGCTGTAAGTTCCTAAAGTGTATAACATAATTTGTCTTCTTCTCAAATGTCACCATCAATTTTTGCACCTTCGAACCACTTGGCACACTGCTTTGCGGTAGGAAAGGTAAGTCATTGTGTTGATCGTGCAAACTTTCAGGATACACCACGTCTACCTCATACACCCGTCCTCTGGGTGAGGTATCGTTTAAATCATCTAATCCATTCAAGTTGGGTTCGACCCAGTTGAACCCACCGTACGGGATGTACTGTGACATCGCCCATCCATACAAGTTGTCTTTGAGTCTTCTTCCACGTTTCAAATTGTAGGCACTCCCCCTCCTTCGGCATCTCCGGTAGAATCGCCTTGTGCACCCCGAAAATCAGTTTATGTTGGTCCAGGGCCTCCTGCCCGCTTAGCTTGTATTTCAAATTTCGGTTGTCGAAACTGGTAAAACACCTTTTACAAAACACGACACGCCCATCATGTCCGGTTTTTTGTTTACGTATGAGCCGGGAAAAATTTGAAATGAACGTATAATGCGAGTTGTCACCGTCCGTTACTAACAACAGGTCAAAATGATCGGTATTCTCTTCGTCGGCTACTCGCAGTGGATAAACCTCATAGGTCGGGTACTTACGAGGCGGTTGGAACTTTTTGTCTAGACCGTATATCGTTACCTTAACAGCAACAACACGTATCTCATTTTGGGCAAAATGAGATTTATATACCAAAATATTTGAAACCTCCTTGCGCATAAAATTGTTCATTATCATGCACGCTATAGAATCATTAGTTTCCCGCCAAAAGTAATTTCAGTGATAGCACGTATCGTAAATTCACCTGTGATAACACGTATTTGACCAATTTTACACGGTGAATGTAGAACGTCCCTCAAAATAACTGCGTTCTACTCAATATTAAGGTAATTATAATATAAGTAATTTTATTATATATATTATGCATTGTATTACAATAATTATTTATTTGTTATTGGTTATTAACTTATTTAATATTCCAAAACTTTGTTAACATTTTGCATGATTCAAATACGTGTTATTACGCGTATATACAATTTATATAAACTTCATTGTACACTATGTGCATTAACAAAAAAATTCATTGCCTTCTTACTTTGTATAATTTAATAACTTATTTTTTAATGTTTCAAGTACTGAAATAAAGCATTTTATGTTTATTATAATGTATTAACTACCTATAGGTTAGTCATATTTTTTAAAACAATCTTAAGATTTTGTTTATTCACTGAGATACGTGGTTTTACATATTATTTTTTTAAATTTGATCTTACCCATACCTATAATATTAATTACTTAATTTAATATAAACCTATTACCTAATACCTATTTTATGTTTCATTTCATTAATATAAGTTTTTACTGGCTCTAGGTATTAAAATGTCCAGAAGACGGTTGGATACAATTTTAAAATTAGCTGCATCTACCAGTCAACAAAATGAAAAACATAGCACTTCAATTTCAAGAAAATACTATTCACCGCCTGCCAGTCCTAAAACTAGAAATGTTCCTGTTGATCTACCTTTATTGACTTATGAAGATATAATTATGAATGCTGATTTTGTGTTTGAATATACTGATGATAATATCATTGCAGATATTCCAGCTGATATTGAAACTGTATCAACTACTTTTCAGGTAACTAATATAGCTTCAACTAACCAAATTCAACCTTGTTATGAAAATCCAGCAGTCTTGGATGCTAATAGTCCTATTAAAAATGTTGAACAAAATGATATGAACTTGTTAACTGACTGTTTAATTAATAATGTAAAAGATGTGGCAGTGGATAATAATATAGAAAATGAGATTTTAGTCAATTCAAATGATGAATCAAATATTAACTGTGATAAAAAAACTAAAAACCGTAGTGTAAGATCCGAAAAGGTAAAATGGAAAAGGGAAACTTCAAAGAATAACAGAATGAATGGAGAAGTGTATACTGGGTATAAAAGAAATGGTAAAGTAGTTGAACACAATTTTAAAAGACCTGCTAGGGTTATTAAAAAATCTTGTACATCTAAAAGATGTGAAAAATTATCAAATAGATATTGTAAAGAGTTTGAGGAAAGCAGAAGATTGAAGATTTTTGAGAAGTTTTGAAATGCAACCTGGGAAGAAAAAAAAATGTTTGTTATTGGTATGGTGTCAAAAAATGTAGCTAAAGCAGATACAACAGGACTTGGTAGTTTAAGCAGAAGGACAAATACTTACAAATATTTTTTGGTGCATGATAATTTTGGAGAACCTTTACAAGTCTGCAAACTTATGTTTTTAAACACACTTGGTCTTAATGAGTGGATGTTACATAATTGGGTGAGAAATGCTACTCATGGTCTACCAGGAAAATTATTAAGCCCAAAAAGTTTAAAACTAAAAGAAAATGTTGGTGATAATAATTTAATTACTAATTCACCTAAAAGAGTTGGATTATCAAAAAGAATTGATCACCTTCGGTCGTGGTTTGCTTACCAAAAATGCCTTCTCACTATTGCAGGCAAAAAACAAATAGATTGTATCTAGAAGGATCATTTTTTAATAAGCAACAAGTTTTTGAAGCTTATAAACAAAAATGCAATGATGACAATCTGGTACCATTAAGTATCTGCTACTTTTATAATTTTATGAGAGAGAAAAAGTTATCTATATTTGTTCCACGAAAAGATCAATGTGACTTGTGTTCTTCTTATGAAATGGGAAACATAGATGACAATGTAATGGCTGAACATTTAGCATTTAAAAATAGAGCACGAGAAGAAATGAATTTAGATAAACAACTAGCAATAAATGAAAACAAATGTTATATGTTTACAATGGACTGTCAAGCTGTTAAGCTATGTCCTACTTTACAAGCTAGTGCACTATATTATTCAATGAAACTTAAAGTACACAATATGACCCTTTACAATATGGTAACAGGGCACTGCAAAAATTATTGGTGGCATGAAGGGGATGGTGACTTAGAAGCTTCAGTATTTGTATCAATTGTTTTATGTCATTTAGAGGAGTATTGTATGAAGGAGAAAAAACCTATAATAATCTATTCTGATGGTTGTGGGTACCAAAATAGAAATAAAATTATGGCTAATGCACTCCTTCATTTTTCTATCAAACACCAAGTTTTTATTGAACAAAAATTTCTTATTAAGGGTCATACTCAAATGACTTGTGATAGTGCACATTGCTTAATTGAAAAAAACCTTAAAGGTAGAGATATTTATTTACCTTCTGATTTTGTCAGAATTACAAAAGAAGCGAGAAAATCCCCATCTTGTTTTGAAGCAACTTTATTAAACTATGACTTTTTTTTAAACTACAAATCGCATCAAGTTTACAACTCCATAAGACCTGGTAGAACAAAAGAAGACCCAGAAGTTAAGGACATAAGAGCTATTCAATATAATCCCGAAAGTCAGCGCATTTTCTATAAATTAATGTTTGATGAACCATATACCATATTGCCTTTAAGCAAAAAATGTGATAAAATTAATCCAGATGTGCAATATGACAAACTGTATAAAAAACCAATCTCTATAAATTTATCAAAATGGCAAGATTTACAGAAACTCAAAACTTTTTTACCACAAGATACTCATCCATTTTATGATAATTTAAATCATTCAGCTACATACAAATCAAGAAACAGTAATACTTAATATTTTATTACCAAACTTTATGAACATTTTTCTAGTTACCTATTTTAAATACCTACTATAATATTAAAATGTAAATGTAATCCTTATTATTTACTAAAGAGATCCGAAGATTGGAATTTTGTTTTAACAATTATATTCATTTTTATTTGTTGTTATTATTATATTTTATTACAACATTTTTATTATAATTCTATTTTATAACCTTTAAATATAATATTTAAGCTTAAGTTGTACCAAATGAATCCAAAGACTGGAATAGAATCTATAAAATATATTGTTACTTTTTTTGTTATTATTTTGTTGAAAATTTGTTACTTAACTATTTTATAAAAGTATTGTTTTAGTTATTTTAAGTATAATATTTAAGATTAATCCTTAAATTGTACCAAAAAAATCCAAAGACTGGAATAGATTCTATAAAATGTATTAATACTTTTTTTTATTATTATTTTGTTAAAACATTGTAACTGTCATAAAAAAGAAGAAATGATAATTCATTTTTTATATTAAAAAACTTCACCAAATATTTTTCCTTCTTTCAATTACGTGGTCTCGACATTATTATTTTATAATAATTCAAGGATTTTTTTTTTATAATAACGTATCTCTAAATTGAAATACCACGTATCTTATTGTGATGTGGCTAATTACACGTAAGTGGATTTTTCAGTGAATAATACAACTTTTTTCACTATTAGTTAAAAAAAACGTTGTAAAACTACTTAGATTAGGTAACAGAATAAATCTTGAATCCGGTCGATTAGGTATAAATTACTAATTAATTTAGTTTATTGTCTCTCCTGAAAAGTAGCGAAAATGAGATACGTGTTGTTGCTGTTAAGGTAGCGATATATTTATTGACACGTTTATATTATTTTTTTCAAATTTCGGTATATCTGAGAGAGGTGTAGGGAAGGCGATGCCATCAAAATTATATTTATCTTCATGTTGCCTGTAATTTTCTCCGACACGATATACCGGCGGCTTCGTCACATGCCTCGCGAGAATCGCCCACTTGAAACAATACCGGTCTACGTTCTGTGGGTTGATAATCGCCCGCTTCCTGTCGATATACGCCGGTAACTCTATATACGATGATTCACCAATCGGAGTATATTTGTATACCGCCAGCAACAGCCCATCGATCGACTCCAAAGTAAAACCGCTACCTCTCCCGCTGTACTCATCTTTCTCTTTCGTCAACTTCATATACGTTATCTCTACAATCGTTCTAATATCACTGTCAGAAAAAAATTCAACCGCCATTGTCTTGAACGCTCTATTCTCCGACGAATTTGCTACGTTCGTCCGGTTATAGGTCGCCTCAAGTTTCAAATTAAATTTAATCGCATAGTGTTGTACGTGCGTTTTCAATAAATTTATTAGCTCAGATGTAAGTGGACGGAGAAAGTCATAATAAATTATTTCATTATTAATATTTTTAGCGTAGTACCAAACTATTTTCCTATTTGCGGACGACGAAATTTCATTAAACCCGGGGGATTTAAATCTAATAAATTCAGCGCTAATAAATAAAACTAACCTGTATCGGCGTCTTGCATTTCATATGCATCCATTGCGAACATACAAATATCATCTTCAGTTAACACGTACGAACCGCCAGCCGGGACATCCGGTACAACAATTTGAGGCGCTATTTGAATCGATCGGTACAGCAAGCAATGGTTTCAAGTGAGCCTGAACGTTAATGATACTTTAGAAAAATTAATAGTTACAAATTAATATTAAATTAAAAGTATTTGTAGTCATTTTTTTTTTTTTAATGCTGACACAATTTGTATTTATTATCAGCGAAATAATACTGTGTAAATTATTTCTGGTTATATTTTAATAATAATTAATAACAACAAAATTACAAAATTTATTGAAAATGAATTTAAAAAACAAACATTTTAAATTTAAAATATAATTAATTAACTAAGTATATTAACTTTTCTTGCTTTCGTTTCAGCAAATTGATTGATTATTTTGTCCATATCTAGGATATTAGCTTGTTCTTTTTCAATGTTTAACAGAGCAATATTGACAAACGATTTTGACCCATTGAATTTCTTAAATAATTCTTAATTAATTTAAGCTTCGAAAACGTACGTTCCGCTGATGCAACCGTTACTGGTAATGTGAGATATATAATACAAGCACTTAATACTTCACTATAAGTGGTACAAAAATCATTTTCTATAATAAACATAGCTAGTTGTTTAATATTTTTAGTTATTTTCAAATTTATTAATTTTTTTATGCATAAAAGTTGTCTGGTGAAATCTGAGCTAATATCGACGTTATAAAAATTGATGAAATCATACGAAGCTTTAATGATATCATCTTCCGTGCTATTAACCAATGAACAAGGATTTAAGAAATCAAAATATTCAATTACCTTTTTTAAACCCTGGAATCGATTATCTAATTGAAAAATTACTGTATCAATGACTGGAAGAAAAACCTTGATTCTTAAATTATCTTCTGAAATATATAATCGACGGTCGCCATCTACTTCATCAAAATATCTTCTTCCAAACTTTAATCTATGTACATGAAATTCCTGAGGAATCCCCCATTTTGTACACATACCTTTGGCTGTTTCCATTAAAGTATGATAATTATTTCTCAATTCTTTAATTGTAGATGTAGCTTGTTTCAAGTTTTCACATGCATTATGTAAATTTGTATCTTTTTTTTGAAGAGACTTAGACACTCCGTGTAAGGGTTTTAAAATTTCTTCCTATAAACAAAGAAAGAAAATAAATTCTACAGATTCTAATTTTTTTTTCAAAGATAAACTCATACTTTTTTCGTCGGTTTTAGAACTTGTTAAGGATATATTTGTTAAAGCTTCCAGTACATCAATAAATCTGACTTTTAATGAATAAATCGATTCATGTCGTGCTTCCCATCTTGTCACACATAACTTTTTCAGAACTTTAGCTTTTATTTTTTTGGCATCAGCTTCGCCAAAAGCTAAAATTGACCATCGTGGAGCACTTGAACTAAAAAAATTAAATATGCTTTGCACAGTTTCATAAAAAGATGTAACTTGTTTTGAACTTTTAGCAGCATCATTCTCCAATAAGCTGCTTCATTTGAGTATTGTTGCTCAGTTAATTTATCAATAGTCTCATTTTTTTCCCAAATACAACGTACTTTAATAGCATCAATATGTTGTATTGATTTTTCATGTAAATCTATCTTAGCTGAGAGACAATGCCAGTTATTAACTCCATTAACCCAGGATGGATTAAAATATGAATAACCACGTTTCGCAAATAGCCAACATGTCTCACAATACACTACATCTAAACCTACTGAATAACACAGCCATTTCCTTGGGACATTTAATCCAGATTTCAATTTCATAAAATAATAGTGTTTAGAAAAACGATATGATTTGCCGTTTTCATGTTCAGTATATGGAAATTGAATTGTTGGTCGGCAAGAACCATATGCTAAGATAAGTCTCTTTAGATTACTGTCTTTGATATTCTCATCAAAATGGTATCGATCAGTTGAGTAATCATTTTTTAAATTAAATTCTAAAAACAAAAATCATATAAATTTAAGTAACAATATAAATTATAATATAATACCTATAATATATTATAGGTAATTATTTGTTATTTAAAATAAAGTTATGTATTTGAGAAAAAAAAATGAACTTTATAATATAATATATCAAATGTGTAAAGTATAAATCTATGTATAATGTATTAGGTACTGTATTACATGTAATATGCAATAACACACTATACCTACTATATTTAAAACTGCTACAAAATTAATATAATGACTTCTCAAATATGCCAGCTGACAAAATGAGCAAATGTATTAAACTAATAATTAATAGGGAATGATTGTACAAACTAAATGCTAATAAATTATTAATTGTTTATAATAATAGGGTTTTTTTTATTTTTATTATTGATAACTGGTTATAAAACATATTTAATTTAATAAATCTGAACAATGATATCTTATAAAAATCATTCAAAATTGTATTATAATTTATATTGAATATAGGGAATATGAGGTATTTCAATATTTCTCGTATACAAATTTTAATTCAAAACACCAGATTGTTTTTTAATAAATAATATCTGGATAAGCTGAATCATTTGAATTACACAAATGACCAATAGTATTTTCAGTTTGTACAATTTCATTTTTATTTTCTTGAACACTACTTTCCAACGCAGTTATCTCACTCGCAGAAGTTGCAGTAGATTTAACAAGAATTGTGCTGTTGTCAATTACTTTTTCAGCTAGAGCAGATTTATTTTGCTTAAAAAAATATTTAAAATAATAATAAATACTAGATTTATTTTTTAATAAATAATACCTGGACAAGCTGAATCATTTGAATTACACAAATAACCAATAGTATTTTCAGTTTGTACAATTTCATTTATATTTTCTTGTACACTACTTTCTAAGGCAATCAACACACTTGAAGAAGTTACTGTAGGTTTAAATAGAACATATATAGAATAGGTAATAGAACATTTTTTTAACAAAAAAAAAAAAATAATAAAAATTGAAGTTACCTATATTTAAATATTGTATACTTGCATAATGCATAATATTATATGATCGAAAACAAAAATATCAATAGGTACCTACCTAAATACCTAATCAGTTAATACTATCAAAAAAAAAATTATTACATGAACATCTGTTTATTTAGATGTATTTGTTTTGAATCATATTTTGTTGTAATTAATTTTGTTTGAAAGTTGACTGAATACCAAAATAATATCATGAAGGAATACCTTTAACATTTTTTTTTTTTTAATTCTGCTCTAATTTATTGCTAAAATAATAATTTGGCCGACCCCAAAGAGTTGGGAGGAAGGCGAAGCTGAAGAAGAAGAACTAAGAAGAATAATAATATATTAGGTAATGTGAATATGTGATTCGTTTTTTGTTTAATATTATTTTTCCATAACTAGATATAGTTTATTAAATTTCCACTGTAGGTAGGTATACTATTAATTATTAGATTTTTTTATCAAGTAAATAAGTAATTCATTTTTTTTTTTTATTCAATAATAACCCTGACAGATATAAATTATTAAGATCAATAAGAATATCAATATTATTTATTTGACTTAATAGTTTATTTTACGCATACTAATAAATTACTTTATTGGTACGTACCGTTTTTGTTGGGTAGAAATCTGTCAAAGATCCTCGTAATTTTTTCAACTCGGCATCTTTTTGAGCTCTTTCTTTTCTTTTTTGACAACCACTTTTTGGTGGCATAATATAATATTTAATTAATTAATTAAAAATTTTAAATTATAACATACGAGGTACTGTGTATCGACGGTTTACAACGTAAGGCATATATTGCACAATGACTAATATCGGTACTTCACAGTTCACGTTTATAACAGACGTAATCAATGTATATCATATATTATACTAATTCATTTTACATGGAATTTAAAAATAACTTCATAGGACCGTAGCCCCTAAGAAAACCGGTATATTTATATATTGTCAACAGTATCATAGACCATAAACGATAGACCGATAGACGTTTCATTTATAAATTGTCATATTACTATATTAGTTATTATTAATATTTTAAATAGCCAGTGTATCTTGATATCTATTAATAATATTTACGGTGAGCATCGGAGTCGGAATTAAATATTGACCACCGCCCGCCACAAATCTGTATGATACCATTGATACCATCGTCTAGTGGCGATTTATTCTCAGAATGTTAACACTGTTAACAGTATTGAGTATTTATACATAATAATATACAGAATATTAAGTAATGGGCAATGGCTGTAGAACTATAGTCTATAAAACATAATACAATATAAATAATATAATAATATAAAATAATACATATTATAGTGTTTAACTTGCGGACTGCACGGTCTGCACCTTAACACACTGTGTCCATATGTATTAATTATTGATTATTATAATTTCATCGGTATCAAAATTAAGTATGGTAAAACTTTTAAATTATCACAGATTTGATTTAATTCTTTAGCATTAAAAACACCCTCCCTGCTCCCAGGTTACGAGTATGATGGGGCCCCTTTGAGTCTTAGGGCCCCGATGCTAGGCATCGCCATCAGCCCCGGTTGTTGCGCCACTGCTGGGTTTGTTAAAAAATATTCAACAGTTTAAATACCTTAGATACATAACTATATGTATTATATATCTATAGTATAGATATGACTAACTAAGTTTTAAGGAGATAATTCGATTACTTTTATTAACTGATAATTATAAAAATAATTAAAAAGTATCAGCATACATGTGATACTTTCAGTGGCGTATATAGAGGGGGGGGCCCTAGGCCCGGGCCCATAGTGAGATATCAGATTCAATCAAAATATTTTACTATGCATTTTGCTTTATATATGCATATAGGTAATCGTATACTATAAAGTATATTACATATTTACATAACCATCGACTATGGCTCGTACAGTCGTACTTCCGTTGTTTTTAAGATATAAAATTGTATATTATTGACTGATACCGTGGACCATGGTCCATGATAGCAATGACCAATCAAATACGATACAACAATAAAAGGCATGACTATTATAAATTATAATATTATTACAATCATGTAACTTACAACTGTGAACCCGTGTTTATATTTATATGGACGTCGATAGTGCATTCTATTTTTAGAAATGGATTTCCATTTTACTGTTGTATTTACATTATTACAAAATGTTATCGATTTATCATGCATTGCTAGAAATTATTTCGTTAGTTGTGCACTTTATAATCTAACAGATCTATTGATTGATGAACTATTGTGATACACAATGGGCTGAGAGACATGAAGCTATTGCATTATTCAAAGATAATATTTTACCTATTATAGCAACATTAGAACAAATAATGTCTGACAATAAAGATGATGGTTCAATAGGTCGCTCATTCCACAAAAAAATCTGTGATTTTGAGTTTATTATTACTCTATTTACTGTTAACAAATTGTTAGCTTTAACGTATCAAGTATCTGTTAATCTCCAAAAGTCTAATATTGATTTATGTACAGCTGTTGAAAGTGTAGAAAATGTTCAATCAGTCATCAGTGAGATGAGATCAATTGCCGATAGTGAATTTAAAGAAGTATTTAAATCTGCTCTTAATGTAGCTAATAACCTCAATGTTACAAAATTGATACCAAGAATTGTCGGTACACAAAATCATAGACAAAACCATTCTACTGATTCTCCAGAAGTGTATTTTAGAATTAGTTTGTTTATTCCATATCTTGATGAGCTATCTATGTCATTATCTAATAGATTTACCAAACATAAAGAAGTTCTTTTAAGTCTTCAACATATTGTACTATTTTATGCGATTAATTCAAGTTATACTAATGTATTACATGCCATTAACTTTTATCAAACTGATTTTGAAGATAACTTTAATCCATCAATTATTGAAGGTGAATGGAGACTATGGAAAAGTAAATGGAAATTATTTTCTTTAGACTCATCGAACAGCATTCCAAAAAATGCTATCGAAGCATTAAAAAAATGTAACAGAAATGAATTTCCCACAATGCATGTTTTGTTAAAAATATTATGCATTATACCTGTTACTACTGCATCGATTGAAAGGAGTTTTTCAACACTAGGTCGACTTAAAACGTTTTTGAGGAATCAACAAGGAAACGTTAGATTGTCAGGCCTTGCATTGATGACAATTCATCGTAACATTCCAATCAATGTAGAAGAAATAGTAAATATGTTTATAAAAAAAATAGAAAAATGAATTTTAACGAATAAATCTGTAAGACTGAATATTAATAAATATGTATTTATAAATTAAAATATCTCTACTTGTATCATTTATGTCATAATTAAAATCACCTGGTCACCTAAAAAATATTGCAGTTGTAGCTATGTATTCTATCATGCTGGTGATAAATTGGCCCCTAGTGAAAATAATTCCTATATACGCCACTGAATACTTTCACATGGAAAACCATAATTAGGTACTTAAGACTTAACTAATAGGACTTAGTGATTCGCTCGATACATCTACTTAACTTTAAAACTTAAGTACTCATTAAAACTTAAAAAAAAATTAATTAATTAATTAATTAATCTAGGTACCTTCAATCGAGGTGACTTGAAACGATTTTGACATACTTTTAGGTATTCCAAACTTAAAAAAAATAGCAATGGGCTACAAAAAATACATAAATGTGTGCTGTTTGTATATGGCTCATGAATAGGATAAGACCTTTCATTTAGTTTTTTGACCAAAATTGGACTTAAAAATAAATAAAAAGTACGTATTAAAAGTCACCTCAATTTTTGGGTGACTTGTTATGTAACAGTTATGAAAATATAATGTGAAATCCAATTCAAATACGTTAGAGTTAACTTGTAACAAAATATATATATATATTTTTTAAATAACACAAGTACATGTAAGTTAAATATATTAATTAAAAAAAAAACGAAATCAAGCTACATTAGTACTTAATTAATATGCCTATATATAAAATATATCTCTTATATACGTATATATATATATATATATATATATATATATATATATATATATATTATATATATATATATATAAAGAAGTGTACATTTTGAATAAATTTTATAACTCAAGATCCACCGATTTCAGGGCATATTAAGATTGATATGTAGATGGTTTCGTTAATGTGATCGATGTATAATATTAATAAATATTATAATAAACTTACTTTATTCTCTATTAATTTGTATTATGTAGTTTTCAAGCAATTTTGTGGTGAAACTATAAAATATTATACACAGCACGTTTTAAATAAAATAAATTGATGTTTATAGATGGACAACAGTCAGGAATGATCATAATGTCATAAATCGCAATGAACATGCTTATCAAACAAAATAATAAAAATAGGTAGTATTATAATATGTCTATAATAATGTAACTATAAGCTATAACAAAGACAGATATTTAATTAATTAAATTCTATTATTAAACATTTTATTGAAATATTAAAAATACGGATTATATATTTTACATTTTTGGATTATCCAAATTAAAATCAACACTAATAATAATAATAATATAGATAAAATAAAATAATTTATATAAATGTAGATTTTATATACTATACTGCAGGAGTGAACAATTTTTTTATGGTCACGATCTACTAAAAATATACTTCACCTTTGAGGATCGACTTCCAAAGAAATTTTTTTTTATTATTGAATAACTATAATTATTAAGAAACATATAGGGTACGTGGCCCTAAAAATAAATTCTAACATGATCTCCAAAATATTCAATGGTGACAATGGGTGTCTAGTAACGGTGACGGTTTGTCAGTGGATATTTTATATTATTATTACTTATTATTAATTTGGTAGAGTCGGTAAGTTGAATTAATATTACATACCAAGTTTTTTAATACCTAACTGCTTAAAATTCAATTATAATTTATAATTTATATTTGATTATCTAGTAGGTAAACTAACGTATACCTATTGCTCAACGTAAACACAATTTTGTGGTTTGATTTAAATCCATTTTCTTAAACATGCATTGTAGTATAACATATTAAAGTGAAAATTAATAGTTAATGATTATATTAATCTGGATTTTATAATAAATATACCTACCCTACAATTAAAAAATAGGTAACGTTCAATAATTGTATATTGCTAAAAATTAATGCTTTATGAGTTATTATGACTATACAATAATATAATATATTAGTATAATAGTATTCTAAGTACCTATATTAAATAAATAGGGAAACTATACTTAATATAATAATTTATTAGGTATATTACATTATATATAGGTATTTAATACAGAACAATATATGATGCTGCAAGTACTATGTGTAACCCAGTAAACATTTCAAATCTATAAGATGTCAATGTTAGGCCTGTATATCTACGAGAAGATAATAATAAAATAGGGAGGGGGGAAATATTATAAGACAAAAACATAACTGTACATAATTGGCTATTCAAATATTGAAGTTATAATGTTTGATAATTGTAAAAAGTCAAAATATCAATTAGGTATATGTAAATATAACTATAATATTGTTGTTTTTTTTTTTTAATGTTAATTTTAAATACCTTATGGACCTATGTGTTAGTTTTGTATTTGTGATTTGTAACTGTGATACTCGCAGTTAAGATAAAATGAGTCTTTTTTGTATTTATGAGAAATTATATAGAAACAGTTAAATATAATAATTTGTGTCCATGATAATGAAAAATATTCATTGAAGTACATGATTTTCGAAAAATCTTCAAAATATGCAATACAAACTAAAAATATACTCTTCTAATCAAAAAATATGTCCTTTAAACACAAAAATGTGAAAATACGCAAAAATATGAACTAAAAAACTTCAAGCTTTTTGTCACAAACATTGTGAAATGTATTGTGTACCTACTTACTCTGCATACGAAAAAGTTAACCAAGAAAAAATATACAAATGCATGAAAGTCCTTGCTCTACCAATAAAGTACCTTACTATTATTAGTTATACTCAAAAATATACATCTATTAGACGTATAATAAATTATGTTATAATCATAATGTTTACGCTTTTACATACATATCTTTAAACACTTGAAAAAAATTACACTGAGAAAAATTGATAATACTGTTGTGTAAGGACTGTGAAAACACGGGGAGAGCAAAGGCAAAGTAAACGCTATAGATGTCTAGAACAGATTGATTGTACATCGGTCGACAACGGAGCAAGTGTCTTATCATTTGCGGTGATAAAGACAAATTAATAGCGTTTTCCACCTAACCGCACTGTCGCACCAAGGTGGCACTGGTACAGTTCACTGATAATCGTTCTAGTGCAGGCTGGTGCAAGTGCAGATGAAACATACAAATTGTTTATCATTTAATTTCTCTTAAAATAGAATTTATATCAATGGTTATTATTTTATTAATACAGATAATACAAATGAAATAATAATTCATTACAAATTTAAACAAAACCATTACAATTTTTAATTTATTTTTACAAATTGTTAAACGAATTTATATATTATAATATATGATGTCGGAATATAATTTAAAAATAACGATCGGTAATAAACCTTTTTTTTTTGTGGTTGATGAATCAGCCATAAATTATTTTCAGCAAACTGGTAAGTATTTTATACTCATAAATTATTAGTCCGGCATAGGCGCAACTATATACTTTAGCATTCCCCAATCTCCAATTCAGCACCCCCTGGTCACTGTTATAAAACAATAAAAATAATGCGACAAAAGAGGGATTTTTTTATTTTATGTAAGATTTTTTTTTTTATTTGACGTTTTTATAAAAAATAAAACCTACCTATATGTGGTTAGTGAGTAGATAGTGACTAGTGAGACAAGTACCTATACAATATAGTCTTAGCATCCCCTTAAATGTAGCTTTAGTTACATATCATAACAAAAAATTAAAGTTCAAGACAATTATGTTGACTGTTAAGTGAAATGTAGATGTTTGAAACTTTAAAATACTACATTGTGGACAATTCACGATTTATTTATCCATAGTAAATATTTGTATTAATAGTAACAACTATAAATTTACTATTAATTCAAATTCTTTAAAGAATTTTATTTTATTTTATAGGTCCAAAAGATTGTTTGGAAACAGTGCTTGACTTTTTAAAAAACTGTTTAGATGATGGATCTGTAAAGTTAAGCATGGATACTATTAAAAATTCCAAAATAAAAGTGACAATTCCTGAAAGGTAAATCAAAAGTTTTGAGTTGTCATATTATTCTCTTTTATTTGGTTATGTATTAGCCTACAACTAAAGTATTCAATGGGTATGTTTTATTATACATTTTAGAAATACTGAGTTCGTTGTTCAACAAGCAATGCCTATTGATTGGGATAATTCAAATGAACATGTAAATATTCTAAAAATGGATAATTCTAAGACATTCGACAACGATTTGACAAATAGCAGGTTTGTGCCTCTTATATAAATTTATTCTCTACCCCCTAAACAATTGCACCTAGAGAAGATAGAATAGGAATTCAATTTGTGAGAGATAGTATTGAAATGGCACCAATTGTAGACAAAATAAGAAAGAATAGGCATTTTATTAATTTAAAATTGTAGGTATATAAGATAATTAAAATTAAAGTTGTGGGATTACGTTTCAACAGTCTTGGGCAATATTTCAAATAAAGTATTTAGAATACTTTTAAAATACTTTTTCTCAAAAAGTATTTCATGCTGTATTTTGAATATATTTGAAAGTATTCCAAATACATGTACCTATGTACATATACAAATACCTATAATCAGGATACTATTTTTATAAAATATTTGAATTCATTTTCTGAATACTAATTTGCATGAATGTTCCGATTATTTACTCCAAATAGTTTTAAAAAGTAAATTACTCAAGACTGAGTTTTAACTACCTACATGGCTACATATAATTCATAAATCATTTTTTACATTTCCTACCTAGGCTGTCTTCTCGTATGTGCTCTACCGACATCATTGTGACTGCAGTATGCGCTCTACTTTGTTGTACCTCTCTATAACTATATTTACTTATTGTAACTGTATTATTTATTCAATAAAAAAAAAATTTCAATTTTAGAAAAAAAAATATTTATTATTTATTATGTAAAACTGTAAAAGTAACCTATTATAATATATCCTTATGTGTTATGATATTATCTACATTATTGATACTTTTTACATTTTTATAATTATAGAAACATTGAGTTTATTACTAAACCACAGGACACTGTAGATTACAATAATTTAAACTCGACTGGCAGCCCAAGTATTTTGGAGGTACCAAATCACACAGAAACGTTGGAACCAAACTTTTCTAATTCAGCGAATGGTAAGAGTACCACGAGTACTTAATATATTTAACAGGGAGTGCAGTATATTAAAATCAATTTTGAACATTTAATAGAACACCAAATTTAATTATTTTTAAGGCAATGGTGTATGGACTGAAGGAATCACTAAATTTATGTTGGAAAAATATTCAAAATTTATGAGTTATGTTGGACCCATGAAAAAATTTAAGAACAAAAAATCTATGTGGATGCAAATAGCTTCTGATATTCAAGAGGAATTTAATGTAGATTTCTCTCATATACAAGTGGAAAACCGTTATAAGACAATTTGTAAAAGAAAAAAGTCCATTATTGACAATAACAAAAGCACAGGGGCATCACGAATGGACGATGAGTATGAAGAAGAATGGAGAGAAATAACTAACAATGATGATAGCATATTGCCAGAAGTGTTACGCAGTGCTAAAACAGTTGTAATTAACAAAAAAGATTGCTTAGAGCCAAAACAAAAAAAAAAAGAAAAAAGACAACAACGAGACCATGTTATTAAATTTTCTTAAGGAAAAGGAAATTGCAAAAGAAAGGCGCCACAATGAAAAAATGGATCTCTTAAAAAGTCTTTTAGGAGATAAATAATATTATATAACCCATGTACATACCATTGATTATTTTTTTTATGTGATATTAAGAGTAAAATATTCAAAAACTATTATATTTTGTTAAAGACTGAGAAAATCTTTATTTATGTTTAATTAGTAATTTTTACAAGGAGTTATTTATGTAATACATTTGTTATTTTTTGTTTGTATTTTTTAAAAACTTTATAATACAATTTAAACATTGTCTGATTTAAAGAAATTAATTGAAAATGATTTATTAGATATCATAATGTATTACTAAAAATGTATTAAATCATTCATCAGAAGTGTAGCACTGAAAATATTGTAAACTATTTTTTAGTGCCTCCCGTTTAGCTTCTCCTTTTTTTCTTAAGACAATGTCGGAGTCGATTGCATAACCATTTGGTTCTGATGTTATTGTTAATAGTATTTCATCATCCAACTCAATATAATCTTCCATATCAATGCATATATTGTGTAATACACAACATGAAATAATAAACTTAGTTATTTTGTTCACATCATGTATATCAACTTGAAGTAGTTGTCTGAACCGTGACTTAAGAAGTCCAAATGAATTTTCAATTAAAACTCTAGTACCACATAATATTTTGTTAAATTTAATTTGGGAGTCTGTTAAGTTTCCATAATTCTTGTATGGTACTAATAGCCAATCTCTTATACTATAAGCACCATCTCCAATAATATGGTATTTATTTTCACATATTAAAGGTAACTCTTTACTAATGTCCGACAGAGCAAATACTCTTGAATCATGGATTTTCCCTGGTGCACCGGTGAATACATCAATAAATTTTTTTTTGTAGTCACATATAGCTTGTAGGGTAATAAATGGCATGTCATGCCTATTGGTATATGTACTTTTAAGTTTGTGAGCAGGAGTTCTTATAGGTATTGAAGACCCGTCAATGCATCCTATTACACCAGGAAGTCCAGAAACCTAAATTTGATACCGATTTAGTAAAAAAAGCTTATGTAAGGCAAAAAAGCTTAATTTATATATTTACTTTTTGAAATTCTTGAGATAATTTAACAGTTCCTTCGTTTAAATTTATAATAGTAGCTGAAATATCAACAAGAAAGTCCATAACTCTGTTGTTGATACGAAATTGTGTGGTCAATCCAACACCAAACCATTCTGACACATCACGTAGGCAACATTTATTTGCAGAAAACCTGAACCATTTTATTTTAATAACTAAAGGATTTAAAATATTATTTTGCTAACTATCAATTTACCATAAAAAGGAAAGTATATGGTTTTCTGATGTGACTGAAGATTCATTTAAATTTTTTCTTGGAAAAAAAATAGATTTTTCAAATTTTTCTATAATATTGTACACAGTAGATCGTTCCACCCTAAAACTACCTTTGAACTAAAAAAAAATTATTATTATAATTGCATTAAGGCCTAAACCTAACATGTACAAAAATAATTATATATATAATAAAGAACTAACTTGTTTATCTGTATAAACATGAACTATGTCCAAAATATAATTTTTAATTTTTGGTATTATTCTTTGTTTTCTGGACATAAAATACTTTATAATTTCATCATCGTCATCACTGTCACTAGAAGAAAGGTAATCCATGATTTTTACAATAGTATGCCTATCCATATTGAGTTCGAACTTCGAAAAACTTATAATATTAATAATTAATAAAAATCTATATTTTTCTTTATAAAACGTTATACCCATACCTGGTACAATAATATTCGTTATCATTTTTATTAAATATCAATGCTGCCATATCAGTACATTTCGTGATAATGATAAGGCGCACGAGCTCCAGGAGCTCGTGCAACTATCACTGCACCGAGTGCAAAAAAATCGCGTAGTGCAGTAACATGGAACATAAAATTAGTAATTTAGTGCACACTGGAATAGCTGGTGAAACATAAAAAAGTGCACTAGTGCAGCTAGTGCAGTCAGGTGGAAAACGCTATAAGCCAGGGCTAGGTAAAATATTAATTGGGTATTTACTATTTACATGATAATTGTGTACATCGCTATAGATTTTTCATTATTTTGGGTATCAATGTATTGGACAGAGTTTCATTACCGATTCTAGAAACTGACCTGCGGGTGTTGACCACAATAGAACGAAAGACCGGCTGGGACAGGCCATTCCGTTAACAATAGAACATGTTATATTATAACGCATACCGTGTTGTCAACAATAATAGTGTTGTTTACGCAGCATTTGACAAAAATTATGATTAATATATTATTTCGAGCTAACTTTTATAGAAGTCTCATAAAAATAGTTGTTATAATAATACCGACATATACCGCTTTGAGAATCGGTATACTCAAAGAATTATAAAATTTGTTTGATTATATAGATTTATTTATTGATAGAAAAGATTATTTAATTAAAATACATCAAGTAGATACGTAAGTATTAAAATAATAAAAACTAAATTTACAGGATTATTCACACTTATTTCGAAACTTAAATCTAATTTCTGTAGAATACTACTACTAATATTTACATCTATATTAAAATCTGAATTCTTTCTATAATAAAATCTTGAGTATCACTCGGGAAGTCGTACTATATTAAAATCATAACTGCATTTACCCTCCATTGTACTTTTAGACGCCGTCTATATTCTACTGGCTCAATTTCTCCCAATCTCCTAAGCCAATACATAAGTTGCATAAATATATAATATTGAGTATGGTTATATGTAATTCTCCTTGATAAACGAAATACATCTTCAAGTGACATCATAACCTATAATAATATTAACGATTTTTCATACCTAATTTTAATATTTTTTATATGTATATATTATAAGCTTACTATGCTCTCGTCTACGGGGATTGAACTATCAGAATAATGATTAGACATTAGCATTCTTAACGCCCTAAATTCTAGATTAATTTGCTGCGACAAAGTCCTTGCACGTACAGCCCAATTCATCATTCTTTCGATAGACGTATGTCTCACCAAGTATTCTTGATAAATTACCCTTATAGTTAGCGCATTTATCGGTGCAATCACATGATTTGTTTCAATCATCACATCAATCACACTATATAAAATAACAAATTAAAAAATAAATTATAAATAAAAATGATATAACTTACTCTTCCTGAAACACTTCGCCGTGGATTGCGATGAACTCAGCTCGTGAAAGTAGGATATCTTCCTCAGATTCTCGTTTCCATATTGGATTAATAATAATCCAAATATAATAACAATATTATTATAAGATTACAGATATATAAAAAAAATGAGTTAATCATATTTTTTATTTAAACTAACTGATAGAAATAAAGTGAAAAATGTAACACAAAAATACTTGTAAAGACTGTAGATAAAATAATCACAAGAAATAATAAATATAAACAAATATTTTATGTAAACGTAATGTCAAATAAAATATTTGTTTCGCTATAAACGTATCTGAATAAATCTAATAGTATACTGTGTTGGTATAAATAATTTGTGTTGCGTTTTATAACACGTCTGGTTTAAAATGCATGTGATTTTAAAAATATATCCCACCTAAAGATTTATACACAATGGCTGCACAGTGAAACCTTTGAAGAATAGATGATGACATACTGAGAATTGTATGTTAGTTGGAGAAACATACGAAATTATTTTCAAATAATATTATTAAATGAAATTTACGGTGGTGGCTCGAATACATGTACAATAATATTGTGTCGGTCGCGTATATGGTGTATATACAATAATATGGTGCGAGTACGGTAATATGATGTGTGTACGGTAAATGGTGAATGTACAATAATATGGTGCATGTACGGTAATATGGTACGTGTACAATAATATGATAAGCGTAATTGATAATTTGATAACCACGGCGGCGGTGTACAAATACGTCACACACGTAGTGGCTGGGTCTGCGGCAGGAGGCGGGGGTACATGATGGTCAGGGGGCGGCGGTGTAAAAATACGTCACACACGTAGTGGATCAGGCGGTGTGGCTCATGCGGAGAGCATACGTCACACACGTAGTGGGCGGAGGGGTCTGCGGGGTTAGTAAGGATCAGCGGCTCAGTAAGGCTCAGGGCTCAGGGGCTTATGTTTCAGAACTGTCCATTTCATACTACTTTAATAATCTAATAGCACAACATAGAATCATAAAATGGTTATACAAAGTAGTTTTTAAACGTCCTCTCAAAAAAATTGGACCTGTGTATATTAGAAAAGTCCTAAACTCGCTAGCTTTCCAGTACTCAAACTCGTCTAATGGTCTTGGTAAGCGATTGAATTCAACAGGCAAAAAAGATTTAATGTTAGATAATTCTTCAGAAATACTTTCAGGGTTTACAAGACGTACTGGTTTTTTACCTTTTACCCAAAAACTTATTAATTTTTTCATAACTCCTAAACAGACATTATGCATATATTCTAATACAACTACAGATGGTATATCAATTGGCAAATCTTCTAAAGGACTTATATCTTTGTGTTAGAATTCATCCTTTTTTTCACGGAATGATTGGTTATTTCTTAAAGGAGCATCCATGTTCAAATATGCCATACGATTGTTTATGAAATCACCTTCAACAGTGCAGGAATTACACTCATGGTACGCATAATGACTTTTAACATTCAAAATAAACGCCTTCGCTGGGGCGTCACATACAA
The DNA here is from genome assembly GCF_020184175.1 of Aphis gossypii. Taxonomy (NCBI): domain Eukaryota; kingdom Metazoa; phylum Arthropoda; class Insecta; order Hemiptera; family Aphididae; genus Aphis; species Aphis gossypii. The sequence goes on along the minus strand of NC_065532.1, from coordinate 21,925,926 downwards.
TTTGACCGATCTTAAATTTTAATATTTTATCATTTATAGTTATACCATAAGATAAAATATTTTTCATTTCACTCATAAATTGAGTTAAGTATTCATGGCTTGAAGTAGGTTTTTTATACTTACCATGATATAATCCAACAGGGATTACAACTTGTGATAAATGTTTGATATTTACAAAAGAAATAAGTATGGGCCAAAGACTTGATTTTGAACTAGATGTGAGAGGTAAGCCATCAACGTTCATTCCCAATTCAATTATAATGTCTGTATCAAAATTATCAAGATGCATCATTAAAATCTTAGACATCATAAATTCAACACCAAAATGAATATATGACCCTGGATGTATACTTATGATTCTATGGTCCTTTAGTTTTGGCGTTTTAAGTAAAGTTTTAGCAGTTCGGGGTAGATCATGGCCTTCTGATATCAATATCGCTAAAAGTGCGAAAAGTGCATTCACACAGTTATGAGATATATGATATTCCATTATCCATTTATTTAGTTTTAAATCTAAGGAAGTTTTCTCTGCATAGTCAAAATTTTGATCAGAATTAGTTATATATGAAATGCCATTATCTTTAATATTATTGTCACTACTAAATGCTATCCTAGTACTAACAACTAATTGTTCAGACGGTTGCAAAATATTATCAATACTATTTTTTTCTGTATACACCTTTTAATGAAAATTATTCAAATCGTTGAGCATGTGAGGCTGCACGAATGGTTCAGAAATATTTAGAGTCACGTCAGGTGACGGCTGCTCAGTTATTTTACTTTTAACGCACGGTAAAAAATTTCTTTTAGACATTGAATGCATATCCTTTTTTTTCCTTATCTAGTATTAAAACAAATGAATAAGATACTTGGTTATAATAATAACAAATGTATTTAATTATATGCAATATGAACAAATATTATGAACATTACAAAATATACTAAAAAAATCATGTGTTTATGCTTTATACACCGTATTAATTTTAAAAACTACTAAATTTCAGCTATTTTTAAAATAATATTTAAAAAAACTTTAATAAAACAATTCATTTTTTTTCTCGTGATTGCCGAAGACTTCCATTTTTAAACCAGTTTTTTACACTATTCTCAAATTCTAGTTCACTCGCTTTAAAAGTCTTTAAGCAAATATCTGAAAAATAACATATAACCAGGTTAAATTAATTTTGTTTACCGAAGAAAATATAATTGATGGGATACCATTTAAATTTGTTTATTTTTCGAACAAATATTTTGGATATACGACAACTCAAAGTTGTTATATAATATTATTAAAACCATTAAATATATAAATATATTGAATTTTTTTATTTGTTTAGGTAAATAATTTTAAATAAATGTAGTTAAATTACCTTTTATATTTGTAGTTAGTTTTAACTGTTTTAGAGGGTTATTATTCCTAAATTCTGTAACGAGACAAGAACGCACAGGTGCCGCGCTCTTGTGTCGTACGTTAGCGCGATACCATCACGTCAATGCGCCGACGACCTATTAGACACTAACCAGATGGCGTATGTTCCGCCGCCGTCGTTGCGACTCGCTTCTTATTCATCTTATTTATTTTTTTTTATCGACTACATCTCATCTCAACCCATAACCACATGCATCTCTGTTTAGCAAAAAACACCACAAAAAAATAAGAAAATAATTCCCGAACAAATATGGCCCTAGAAAATTATGCAAATGTCAGGAAACACAAATTTAAACTCCGTTGTCAAACAGCTCAACGAAGGCATATAAGACCGTCGACGCTGGCACCAAAACACACACTTCCCGCCTCCGGCCTTTTACTCCGTAACTAGTCGATTACGCTCCGGAAGGTATATACGACCTTCATACGGTGACGTCACATCGACTATACAGTTACCAAAACAACTCAACCACGACGAACTGCAGTGCCCACTTAAGGTTTACTTTAAGTCGGGACCAACACTCAGTTGCACGGGGTTTAATTATATATCTTAGTATATATTTTACAATATACCATTGTAAAATACAAATATATTGAGATATATAATATTTTATATGTACCCAAACTTCCCAGTGGTGTATCACGAAGAAGAAAAATAATCAAGACAACAGTGAGATTCCGAACGAGACCGAGAGACAACAGATCCAAGATCAAATCAGATCAGAGATCCGAGACAGCAGATCCATTCAATCTACAGCACGATCCAAATCAAGACGGTGAATAAAGGACAAAGTTATACAATTTCCCATCCGTGAGTTTTGTTCTTATATCATATCTCATTAAATGAGTGTTTGTTATACTATCCTATCTTTTTATTGTATTTAAAAGACATAAAGTCAAATAATAAAAAAGAAAATAATGTAAATATTTCATATATATATGTAAAGTATTCTTTTAAATAAAAGTTAACGTAATACAAAACCACAAGAGTTCAAATTTCGTTACAATCCGGTCCATGAATATTTCGTGGCTAATTCGTTAGTAAACATTCTGGAAAACACTCTTTTTGTGAAGTTATGGACATTAAGACCACCAATTTAGGTAACAAAATGTATCTAAAAATATATTTAATTGAAGTCAACAGCTGTGTTGTAAAAGTTGTTTTAAAAATGTTACTTACCATTTGTTTTTCAAATGTAGCGTCTAATAGTTTTATTTCAATATTTTGAAGAGCTTCAACAGTTTTGATTGGGAACAAACTAACTATGTTATTTTCATTACTTCTGTTTAATGATACATTGTCATCCATTAATATATCTAATTTCTTATCAATTCGTTTGACATACGCAAGTATGGTAGCAATTTGTTCAACCATATTTTGGTCATTTTGTTCATTTTGCATGTCATTCGCTACAAAAATATGAATTACAATAAATAAAGAATTATGTTAACATGTATATTCACAATATGAACTTATTTTCAATTAGTTAAATATCAAGTAGGTACTTATAAATTGTTACCAAATAACATTTGACAAAATTATTTAGTATTAACATACATACATGGTATACTATTTCTATTTGTATCTAATGATAATATGCCTGGTATTGTTTCTTCTAATATACTGTCATTTACACAATTTAGTGCACCTGAAAATTCAAACAGTCTGATTACATATAGAACACAATCTTAGTTCTTAAAGGACCATCCAACTCAAAAAATCAATTATTATTTTATTACCACAATAAATATAATAGTCTAACTAAGAAAATGATACTACTAAAATTCATTTGCGACTATTCGTTCGCTAGTTACGGAGGTTCTTGACATTGTGCGTGCCGTCACGGATTCATTCGCCGCGGCGGCGGCCAAATATAATACTCGGCAATATTTATCCATTTTTGGTTTAACGTGAAATAACTTCTAATGAATTTATTTTTTTTCGAATGAACTAATCAAATGTATTTAAGAGTATCTCATAATCTTTCTGTTCGTATCATTATTTCACATTTTGGTTTAATCTATTAGAAAAAAATGACACTTAAATCAATTATTTTACGAATTTACCATACATTCATTACAGTAAACGTGTGTAATATTGTTTTGACGATCGTGGCATCGTGTACTTACAGATTTTCCAAGCCTAAACTGGCTATTTTAGTTTTAACTTAACTTGAGCTAATATTAGAAGTGGGTGAAGGCTTGCATAATATTGTTATCTGACTATTCTTACTTAAAATTTAATTGCGGACCGCGGCGGCGACATATAGACTATATAATATTATATATGTAGGCCATTATTATTAATTTGCTAATAATAGTTTTATCTCTAATCTGTTGTAGTATATTATTATGTTATTATAATATAACATAATTATACTTCTCATTTAGTACACTGTACTCGCGTTGTCAACATAGTGTTGTGTTTTGTAATTTTTTATTTAATTATTCAATTTTAATCAGTCGAAATATCATTCTTCCTGTGTTGAATTTAGAGATGTCTGTTACCATTGTCTGTCCTCGGATTGGTGTACGGGTATGACTTTGGTGTAGTGAAAGGCCGTGATTGAACCATATGTTTTGAGTTCAGTGCTTATGGTTCATGGATATAGCTATAAATCTAAAGAACTTTCTCACTCTCTTTTTTTGCTTTTACACTTTTTTTTTACTAAACATTTTTTTTCTTTTTAAAACAAAAAAATAAATTATCCTTATGCTAAAAAATAAAAGTACATATATGATTAATTTATAATATTACACTATTCTATTTCAACCTCTTATTCTCTGAGTTTTAATAATGTCTCGATTCGTTTCCCTCATACAATACAACATTAGTTTTTTTATCGTTAAATGATAATTATATAACTTAGTATTAAAGCGCACCTATATTCCGTATTGATGGATAATATTGTTTGAAATAATATAAGTATTTTCGTTTTGTTTATCATGCATTTCATTATATTTTACATTTTGTTGTGATTGGGTTAATTTCGGGTTTATATCAAATTCTGATTCGTCCGTGTTCTGTTTGTCAATAAATGGCACGTTATTAAAATTTAACATTTCCTTATAATTTTTCCGATTAATTGGTTTTAAACTGTTTATGTGATGAAATTTTGTTTTTTTTATGCTTATCCAGTAATTTTTCTTTGTTTTCGTTAATTACTCTGTTACGATACTCTCTAATATAGGTTCCCCAAACGTCGCAAAAAATTACATCTCCCCCCTCGATCCAGTATGGATGGTTCGAATATTCGTGAGATTTTAACGCTGACTCGGATGTTGACAGATGTTCACAATCCTGACAATATTGAGTGTACCACATAATTGGTTTTTTGTTTATGTAATTATTTTTTATTTCACCGGATTGTTAATGTTACGCTTATCTAATGAGTATTTTTTTTCGTCAAGGCTAGATAATGTTAATTTGTCTAAGTATTGGTTTACATGTTCTATAATAGTCTTTACATCGGGTATAATTGTGTATATGCATGTATTGTGTAAGGTAAGTGGTGATGACTCTTGATTTATTAATGCAGGAGTCCAGCGATTATTTTCATGAATCAGTGCTATCATCGGACGATTTTTTTTCCAGTATATTACAGCGGTGTTTAATACATTGTTAACTGTGTTTTTATATTTTGAAATTATTGTTAAATTTTTATTAAATTGGTCTGCTAAATATGCTAAGTCGTCTTTAGTCTTAAAGTATCCCGATGTTGTATATGGTATATTAATTTTCTTTAGTATTTCTATTGTGGATACCTCTACCCCTTCTTCTCTCAAGCAAACCCGTAGTGCATGTGCACCACAGTCGCTGTCATCGGGTACTTCTTCGATTTTTTTTATATATAATGCATTTAATAGAATATTTTCCCTCAGTGCGTGATTAATATTGTCGGCGAAAAAATAATTCATTTTCATTATTTTTCATTTTGTTGGTGATATCATTATTATTTAATATTGGTTTGTTTATGTCATAAATAGATATTTTTATGCATGTATTTCGAAATATGAACCTCAGCATATTAGAAATAATAGGCCAATCTTTTCCGTCTGTTCCCGCACATATTTTGGGTAATGATAATTTTTTAATTTGTTGTTCTTAGGCAAAATATTCTCAGGTTTTGTAATGTCGCGAATATGTTAACGTATGTTGATTTTTCGTAATAGTAGTTTTTTGTAATCAAATTTAACAGCCATTGTTTTTCCGTTTTAATAACTGCAATTTCCGTTACTCTTTTGTTTTGTAAAATTAAATTATCAATATTATTAAATTTGTTACGAAATTGTAATGCGATACCACGGTTCATCGTTAGGCATTTGCTGACGCAGTGAGCGATAGCGTCACTTGATGTATCGCTAAACAAATCGCCAGTTATTTCCTCGTAGGTATTGTTAAAGTGTTGTGGATTATTATTATGCAATAAGAATTTTTGATATTCATTTAATATTTCGTGGGTGACCTGAGAAACGTGCTGTATTTGGGTTTCATGTTCCATTTTTAATTTTGTTTCGGTACCTTTATAGTTAAATGTAATTAAATTATTTTTTAAATCTAAGATTGTGTTAATTTTTTTCATTATATCTAATCCTATTATTGCGGGTGTGCATAGATTGTTTACTACAATGATTCTGTGGTTTAATACTATCGTTCCTATTTTTATCTGAACCATAGTCGTTCCTAAAATTTTTAGTTTAGTATTATTAAATATAGGTGGTTGGTATGGTTGATTTCTATTATAAAGCATGGCACAATTATTAAAATTAGCTCCCCCTACGTTCTGAAAATTATTGTTTCTATTTTGTGCCTGTCCAATCTTTATTTGACTTATATGGTTTTTTAATAGTTCTATTTCTTTTGTTAATTTCTCTACCTCGTCATTTACCTTATCGTCCGATCTTAATAGATTTGTCACTTCAAGTTTCTCCAAGGTTTTTTTAATGCTTGCGATTGATGTATTATCAGTTAACCTTATTAATTGAAAAGTTTCTTTAGGCAATCCTTCTAATATATATTCACATATTTCCTCTTCCGTCATATTCTTATTTATTTTATAACATATTCCTGTTATGTTAATTATAAACTCTTTGTATGTTTCCCCTTTCATTAGTTTAAGGTTTTGTAATTTTGCCCTTAATAAATGTTTATTTCCTACTATTGTAAACTCTGTTATTAATTCATTTTTGACTTCATTCCATGTTATATTTTCGTTTTTTTTTTATTTTAATTGTTCACAAATTCTTCTGCTGAGTCTTTTAGGCATAATTGTAAAATAATTAATTTGTTTTTATCATCCCACTCGTTTACGACTGATATAAGTTCAAACTTTTTTATGAATTTATCGATGTCTTCGTTTTCTTTTCCCGAGAATATATCAGGTTTGTACATTAATTGATTAAAGGACATTTTTTTTATTTAATTTATTTTTTATAGTTCCCTTTAAAGTTTATACCGTTTTAAATTTTATTATATGCTCTGTTCACCTGAGTTATAATTATTATTTTTGACCTTTAGAGCTATACGATCTATTGTCAAATCGTTACTTAACTTTTGTTTTATCTAAAAAATTTTTGTCCATTAATTACTTTTATTTATTGAAACGTTGTTTAAGTTTACCTACAATAGAAATGTCTTATCCTATTATTTATATAACTATGCTTTTACACTTATGTTTTCCTACTTACCCTATGTATTATATGCTCCTTAATGTATATATCTTTCAACAACGTTACTCATTTATTTTCTTATACGTTTTTTCCTAATGCTTACAATCTCGTAAATTTCCAACAGAAACAAAAAAAAATTCAAATAATTTATATTTTTATTGAATAAAATATTTTTCTACTAACATTACACACTTATTCCATTAATCCTAATTCTTAAAATTTATAATCTCATGAATTTTTACTTAATAATAAACCAAAAACAAAAAAAAAAAAAACTCAATTATACTTAAACCGACTACTCTCTTAATTTTCTTTATCTCTTATACTCTTTTCTCTCTTTTTTTCTTTTTACCTTAACTAATATAACTTTAATAACTAATAATAAACAAAAATCTGAACCAACCACAAATATTTGTACCTTAACTACTAAAGAGCTTCGGCGCCTCCACCAATATGTAACGTGGTCGGGGATGACCCGTTAATATATGATATTCAGGGAAGAAGTTGGTTTCTTATGAATATAAGTTAACCGTAGCTTGGGAGCAAATGGTACTCAGAATACAAATAAATGTGGATTGATCCAATACTTATAAATATATCAAGTTTATTCTTACCTAACTAAAACGTTTACAAGCTGTTGGATTGGCTTGGAGTTCGTGTGCGCTGGTGTTAACGCGGGGAACTGGCTGTCTCTTACATATATTCTTATTTAGCCGTAGCTTTACAATAGTTAAATATGAGACAGCACAGGAGGGGCATAATGTACATTCATCACAATATATTTTACATGTTTTGGTCTACGATACACATATATATACCTATATACATATATGCACGTATACTATATAATATATAATATGTGTAAGTATATAATATGTAGTATGTATATATACGGTTGTATAATATTATTATGTTTATAAATAAGTATGTAATAATCGTTACAGGAAGAAGATGGAATTATACAAAAATGTGAACATGAAACATTGAGCGAAGAATATAAAAATAATACATTATGGATACACCCAGACAGCGAGTCTTATAATGCTCTAAAAAAAATTTTATTGGCAAAAGATTTTCTAAAAGATCTACAACATGCCAAACATTTTGTACACACAGGACGGTTAGAATCATACCATAACGTCAGATTAAAATACATGCCTAAAAGGATTCATTTAAAGTACAGTGGTATGCATATGCGTTCAATATTAGCTATTTTAGATCATAATAGTAACGTAAACAAAACTATGTTTGGAGATAAAATGGTGTACTCCAGGGCCTAAAATAGTGTGCAGTACGACACTGTTAGTGTAGTACAAAATTGGAATAGTGCAGTACAAAATGAAAAAGTGTGTAGATTATTTTAGTGTTATGTAGACTGATAATTCCGTCAATTAACTATTTTAATCTATATTATTAACTTTGAATTTTGATATATTAATATACATATATATTATGTAATTATACCATTGAAAAATACTGATAATACCACCATGTATATTTAAGCAATGCTATTAAGGTTTATGATCACGGTTTTATGATATTGTAATTTTATTATTATTATTAATATTATGTATACCATAGGTAACCTTCTTTCGTGATAAATGATAATGATAACTCAGCAATAAATAAATTAGACAAAACTCTGATAATAGTTGCATTATCAGAAAAATAAAAACTTGATAATAATATTTTATGGTTCTGGACGTTCTGGTCCACTTGGCTATTATAACTTATAAGTTTTATCTTATACTTTTATTTGAATTTAATATTTAAATTTGTAGTAACTAGGTTCTATAACCGAAAAAATATAATATATTGTTTAGTATACCTAGTACTACAGTTGTAGTTATGGATCGTTTTATTATTAGAAAAAGAACATCTGAGGATGATGGAAATAATGAGAAATGTATTAAAATTCAAAACAAAAGTAATAATTATTTATTTTTTATTTTTATAATATATATTATATTGAGTATTATCATCAGTTTTTATAATTTATTATTATTTCTATTTAACTTTGAATCATATTAAATAATAAATATTACAAATTGATGATAGATATGTGTGGTGTGACTATAATATATATATTATATTATAAAATATTAAATAACAATAATAATAATATGATTCTGATAGTTTGGTTTTTATTTCTTTTTAAGAAAACATTAATATTAATTGGGAAATATGTATAAATATGTATGTGAATAATAAAATACAATTGTTATAATTTGTTTTATTTGTTGGTATTTCATATGATAGAATATCAATATTCAGTATAGCCTGTGATTATTATATTCTTTTATTCATTTTTGGTTAAATAAGTATGAACAAATTTAATTTAACAAATTAACACAATACAGAGAGGTAATCAAATAAAAATAAAATTGTATACCTATTATTTATGAATTTATATTGTATTATTCATAAGTACAATAATGCCAATAACTATATTATTATTGTTAAACATAAACATTTAATAACCATTTTTAATTCAATTACCTATCAATATTTTATTTTTTTAATTATTCTAACATCCAGGTTTTCAAATTTATTTTAACATAGTTTAATTTTTAACTTTTCAACAGTTGGTGTTACTGAAATAAAAGAAGTAGAAATAAATGTTGCTGTAGATAGTTGTACTGAAATAGTTAAAACAACCAAAGAAAATAGAAACAAAATTAAATGGGATCCTTGTTATGAAAAAGTAAAAAAAGAAAAAGGTCGTACAATGGTTAGATGTTCTATTTGTGTTAAGCATAAATCTACTGTTTTATTACATACTAAACAAAAAAATCATTTGCCACCTATTTGTACTGAGTTAGGTACAATTCCAAGAAATGAAATTTTAATAAATCATTTAGGCTCTATTGAACATAAAGAATGTATAAAAGTAGAAAATATGAAAAATCTATCAACATCTGAAATTAATATTAATGCTCCTTTAAATAAACTTGTTTCAAAACAAAATGAAAAATTAGCTCTCAAAATTGGGAAATTCATGATTGAAGTATTTAATGATGCTAAAAGAGGAACTCTCAGTGCTTGGTCTTGGCCATCAAGAGAAGTTGTGCAAATTAAAAAAAGTCAATTAAATTTATTAGAACCACCTAAAAAAATTGATATTAAAGAATGTGATTTACAATACATTAATCCAACAACACATAATGAATTATTGAACTCAATAGTTGAAACAGACAAGCCATTGTTAATGAATAAGCTGAAGACTGCACTAGCTATATCACTAAGAGTTGATGGGTCTGTTGATAGAACACAGGTTGACAACATTCATGTATTGGCTAAAATAATAACTACAAATGGAGATTCTGAACTAGTATTTATAGGTTTTAAAGAACCTATTCAAAAAGGAGCAATAGGATATTATGAAGTAATTAAATCTTTAATACAAAAGTTAATGTCATTTGAAGATTTTTTATCCATTTTGTCTTCAATTGCAACGGATGGAGCAAGTGTTAATATTGGACAAAAAAATGGACTGTGGGCGTTAATAGATTCAAATAGATGTTCTAATAATATCCAAGGACCATTATTAAAAATGTGGTGTGCTGTACATAGAAGTGCCTTAGCATGGGGGCAACTGACATCTAATGTAATTGAAGTGCATAAACTTATTGTTGCATGTTCGGGTATATCTTCATACTTTCATCAATCTGGTCTCAGAACCAAAGAATTGAAAGATATAGCAAATAATGAAGGTATGAGTTTTACCCAGTTGCCAAAATATTTTGAAGTGAGATGGACTGAATTTACATACAATTTACTTCTAGGAATTTTAAAAAATTGGCGTATTTTAGTTAAATATTTTTTAAAAAAGAAATCAGAAGATAATGATGTTAAATCTGAAGGATTTTATAAAATATTGACAGATTATGACAAGATGATGTTGCTTTGTTTTTTGACAGACCTCGGTTATCTTTATGGTAGATTTCAAAAGCAAATTCAAACGGATGATGTATTAATATTTGATATAGAAACAAAAAAAAATACAGTTGTCAAAATGATTGAAAATTTAAAAGTGAGCCCTTTATTGGGTGGATGGGAATATGTGTTCAACAAAAATACAATTATAACCCATAATTCAGAATTTGAAAAAAATATTATTAAACTGCATAACATTGAATTATTTGATAAAAGTCAACAATCGAGAAGAAAGAAACATAATCTATATGTATCTGATAAACGTTCGTTTCTCGCAATACGAAACGATGTAATTGAACATATTGTTAATTACCTCAACACCCGTCTTGATTCATCCGAATGGCTTCCATTGAAAGTTTTAGAAAAAGTAAGTGATGCTGTAAGTGACGAAGAACTTCAAAAAGCACATCAAGTGATCTGCTCTGATTTTGAACTAGCTGATTTTGTTACGTCTTATAAAGAAGCTGCTGGGGTACCATGTATAAAAGATAAACAATTGTCATCTGATCTTCTGAAGTTGTTATTATCTAATGATTCGTGGAAACCTCTTAGCACTGCTGTGGTAAATAATTTTCATTTATTCATTTGTTTTTATTTTTTACTAACTATTGTGTATATAGACAACTTGGAGATAGTGAGAATAGTTATGGAAATGAATGTTTAAAGAAAGAGTGGAAAAGACCAATGAATAGTCGAATAGACAATATAGAGAATGATATGAAAATAGCTGGTGTGACGTATGAAAAAATAAGAAGTAGAAGACAGTCAATTGAGTCCTATAGAGTTGCAGGACAAGGGTGGCTGACCCCATGGAGTGAAGGTTAGGTGATAGAAGAAGATTAATTAATTTGTATATTTTTTTTATAGGCTCGTATTCTATCGGCTAAACCGCATTCGGCAGATGTTGAAAGATTAATTTCTTATTACAACTTATTAAAAACGGCAACAAGATCTTCTCTATCTCCAACAGTAATAAATGATTCTCTGTATGTGAAAATAAACATGCCGGCATTAGACGAGTTTGATCCTCAACCAGCTGTCTTTAATTGGTTGAACAAAAAGAAAAGGCATTCTAAAATGCATATAAATGCGAAAAAACAGGAATGGTATCAAGGGGTTTTTGATGAAGTCAAAGAAAAATATGATTTAACAAACAATATTGAACTTGGAAAAATACAGTTTTAAACTTTTAAATATAATTTTATGTTCTACTTTTAATTATTTTATCCAGGCGACAGATGTAATATTATGTTGAATTTTCAAATAAAAAATTGTTTTGACATTTTATTTTTAGATAGGGAGAACTCATATTAAATTAAGTGAAATTATAAAATAGTGTAGTACGAAGTTTCATTTATTTTAGGCCCTGGTGTACTCTAAGCCCTTGGGGCGTTATACTATGAAAAATCAATATACATCTACAACCAATAATTGGCGTGCTGAAATAATGCAAAATGTTAAAGAAAAGTCTAAGATAAGTTTAATTTGCCAAAATCAAGATCAATTAATATCTGTACCAAAGAATATTGTATCTATTCCAAAACCAGATATAAATGAGTTGAGATCAAAAAAATATTCCAGATTTTTCAACGATAATAATTAAAAATGATTTTAAATGTTTTAAAAAAAAATATTTTTAATATTGTTAAAAATGTATTTTACAATTGTATCTAAAAATATTTGAAGGATCCTATGTTTATGTATATACTATATTATAATATTGTCTAGTTCAAAGGAGAACAGTTTAAAAAAATACTAAATAAAATATATTGAACACTTTTTATATACTAAAATATGTTTTTTAAATATTATCAGAACATTCATTATAAATCTAAAATGATGACATATAAAATGTGTTTTATTTAATTGGGTAATTTACTTCCATTTTTGAATCCAACATAAACTCCATTCAATTCTGGGTATTTCTCTCTAATAGTTTTTACAACACAGGCTGGAATAACAACTCGTACACCTGATAAGGGTAAATCTTATAAATAAATACTTTATATTATGCAATGGTATTAAAATATAGTAGATTATAATTTATTAGTTATAAACAGTTTAATATATAAAACAAAGGTATAATAATCATATTACATTTTCCCAATGAAGACCATGAATTAATCCAATGCGTATATTGTGTGTAACAAATGTACCTCCATGAACTATTTGATAGGATTGACATACTAAATAGTTTTTTTTTAGATTTATTATTTGTTTTTAGAATAATCTGACGACGAGTAATGTTTATTATGTCTTCGTCTAAAACGATTTTTTTAAACAAATCACTCTCTGTTATACACTTATTTCACGATCGTAAAGATGTAACTTTTTCAAATTCAGCACAACAAATACACTCGACATCGTTATTAAAAATACAACATTTTTCGTACGTGCACCAATTATTTATGTTAGTCACTTTTGATCGTCCATTAACATTCATTTCAAAAAGTGAATTATTTAAATATCGCGGTTGGATATCTGCTCCCAGATCATCCACTGTTGGTTCAAAATTATATGGTTGAAGGGCCATTGGAAAAAAAATAGCACATTAACACTGTTAGTACCTACTTAGTACGTCTTACTACTTAATACTAAAACGAAATATAGGATATTATTATTATTATAACCATAAAGATATTTATAACCTTAATATGATGATAATATTATATTGTTATGAAAAATAAACATCGATAAAATTATGTAAAATTAGAAATAAAATCATAGCAGTAGGTACTCTTATACCTAAGTTATGACAATGGTGTATTTTAATTTATTTATTTATTTATTTATTTTTTTTTTTTGTCAATCCTTAGATTGGTTAAATGACTTTGATGGCTCTCCACTTATCCCTATCCATTACAGCTACTTTTAGTTCCTTATAGTTGGTTTTCCCTATATCGTCTATGATCTGTTTCATAAATGGTGTTCTTGGTCTACCTCTTCCAGCTTTTCCTTCTATTTTTCCTTCTATTATTGTCGTTATCCATTCATTATTTCTCATAATATGTCCGATCCATTTTTTCCCCTTTCTTTGATTGTCTTCCATATTGCTTTTTGTTCATTCATTCTTAGGTATACTTCTTCATTTCTAACTTTCTCTGTCCAAGCAATTTTCAGTGCTCTTCTCCAACACCATGTTTCAAATGCTTCAATCTTTTTTCTTTCCGCTTTTAGTATCGTCCATGTTTCTGCCCCATAGAGGGCTATACTCCATACGAAACTCTTTATAAGATTTTTCCTGGTGTTTAAGCTAACCGCGTTTGCCGTTAATAAGTGCTTCTTTTTGTAAAATGCCTGTTTTGCTTGTGCTATTCTACTCTTTATGTCTATTTCGCTTCTTCCATCATGTGTTATTTTGCTTCCTAGATATGTAAAACATTGAACAGTTTCCAGTTTCTCATTTTCAATCTCTATGTTCGAAAGCAATTCCTGCTTGCTGCATATTAATATTTTTGTCTTGCTCTTATTTATTTTCATTTTGTATTCTTTACAGCTATCATTCATTTTTGTTAACATTTTGCCTAAAGCTTCTTCACTTTCCGCAATCAGTGCTATGTCGTCTGCAAAGCGCAACATTTGTACTAGCATACCATTAATTTTAATTCCTCCAATTTCGTCTTCCCTTAATTGCTTTAGAGTATTTTCAATGTACAGATTAAATAGTGTTGGTGATAAGTTACACCCTTGTCTAACTCCTTTTTCAATATTTGCTTCTTCCCATGATCTGCTTCTTTTATCTGTTATAACAGCCTTTTCATTTAAGTATAACTTATGAATAATTCTTCTGTCTTTAATATCGATATTTATGGTTTTCATAATATTGAATAATATTTCCCAATTGACGTTGTCGAAAGCTTTTTCTAAGTCAATGAACGCTATATACATAGCCTTGTTTACTCTATACATCTTTTCCATGATCATCCTTAAGCATAATATAGCCTCCCTGGTTCCCCTATTCCTCCTAAAACCAAATTGGTCTTCCTCTAGATTGACACTTATATTTGCTTCTATTCTTTTGTGTATTATCTTTGTTAATATTTTCGATGCATGTGTTATTAGACTTGTGGTTCTATGATCTTCACATTTTTCTGACTTCTTTTTTTCGGTAATGCTATCATTAGGCACTTCTCGAAATCTTTGTGGACTAGCCCTTTTTCATATGCAACATATATTATTTTAAATAATATCTCCTTTCCTTGGCCTTCCAATGCTTTTAACATTTCTCCACTTATGTTGTCTATGCCTGTAGCTTTGTTGTGTTTCAACTCATTTAGTGCTGTCTCAAATTCCTCTTTCAAAATGGGTTGTCCTATATTTTCTTGCTCTGCGTCTTCTTCTTCTATGGCCCATTGTCCCGCATTTATATTATCATTTCCATATAATTTTTCAATATAATGTTTCCATACTTCTGTGGCGGACCTAGGTGTTGGCCGGGGGGCCGGTTCGCACAGCGGTGAAAAACACGTGGGGAAACACAAAAAAAAATAAAATAAAAAAAAAACAAACACTGCGTTTGGTTATAGTGGCGTGTGATCGCCGTATATTTAAATCAAACAAAGTGCAAAAGATTAATAAAAAAAAACAAATGTCTGAACAGAAAAACTCGGGGAGTTAACGTTAAACAAACAAGTGCAAATGATTAATTGCAACAAAAAAATGTCTCACCGTAGGTGGGACTGGATAAGAAAACTCGGAGAGTTAATCGTTTAAAAACAAAACAAAATGAAGAAACGACCGTTCGGTTACTGACGATAGTATAACGGTGTGGGGTTTTCGGTCCGCGGTGAAAATGTCCGTCGGGACGGTCGGAAGACTAGTGCGGAGACGGTCCGCGGTACCGGCGGTTGACAATTCCAGACGCGCTTATCGCGCGTCGGTGTCGGCCGTCGTCGATTGGCGGTTGGACAGACAGGTGACGGCGCGGGTTTCCGCGCAAAGGTCGTTTGTATTCAAACGACTATTACGCGGGACCGCGTCATACTCCCCCCCCAAACCGCCAACGGCGGCGAAGTTCCTGCCGGTACCGGCGGTGTGCCGATGAGTGGTGAAGTGTGGGCACCTTATCCACGGGCATGTTTTCCGGCTGGTTATAGCGGACATGCCCCGGCGGTGCCTAGGGTGCGGGGTTTCGGCACGTGTCTCCGGCTGGTGATAGCGGACGTGCCCCGGAGTGCCTACTCCCGTCGAGGTGACGCCGGGAGACTATGGAACGTGTTATCGAACACCGAGGACAAGTACCGACGGTGGATATCCTGTCTGGTCGTTGCGTCTATTCCTGATTGAAAACAGTATAGGGGCTAACTTGGTGTCCCAGGTGTTGTGGTTACCGTCGACGAGTAGCGCGCGTAGACCTTTTTTTATGTCCTGGTTGCGGCGTTCGACCGGGTTGGCCCTCGGATGATATACCGGAGTTGTCCAACCCTCAGCCCCCCATCGCTCGATCGCCTTACGCATATCGTTTGCTACGAACTGCGGGCCGTTGTCACTTAAGCACACACGGGGGTATCCGAAACGTGAAAAGAACTCTCGTTCGAGTGTTTCGGTTATTGTTTTTGTAGTGGCCGTTCAGAGCGGGTACGCTTCGGTCCACCTACTAAACAAGTCCGTGGCGACCAGTAAATATTGTTTTCCCCTACTCGTACGTGGGTACGTGGCCCATGAGGTCTACGCTGATTACCTCCCAGGGTTGCCGGGGCGTTCTGGAAGTGATCGGGTCATCTGCACGCGCGTTCAGTGGCTTGGTACACGCGCAAATGTGGCACGACTTGACATACAGTCGGACGTCGTTTTTTTGGCCGTTCCAAAAAAAACGTTGTCTTACCGCCCTGTATGTCTCCTTCCAACCTGGGTGGTTTGCGAGGACGTGGTCGTGGTATCTCCAGATCACGTTCTGCGCTTTGTCGTTCGGTACTACTATTGGCGTGTGTTCGCCCAACTTTTTCCGCAGAAGCCCGTCGGCAAAGATGTATTGACCACTTTTTGCCGTGGTGCTCCCGGTAGTGTGCACCGGCTTGCCCGGTGTCCCGTTGTTCATTATGTCTCGCGTTTCGGGGTCATTGGCCTGCCACGTCGCGAGCATCGCGTGTGTGATAGTGTGGCCTTCGGTCGGCTTATCCGGGTCCGTCGTGGCGAACAGGTTGTCGGCCGGTATGCTAGTAGTAGTGACGGGTGTTGTGGTGGTGGGTGGTGTCGTGGGTACTCCTACCAGACGTTCCTCGAGGTGCTCCTCGTCTACCGGGGGCCCGGGGGCCGGGTTCCGCGACAACATGTCCGGCGCCTCGTTCTGTACGCCGGGCACATGCGTGGTTTTGTAGTCCAGGTTAGCCAGTTGTAGCGCCCACCTGGTTAACTTGGAATTTGTATTTTTGGCTCGGTGGAGCCACGTGAGGGCCGCGTTGTCTGTGTACAGGTCAAAGCGGCGGGCTTCCAAATATGGTCTAAACTTGTCCGTTGCCCAGATTATCGCGAGACACTCGCGTTCAACCGCGGCGTACCGTCTCTGCGTGTCACTGAACTTTCTGCTTGCGTAGGCGATTATCCGTCTTTCGTCCGGTCTGTCACCCCGTTGAAAAAGAACGGCACCTGCCCCTATTTCGCTAGCATCAGTCTGTAGGCAGAACGGTTTTCCGTAATCTGGTGTCGACAGTTTTGGCGAGTTGTACAGGGCGCGTTTTATTGTGTTAAATGCCGCCTGTTCGGTCTCGGTCCATGACCATTTGGTGCCCTGTTTGAGTCTGTTTGTTAGCGGTGCTATGGTGTCCGCGTAGTTGTCGACAAACTGGCTGTACCAGTTGCAGACGCCCAGGAACTTCCGTAGGTCCCTAACTTTAGTTGGTGTGGGGAAGTGCATGATGCCCTCTAGTTTCTCCGGTTGCTTATCTATGCCGTCGGAGGTGACTATGTGTCCGAGAAATGATATTTCGGTAGATCCGAAACTGCATTTTCCCGTGTTGCACGTTAGCCCGTGTCTCTGTAGGCGTTCCAGAACTTTGTCCAAGTGGCACTGGTGTTCGTCCGTAGTGTTTGAAAACACCACTATATCGTCAAGATATACGCGGACGAACTCGTCCAGGTACCCTCTCAACACTTCGTTCATTAAACGTACAAAAGTCATGGGGCTGTTCTTGAGGCCAAAGGGGAGGACTCGGAATTGATACAGACCTCGACGCGTCCAGAATGCCGTATATTTTCGGGCGTTTTGGGTAAGCGGTACTTGCCAGTATCCCGACTTAAGGTCCAAAATGCTAAAAATTTTCGCGCCTCGCATTTGACGTATCAACATATTGAGGTCCGGCATTGGGTAAGCGTCGGACTCAGTGACGTCGTTGAGTCGTCGGTAGTCGATGCACAATCGGGGCGAGCCGTCTTTTTTTTTGCTACGACAACGGGCGCGGCCCATGGCGACGTGCTTTGCTCTACAAGTCCCTGTTGTTCCATATCCTGTATCATGGTATCGATTATAACCTGTTTTGCCTGCGGGTAGGGATATGGTTTGAGCGCTATGGGTGTTTGGTTTTTTAAGAGTATATCGTGTTCGATTATCTGGTGCGACCTACGTGACCGCTGAAAACGTCCGGGTAGTTGCGAATTACTTCGGTTATTTTCGCGTGTGTGTGTGTGTCTCCATGTATTACCAAATTATCGATATCTGGTGTAGGTGGGGGGTGGGTATTCCGGCCCTTCCAGCACGCCGTTGTTCTCCTATGTGACCCTAAGTGAATCGTGCTTGTTGTGTAGTCCCAGGTGACTTCGTTGTGTACCAGGAAGTCGTGTCCTAGGAGTATGTCGCAGTATAAGTTGTCCAGGATGGCTGCGGTGAAAGTGACCGTCAGTTCTCCTATCCTGGCTTCGAATGTGGCGGTACCACTTGTCATTGTGGTGTATCCGTCCGCCATTCGTACGTGGGTGGGTTGTCCGTGGTGTGGTGTGCCGTGTGTGCGTGCAATGTTCGGGCTTACATATGATTTTTGCGCTTGTGAGTCGAGTAGCGCTGTTACGAAGCCTGACCTAAATTCGAGCTCGACCGCGGGGGTCGGAATCTTGTCGGGGCATATTCGCTTTTCGTTACTCGACGTTGGTTGTTTACTGTAGCGGGGCAACTGGTTCTCAACCGCGTTACCGGTACTCTGATGAGCGGTTTGCACCGCCATTATCAGATTGTCCGGTACGGTTGCCTCTGTGCTATTTGTACGTTCCAACGGTGCACACGTTGATTTCATAGTAGTAGTCTGTGTGTGGTTGTGTGATGTCGACGACCTACTACTTGCTGAAATTTTATGTGTGCGGGCGGGTGATATATCTGAAGACGCCGAGTTTGTCGATGCGCGTTTGACAGTTATATCCCCGTCCGTATTGCCGAACGTTGTTGGCGGTGGCGTGATCGTGTGTGTGTGAGTATGTGAGGCGGCGGCGCGGACAAATGTTCGCCGACTCTGTTTCCGTTTCCCGAAACCGGTGTGTGCTCGGGGCAGTCACTGTTCCAGTGAGGCCCTCCACAATGCTTGCACGGGTAAGGCGGTAGCGGTTTTCCAGCTGTACCGTCCCGTGTTCGCGACTGGTGGGTCGGCCGGGTTGCACGGGTCTGTTCGACCTGTTTGTATTGCGGTTTCGGTCGCGGTAGCGATAGCGGTGGTGGTGGTGTTATTTCTTCCGGTGTGTAATCTAATATGCTCGCGATCCGGCGAAGGTCAGCGAATGTTGCGGGACTTTGCAGACGTATGTGTGTGCGGTACTCATCTCGCGTTAATCCGGTTATCGTACTGACTAGCTGTGGTTCAGGTAGCCCGGTGTTGATACGGCGCGCGAGTTGGTTTTTCCTTATCACGAACTCCGTTAGTGTCTGTGTGGCCGTTTGTCTCACCGATACTATCTCAGCCCGCAGCCGGGATTGCATGTCCGCGTTGTCGAACTTCTCCAAAAATTCGGCGCGGAACTCATCCCAGGTGAGGTCCAGCAACCTGATGGTGCTCCACCATGTACTGGCCACGCCCTTCAGCTGCGGTTCTATGATGTTAGTCCAGCCCGACCTATCTATCCGTGACTGGTATAGTATCGATTCCGCTTTGTGTATAAACCGTACCGGGTCCTCGGGTGTGGTGCCGTGGAACTCCGGCAGCGAAAACCTCGCTGTACGTACCTCGTCGTACGGTATAAGTGTTGACTGGTGCGCTTCATATGTGTGCGAGGGTGTTGGCACATTGTGATTACACGCCGTGTTTTCAAAACGTACCGACCGGCCGGGTACGTGATCGGATTGTTGGTATTCCGTGGCACGCGGTTCGCGTGGGGCGGGGTAACTCGTTCCGTGGTCCGTGACGGTTGACGTGTTTGTGAGTGTGTGTGTGTGCGCTCGCATACTATCGGTCACCGATGCCTCCGGCGTGTTCCGGTGCTGTCCTGATAACATCGTGCTGTGGAGGCGGTACGGTGACGGTGCCTCCGGTTGTCGTTCCGGCGCCTGTTGAGACACACCTATTTCCAAACGTCGCATTGTCTCTGCTATGCGCCGCTGGTCGTCACCGAAACGGATCATGCAGCTCTCGAGCATAGCCAGTCGCGATTCCAGACTGTCTGCTCGCGGCGGGGGCGTTGCCGATCTCTGCGCCTCCTGAATTATGTCGCGGCCCCTTCTGATCATGTCCGTCAGTTGTTGATTGTGTGGTGTGGGTGGTTGGTTGTTGGTGTTTTGTGGCTGGTGGGTGTCTGTGCGGTTGTCCGCTGTGGTCTCGGATGGTGAGGTCTGGAGTGCCTGGTTCGAATCCGAGCCGCTTCCGGTCTGCCCAATGGTCTCCATGGGCTGGAACCGGACAGCGTTGGCCTGCAGGTCCATATCCGCGAAATGTTGGGACAGCCGGATTTCGAGAGCGTCTTTTGCGCCCCCATCCGGTAGTCCGCGTTGCCTACATTCATAGCGTAGTTCCGCGACGGTCAACTCGTTAATGTATTTTCCCGACATGTCGTCCGGTCGGTTTTCCGGTGCTGTGTACGGAAAAAATATACGTGGTTGCTGTCGGTAGAACGGGTGTCCCGTTCCTCCGATTACGAGTGACTCGTTAATCGGTATTTATTTCCGTCCGAATGTAGGTCAGTGGGTTTGTTGTTGTTGTGTGTGCCCGGCAATCACCTAACCGGTTTTCATGACGTGTGCCGCGGCTGCGCGTGTGTGCGTTATCCGATCGACTATCGCGATTGCGACTTCGGCGGCGGTCGCTTTAGACGGCGGCGACGGCTGTCCGGTTTGGTGTATTTTTGTCCCGGGTGTTTGCGGGTGGTGGTGCTGGGCGGTGGTTGTGTGACCTTGTCGCGCTCTTGCGTTCCTACCTATCCTATTCCGTGTGTGTTTGCGGTGTAGCGCGCGCTGAAATCGGTGCGTCCGTAAGTCGGGCGGCGTGGACGGTCGGTCGTTACGTGCTTTATGACTGTGTTACGTAACGCCGGGTTTTTCCGTTACCGCCTGCAAACCACGTTTCCGTCGTATGGACTCGGGGACTTTCCGCAAGTTTCACAACAGGGGGTGCAATGGGGTGGGTAGTATGTGGTAAGTAAATGATAATAATTTTCACTTACCGGTGATACCTTTTCGGGGAGCCAGTTCTGTGGCGGACCTAGGTGTTGGCCGGGGGGCCGGTTCGCACAGCGGTGAAAAACACGTGGGGAAACACAAAAAAAAATAAAATAAAAAAAAAACAAACACTGCGTTTGGTTATAGTGGCGTGTGATCGCCGTATATTTAAATCAAACAAAGTGCAAAAGATTAATAAAAAAAAAACAAATGTCTGAACAGAAAAACTCGGGGAGTTAACGTTAAACAACAAGTGCAAATGATTAATTGCAACAAAAAAATGTCTCACCGTAGGTGGGACGGATAAGAAAACTCGGAGAGTTAATCGTTTAAAAACAAAACAAAATGAAGAAACGACGTTCGGTTACTGACGATAGTATAACGGTGTGGGGTTTTCGGTCCGCGGTGAAAATGTCCGTCGGGACGGTCGGAAGACTAGTGCGGAGACGGTCCGCGGTACCGGCGGTTGACAATTCCAGACGCGCTTATCGCGCGTCGGTGTCGGCCGTCGTTGGACAGACAGGTGACGGCGCGGGTTTCCGCGCAAAGGTCGTTTGTATTCAAACGACTATTACGCGGGACCGCGTCACTTCTAACTTTAATTTATTATAAGTTATTATTTTATTAATATTAAACCAAAATATGATATAATTATACGAATAGAAAGATTATGAGATAATCTTAAAAACATTTGATTAGTTCATTCGAAACAAAATAAGTTCATTAGCAGTTATTTTACATTAAACCAAAAATGGATAAATACCGCCGTGTATTATATATGGCCGCCGCCGCGGCGAATGAATCCGTGACGTCACGCGTAATGTCAAGAATCACGATAACTAGCGAACGAATAGTCACAAGCAAATTTAAGTGGTATCATTTTTTTCGTTATAGTATGCACTATACTTTAAGCCAAAGAAAATTTTATGAGTTTGTAATGTCCAGGCATTATTAAATAATTAATAATCCATACGCGTAACAATTAACGTTGTTAATAAACTTTATTTTTTTAACATAACAATTCATGAAAAAAACATAAAACAAAACGAGAGTACAAAAGTGACTTATATCTATCAACATTCGCTGCTGCTGATAATCTGAAAAACTTTGATTGGATGTGCCAGTGGCACCAACGTCACATACACTACAGATCCTTCCCACTAAGCACACTCAGAGAAAAGTGTAGTAGGATTAATGAAAAACGACTGTAAATTTAAAGAAAAAAGGTGATGATTTCGAGCCTATGAAATTTCATCACAAAAATGAATCAATGTACAGATTTAATTCAATGAAATCTTATGTTTTCAATAATAACACATTTATCATTATTTCAATACATATATTATTTGTAATAAGAAAATAATACTTTTGAAAGGAAGAAAATCAAATCATTAAATCAAAAATAAGATACATTAAATTAATTGTTCAACTATTATTATTTTAAAAACATTTTTACTTATAATAAAGACCCAACATTTTTAAAACTAAGAAAATCTTATAATTAAGTTAAAACTATTTTATTTTAACTAATTATTCAATTTTAATTATTTTAATAGCACTTTTACTTAAAACAAAAATATATGGTCTTTAAAAATAAGGAAATTAAATCATAAAATTAAAAAGTATTGCTTTGTAATCAATGATATTTTTATTATTAAAATGAAGCGCATTTATTTTATTTTCAAATGTTTAGCATTGAATGTTTTGTTTTATAAATATATATATATGTGCGGGCCGGGTGCGTATAATTATAATACGCGAGCCCGGTCACCGAAATACTTCGTACGCCGAACGCACACAACCGATCGACTTGTGTACGTGTGTATATGTGTATAGCAACTCTCAAGGAAGTGACGGGGTCGCCGAGCAAGACCAGAGAGTGCTAGTGTGTGGTGGATGTGTAGGTGTGTATATGTGTGTGGTGTGTAGACTTAAAACTAAAATAAAGGGTAACACGGTGTTTGGTAACTATAGGTTGCTGTATAATACAAATAATTCAAAAAACACAATATAATAATAAATCACAGCAACCCAAAAGGTTTAAAAATATAGTAATATGGCCCTCTTGGCCCAACAGAATAATATGCAATCTACGGCCCTACTGGCCCAACACACAAATGATATAATAATAATATAAATTAATTAATAATAATAATAAAAAACTCACAGATTGTGGAGCGCAGGCTGGCCAGCTGGTCCTAGCTATATAATAAAGGTTTCACTCACACACACAACGAATATAAAATATAACAACAATAATAATAATAATAATAGTAATAATAGTAAGGCACGACACACACACCGTGTCGGAACAATACCAATAATAATAATATGTGGCGATTAGCGCCGCACCAAAAATGGTAATTGGTGGCGATTCGCGCCCGTACAAAATATAATAAAAAGGTGGCGATTCGCGCTCACACCAGAATAAAATATAATAATATTAAATAAATCGATGTGGCGATTCGCGCTCACAAGACGTATAGGTGTACAATAACAGTATAATATTCTTGTGGCGATTCGCGCCAACAAGACACAATATAGCACTTGGCAATTCGTGCCAATAAACAAAAACTATATAATAAATAAAAAAGCGGCGATTCGCGCACGTAATATTCGTGTAGTTCTCGTTTATATTCCGAAACTGGACTGTCGGCTTGGGCGGCTGTGCTAATTAATATCTAGCGCAGCCGATGCGGCGGCGGCGATAATTTGCTTATAATCTACATATTATAATATAACTCACAGATAAACAAAACAGAAATAATAACATAAAAATAAATAGTGATATCTTATGTTTGTGTGTGTGTGTGTGTGTGTCGATCGGCGGCGGCTCGTAACCGGCGCGCGCTTATATACGCTTTCATAGGCGCCAAGTTTTTCAAAAATCATAGGGTGCTTCAGGTTTTCAACCTTTCTAGCTTATTAGTAAAACTTTAAAGCACTAAAAAAACTAAATTTTAAAGACTTATAAGTGTTTTTTAAGACTTTTTTTAAGTTCATTCAGACATAATACATAAAACAAATACATAATAATATATAAATACATTTTTTTTTTTAATTTAATGCAACAACTTTTGCTTCAACAATATTTCAATTAGACATAAGAAAAATATTTTTATATTTTATGTATAAGGTACTGACATCAAAAATAAAAAAAAATATTTGTTACAATTTAGTAAAGCCAATTTATAATGCAAAAGTATTTTGACGAATTTTTGTCTTATTTATAAATGAATTCGCAACTATTTCAATATCAACATTTTCATTTCTATGTACATGAAGTATGGCCATGTCATTCAACCGATTTTGGGACATTGTGGATCTAAAAATGTCTTCAATCTTCTGAGTGCTGAGAATGATCTCTCGGCGGTACAAGAAGAAACAGGAATAGTTAAAATAATTTTTAGGAGTTTATTTAATTCATTCAACATACTCGAAGTGAAATATCTGATTTTAGAAAATCTATAGCATCTTGTGTACTGCTGATTGGTATTTCTCTTGATTTAGCTATATCAAGTAACATGTCCCTATGTAATAATAATTTTTCATTATTAAGATCAGTTCCATAAAATTTAATTACATCTGTAATTAACTTATCTTCACCAATTATAAACTTTTCTAAAGAACACAAATGGTTGATAACATTTTTTTGGAATCTACCATTTAACGATGATATTGTAACATCTAACACTTCATAAAATGAAACTTTAAATTTATCTTTGGCTGATGAAAATGAATGTGGTTCACTACCATATATAAATTTCTTTGGGATTTTTTTATTAATTAACTTAGCTGGAGGTTTTAGTTTTAGCTCATTAGATTTGTTTAAAATGTCTTCCCATATGCTTTCAAAGCCTTCATTTCTCTGTTGTTGAATCGATGAAATTATACTTTTTATTTTATGTTGGGCTTCTTGAAAATTTAACGATACTTTCTGAAGCTCTGAATTAAGAATTTCGACTCTTTCAAATATAATAATCATCACTCTTGTATAAAATAAAAAATCAAATTTAAGTAACTGTTTATGAAAACCACTTGCTTTGGCCCCATTTTCTGATTTTTCTTTCGAAAGATTTTGCATAAACTCGATTAAAATTGCATAATTGTCATATAATGTTTTTAACGATTTAATTCTCATGCACCATCTAGTAGGACAAAATGGTCTGAGTGATTTGGAATTAGAGTCATGTTCAGCTTGAAGAGCATGGAACATAGCCTGCCTCTTAGGAGAACTTCGTACATATACAATAATAGACTTAATCATTATTAAAAAATCTCTAATTTTATCTATTTTCATCATAGCATCTTGTACTACAAGATTTAACGTATGAGCAACACAATGAACATATATAGCTCGATTTTCTACATCAGTTATTCTTTTTTGAAGGCCAGTGATATGACCACTTACATTCGCAGCACCATCATAACACTGACCTCGACAGTCTGTAACTGATAGTTTAAATGTTGATAAAATATTAGTGATCAATGTAAATAATGTCAAAGAATTAGTTAATTCGGTGTTATAAAATCCTAAAAAAAGTTCTGAAACCTCCAAACTATCATTAACAATACGAAAACATATTGATACTTGTTCAGTACAAGAATTGTCTGTAGTTTCATCCATAATAATAGCAAAATACTTTGAGCTTTTAATTTGGTTAAGTAAATTTGTTTTCACATATTTTGATAGTAAACTAATTATTTCATTCTGTATTTCATGAGATGTCCATTTTAACTTTGTACGTAAAAGCCAATTATTTAATTCTGACGAATCACTTGATCGTAATTTCAATAGCTGAAAAATATTTGAATTATCATCTGTATGACCTCGTATAGGTAACCCTTGTCTAGTGAGATAGAAAATCGAACTAATGATCTTCAAAAGTGCAGCTCTAGATTCCTTCATTTCTTTCATTTTTGCAGCACTCAAACAATTATAAATGTCAACTTTTTTTTCCTGAGCTAAATTTGCATATACAGCTGTACAATGAAATTTTCCACCTATTAAAACAAACAGATATCACAGATTAACACTTCAACTTAAAAGTATTTATTTTGTAAATTATGGTATTTAAAAACATAATATATAGTATAATAAAATAAATCACACTACCAATAGGTACAATAAAACCATTTAGTTTTAATAATATAATTTATATGTTTGCAATAATAAATTTAACTACCAACAGTTTATTTTTTATACTTAGCTAAGATAATGTTAATTACCTTCATGTAGTTTAAATCTTTCCAACGCTTTTGCCCAACTAGAAAAACCATTATCAACAAATGCACGCTTTGCATTTTTGTCTTTAATAGATGCGTACGGTAGAACAATATTATTTTTGACAGCATTTACACATTCTGAACAAAATACACTATTCTTCAAATTATCATATAAAATCCAAGAGTATAGTTTTGTCCATTTATATTGAAAACTTCTTCCTATACTTCCTTTTTTTTGTGGAAACTGTGCAATCAGGCCAGTGTTGGTTTGTTTGTCTTGATCATATAACTGTAGTGAAACAAAATAGTTAAATTTGGTTGATTTAGTTTAACATTTAATATGTATACATTTTTACCTCAGTACTGATTTGTGTTTCTTGTCCAAATTGAATGTCTGAACAACTACTAGTTTCTTTGCCTTGAACATCTAACTGTAGTGAAACAAAATAGTTAAATTTGGTTGATTTAGTTTAACATTTAATATGTATACATTTTTACCTCAGTACTGATTTGTGTTTCTTGTCCAAATTGAATGTCTGAACAACTACTAGTTTCTTTGCCTTGAACATCTAACTGTAGTGAAACAAAATAGTTAAATTTGGTTGATTTAGTTTAACATTTAATATGTATACATTTTTACCTCAGTACTGATTTGTGTTTCTTGTCCAAATTGAATGTCTGAACAACTACTAGTTTCTTTGCCTTGAACATCTAACTGTAGTGAAACAAAATAGTTAAATTTAGTTGATTTAGTTTATTAAAGTTAGGTATAAATAGTATGTATATAATAATAGTAATTTATTATTGAAATTTAAAATATTAAAAACGCATTAAATTCTTAATAAATCTTACCTCATTTGAAGCGCCTTTGTTTTTCTTTGAAAAATATGCTAACAATGACCCGTTTTTACTTCTTTTAGCAGTATTCATATTTTTAGTTTAGTAAAAATTAAGTAAAAAGTAATAACATTTGGTAGAAAACATTTAATAAATAAACAAACTTATCACGAAACTTCACCAAAACCGGTAAAACCAAGTAAATTCTATTTTTAGATTAGAAACTCCATGTACGTAATATCACAGAATAGATTACATATAATATGGCGTAATATGGTGATAACAAGAAAAATAATATATAGCGGGCAACCACGGATTTAACCTAAGGTTTATAGATAATAGATAATGGTATTAACTCCTATCTATAAAATAATTTACAATCTATAATCCTAGGTGGGTAACAACTGTATTCAGTATTGTATTACATGTATTCATAATCATATTATCATAATTTAACGAAAATTGTGTACTTAAACTATTTTTAGTTGTGAATTGTAATATTTTCCTAAGATAAATACTTTTATTAAAAAATAAAGGAATTCTAATTCACGTCAAAATATAGCAAAAGCTAATATTATTTCTGACGAAGGCTTTGCACCCTACAAATAATTTCAACGGGTGCTAAAGCACCCGGGCACCCGTCTACATGGCGCCTATGTACGCTTTAATACGTATTAAAATATTATGCCGATACTATTTGGCTTCAACAATATACATATATTATATATGTATATTAATTTAAACAAAACAAAAAATTCTTAAAAATAACTATAATAAAGTACAAAGATATTAAAACTTTAAAAATCGTTTATTTTACAAATTCTTACTAAAAATGTACAATTTTTATAAATAACAATATTTCATATTTTTAATTACTAGCTTATTATTATAAATAATAAATAATTATACAAATATATGAAATTATATAATATAAAATTAAGTAATTTATTAAATAAATAATAATCTTATAAGAAATAATGTTTTAATCTAATTACATGATCATTAGTATACATGGGTATATCATACAGATTAATTGGAGGTCCATGAAAATAATTAATGTTTTGTACGGTGTATTCATCTGTTATAGATTTACTTATTCGGTAACATGCTAAATGTTTTTCATAACATATAATGTTTAATTTTTTACAAATAATATATATGTCGTTTTTGTTCACACACACAATTTTTTTTATAACATAGGCTGCTAAAGCATTTTCATAAAAAGTAGCAAGTACATGGTTAATATTATATACTGTATTAGCATGCATAATTTTATCATAACATAAAGCTTCATTTGATAAAAATATATTATTAGCTAAAGAATTATTATTTATTTGCTTCATATATTCAACACATGGAATTTCTTCGCTTAAGGGTTTAAAAGAATAATAATCTTTAATATTAAAATTGTATAAAAAATCAGAAAAAAATAATGAATACTTAAAACCAAGTGATATGGGAACATTAATTCTAGAAGTTATATTTTTTGTATATGTTTTTAATTGGCGGTGTTTTGATTCAAAGTTGTATGACCATAAATATCTTAAAGGGCCGGATTGTTTTATTATAGAACAGTAGTGGGTCAAAAAGTGATGCTTTGGTTTGAGATTATCATTGAATAACTCAACATATGTTTTGTTATTATATTCTATGTGTTTTTGTAATTTTAAAATTGAACAGTTATCAAAACTTGGTAGTAAAAGTAAGTCAATCATTTCTACAAAGTTGATAAAAAATAACCAAGTTACATCATTTTTTGGAACTAGATCTCCTATAATTAAAGAAAAAAAATGAATAAACGTTTGCATTTCTCTTGCTGTCATTTTAAATTTTATGCTTTTTAAATTATTGTACTTTAATGGTGGGGAAATATTACCAATTTCAGTATTTCCATTATTAAAACATTGTTTACGGTTGTTTATAGTATCTAAGTTGAAGTACCCTAGTTCTATCAATCTTAAAATGACATGATTTCATAGTATACACACAGATTCCCTCAAATAAATCATGCATTAGGTCTACAGCATAATTATCAACAACATGAAATGATGAAATACTATTAAATATTGAATCTTCACAGATCCCTGTTTGTGTAAAATCAAGCTTAGCTACATCTTCGTCATAATTATGTTTATTGTGTAAGCTATCAATAACTTCAGTACATAGTTTACCAGTAATTGTTTTATCATTTTGACAAAATCGACAAAAATGTAATGCAGAAAAAGATTTAGAAAATCCCAGTACACAATTCAACCCAAATTATCACCACAACAACCCTAATAAAAAATACACTTTTAAACTTTGGTTAGGTAGTTGTAATTCTATTCCAATTGTTTCTAACTCATTAATTTCTTCAATTAAATTATAAAATGTTCTGTCATTACCAACTTTCTTAACATCTTTTGACTTAAATAAAGCAGCAACAAATATATTTTTTAAATTATAACTTAAAAAGTGTGGAGCAGAAGGAAAAGTGTAGTACACTCCTAAAATTGATGAAGAATGTGAACTAAGAGGGTTGTTTATCTCAAAGTCATCAAAGTATAAGAAATAAGGTATAATAAATTTATCCTGGTACAATGATACTTTTTTTTTCCATAATGTACTATTTATAAAACTTGAATACTCAGTAACTGAATTAATTGAATTATGGTTATCCAAAAATGAGTTTAATACACCAGGCAATTCAAAATACTTTTTGAATTGAAATTTTAGTGGTAATAAAACACCTTTAGCTTTTTTTTCATCAATCGTGTTTGAACTGTTTATAACTGTATTTTCAATTGTATTATTTATAGTAACTATTTTAGATTGTTCATATAAATTATTTAATTTCAAATGTTTTAAAAGTTTGTATTCAGTATCAATGTTTTTAAAAGGATTTTTACAGAAATCAATTATTTTTATAAGTAAGTTTTTTATCACTATCTGTAAAGGGTCAGTACAAACAGTTAATATTTTTGATTCGATTTCTTTAGCAATACAATTAGTTAAGATGGTTATATTTTTCTGTACCTCAGTTGCATCTTTCCTAGAAAAATTTATTTTGCCATAATAATGTAAAGAAAGTTGTAATGCATGATCATTTAAGTAATTCAAATTTATTGGCTGTATATTATTATCAGAAGCACAGTGAATTGATTCATTGATATCCATTTTTTTTTTTTTATTTTCATTATTGGAAATTTTATTTTTATTAATTGAAGCACAAGGTGGATCATAACTTTTCTGATCATTATTTTATAGTTCTAATTTCTTATGTTTTGAAAATGATCGAAATGAAAAAAAACGTTGTTTACATTTGGGTACACAACATGAATATAGAATGTTTGATTTAATGGAATGAACACTTTTTAAATGTACAAATAATTGTTTTAGCTCACTCAGTTTTAAATTACAAACAAAACAATAGAAATTCATTTTACTTTTTTAGATATTAAATAATGAAAAAATACTTATATTAAAACTAGTTCTTAATAATACTTAAAAATGTGATTATGTGAATCATAAAATATAAATAAATTATGGTTTTTTTAAATCTGATATCAAAGAAGCAAGTGATGAACATTGTATATCATTGTTTGTATCTATTTGAAATATAAACTTTTGAATAAATGTCCAAACTAGCTCACTTTGATGTGGGTAGTTTAAATTGAATACTTGAAATATTTTAAAGCACACGTCGACAGCGCGAACAATGTTGTTAAATTTGTAATAGGTTCCAAAGTAATAAACATAGAACTCTTCACAACTTACAAAATTTGAACCAATGATGCAAATAAATGGCTGCAACTTTTGCTTTGTATTGAAACAATGATCAATTCGATTTTGTATTTGAACATATAAGTCATTCAATGTTGAAACATAGAGCAAAAATGATTCTCGTCTATCAGCAATTGATGTTTTGATGTAACGTTTTTTTTTTGTTTCCCTGTCTGTATAGCTTGTCTTGGATGTTGGTACAATTAGTGAATTTAGCAATGCGAAAATTAAAATATTTTTCATTTCTGAAACAAGATAAAAATAAAATAAATTGTTGCTTAAATATTGTAAACAACTGTTGAACGAAAAGTACAAATCAATAATGCACTATAAATTATAATACATTGAAAATAACTATTTAACTATTAAAATTTAAAATTAAACTTGGTAAATAATACCTAAATCAGATTCTGGAAGCTCAAGCATCTGTTTAACTATGTCCATCTTTTATTTTAACTGTCATAAAAGGTATTATTTTATGTACAAAAGCACTCCAATTATCAAATAAATGGTTACTTTTACCAGGATAAATAAATTCAAAATCAATATCAATCTATAAAATATAAGCAATATAAATGAAATTTAAAAGACAAATTTGTTTTTGTGCAAGCTTCAACAAATATACTATACCAATTGATGAGCATAAGATTGTTTATAAATAGGCCAATGTTCTAATATATCAGTTATTTCAGTACCATTCAATGCTAAGAAATGTTGTCTATGTTTGGTTGTTAATTTCCATTTGGTCAGAACTTCGTCTAAACTCTAAAGGGTCGACATTAAATTGGAGCCATCTCTTCAAACTCAAAGTAGTAGAATATAATAATGAATTACTACGTTAACTATTGATTAATTAGAACTACTAGGCACTACACAATATCCTGTGATATTCTGTAATATTAATTGTTTAATATGTTATAGACAATTAATAAATATTACCATCGGTTTCAAAAGTTAGTGGAGAATTTATAACTGATTTATCATTATCACTATTCAAATTTGATTTTGGATGTGTCTCCCAAAGGTCTTGTCTTTTTAATTTGGTAATTGTATTGTGGTACTTTTGATATAACATCCCTTTAGGTTTTTTCTTTGGAATATTTATAAAATATGCCTCCTATATTTAGGTAACAAATTTATGAATTAAGCTTATTATTGAATAACTAATTTTTATAAGTATCATAAATAAATAAATGTTTTAACATACACACCTTTACTTCAACATTGAACAATTGAACTATACTGTCAGCAAATTTTCCATGCATTTTGGAGAAGCATGTATTTTATTTTCAATTAAGTGCTCAACAACAGTTTCAACGATATTTTTTCTACAACCTTCCGACAGTATATTATTTTTATTAAAATAACGTAGCACTATATTCCCTTTGGGTGATTTCTTGAGAATACTTTCTATATCAAACTATTTATTTTATAATATTAAATTAAATTACAAGTTTTTTCCCAGTTATCAATTAGCAAGTGCTAACTTACCTAACCATACGACATTTATAAAAATATTTAAGTATATCATTTATATTTTATATTTACCATATCTTTATCCATGGATGCTGATGATGAGCTTGAACTACATGAAACAGATTTAATTGAGTTTATACTATTTATAGAGCTGCTATTGCTACAGGTATCAATTTGTTCCTGAAAAAAATAAATACCTCTTGAAAATATTATGTAAAATTAATCTGTCTTAATAAATATTTTTTAATTTATGATTATAAAAATGTATTTTAAGAATTACTAATATTAAAAAAAAAATAGGTAAATAAACAACTTGCCTGCCATTTTCTCAAGTTATGTTCAAAAATAATACGTTGTCCAAAGAGATGGGATGGACAAATAGTGTTCAAATGCCCAGTGGTCATGTACTTCAAACTTTCAACATTAATTCTACAGTCTAAACATCATTTATACAAAATATATACAATTTATTAGATGATTAATAATATACATTTATTGTTTGTGAGAATTTACTACCAGCAAGCCTGCTGGTTTAATAAAATTTACTTATCTAGGTACTTCAAAATATACTTAGGTAATACAAATTATTTCTTAATTTAAGTAAAATAAAAACAACTTACCGATAAATATGTTGACAAAACATTCGCCTTTTAGATCTATCAGTTTTTCTAATAACAAAGCGGTTTCGTCGTTCAACTGAATATCGTCATCAGTAAAAGTAATATTTGATTGATCGTTCGACATAACAAATGTGAAATGACACTTAAAAATATGTTTTTTTTAAATCAAAGGTTGAACACTTTTATAATTTATTGTAATAATCACACGTGTAAAGAATTAAAGACGAGAGACCAAAATCTCGAAACTAGTCGAAACTATAAACACTACACTGTCTACACTACAGAACGTTTGTGCCATTGTGGTTATAAATTTATGATAGTCAGAGTAATATTATATCATTATAGGCACCATACGGAATTCCCGCAATATTAATAACATGGTAGGTATTGGATTAAAGAATATTGCCCTTAAATTAAATACGTAATTTCTTACTTTAATGGATATTTTTGTATTATTAATGAAAAAACGTTTAATACAATATAACTTGCAGTATTATTTTGAAAACTATATACGTTATTAATTTTAACTTATATATTATATAATTTAATTACTTTTTTTTACATTAATTTAAAGTTACATTATTCATTAATTTTATGAAATTACACATCCATTAATACAATGAAAATTTATATTATTCTTATTGGAGAAAGAATTACTTTTACTATTAATTATTCATTATTTTAAATAAAATAATTTAATAGAATTAATACGATTTCATTAATTTTATGGTACTTGATATTCATTGAATTTAAACTAATACCCTAATATTAAATCTATAGTATTAAATTTTATGAATTATTTCTTTAATATTAAATAGTTTGTGTGTATTCAATTTAAAGAAGTACCATAATTAAAACCAAGATATATTTTTCTCTGAGTGCAAGGATCCGCAATATGAATATAATACTGATGTATATATAAATACAAAACATATTAAATAACAATACCTACTGATCCTTCCCACTAAGCAAGGATCCACAATATGAATAATACTACTGATGTATATATAAATACAAAAACATATTAAATAATAATACCTACTCCTTGATAATTTAAATTACATTAAAATAAATAGCAAAAAAAAAAAAAAATACAAAAAGTTTAATTTACACAGGAATTATAAAAAAAACCATTAGAATCAAAGACTCATTACAATTAAAATATATATAAATAAAAAATTATAAATTTAAACGATTAGGCATTTTTCTAACTCTATCACTCCTCCATAACTTCGGACCCTCTTGCTGCTCATTCTCCTGACTATCCCTCACCAAACTTACTCCACTCTCCACCTCTCTAGCTGCCAACGACGGGAAACCATCCTTCAGACCCAAAACCGGCTTTGTTAAATGTCTAACACCAAAATTAGTTTCTACCCCACCAGTATCCAATAACTGATTAATATGTCTTTTCCAAACATCCCCACTGGCCATTTGTACTAAATATGTTACAGGAGATAATATTTTAATAATGGTACCCCTCAACCACTTTGCCCCACTAGCATAATTTCGGCACATTACAGTATCCTTAATCTCAAATTGTTTAACTCTACTTCCTTTATAACTTCTCTTAGCCGCCACAATACTTTTATCATACTTGTACTTAGCTCTAGGCACCAATCTATCCAAAGATGTAAACAACCTCCTACCAATATGCAATTCGGCCGGTGTCAATCCCGTAGCACAATGTTTAGTACTATTATATGATAACATAAACCTAGCAATTTCTGTGTCTAAGTCCGATTTCAACCCACTCTTTTTTAAAAAGTTTTTAAAGGTTCTAACTAAATTTTCAGCAGCCCCATTAGAAGCCGGATTGTAAGGGGGTGTTTTCACATGGAAAACTCCATTCTTAGCTAAAAATTCCTCCATTACCTCCGAAACCAAAGATGGGCCATTATCTGTTACCAACTTGGCAGGAATCCCCCAAAGCGAAAAATACTCACGTAAAATTTTAATAGTTCCTTCTGACGTAATATTATTCATAAATCTCACATGAACCCATTTGGAATGTGCATCAATAATTACTACAAACATTTTACCATTAATAGGTCCTAAAAAATCCAAATGCACCCGTTGAGCCGGACCCTCTGGCCATGGCCAATTGTGTAAAATGGACTTAGGAGGATTATCGCTATGCTCCATACAACCCAAACATTCTTTAGTGATTTGTACAATTTCCTTGTCAATATTTGGCCACCACAAATACGATCTCGCTATAGATTTCATTTTAACCGTACCTAAATGAGAACTATGCAGTTCTGACAACAAAACCTTCCGAAACTTCAAAGGAATAACTAATCTATGACCCCATAATAACATACCTTGCTCAATAGCAAGCTCATTCCTTCTATTGAAATAAGGTCTAATCTCCTCCACAACTTCCTTGTTAGAACTAGGCCACTTTCCAGACATAACCAATAAAAAAACTTTTCTTAAAACCACATCCCTCTGAATTTCTTCAATAATATCTAAATCAGTAATCGCCTGAACGTTAGTAGTTATTAAATTAATATAAAAATTATTACAAAACTCATGATTAATCATATCTACTCCTTCTAGAGGTAAACGAGATAAAGAATCAGCATTGCCATTATCTTCCCCCTTCACAAACTCAATTGTATACGAATAACCCTCGAGGAAAATTGCATATCTTTGCAATCTATGGGCTGCCATAACCGGAATGACTTTTTTCTCTCCAAAAATTGAAATTAACGGTTTGTGATCCGTTTTTAGAATGAACGATCTCCCATACAAATATTGATGGAAATATTTAACCCCATAAACTAAGGCCAACGCCTCCTTGTCCAACTGTGAATAACCCTGCTCACTTTTGCTAAGAGTCCTTGATGCAAAAGCAATAGGTTTCTCCACTTTATTAGGGAACTTATGTGATAGCACTGCCCCTATCCCTTTAGGACTAGCATCACACGCTAAAACTAATTCCAAGGTTGTATCATAGTGTGTGAGAATCGTCTTCGACAATAACTGTTTTTTAATGCCCACAAATGCCCTTTCCTGCTCAGGACCCCAATAAAATTTAACATTAGCCTTCAACAAAGCATACAACGGGTTAGCTAAAGAAGACATGTTTTTAAAAAATCTACCATAATAATTAACTAAACCTAGAAAGGCTTTTTCAGTTGATGCACATCTACAGGGGTTTTCACCTGAGAAATAGCTCTCACTCTTTCCTCAGGAATATGTAAACCGTCCTTATCAATACAATACCCTAAAAGGTAACACTATCTTGCAACAGCTTACATTTACTGGCCTTCACTGTTAAACCAGCTGATTTCAACCTTCCTAAAACTTTCAAAAGTCTCTCGGTGACTTCCGTCATTCTTACCCGAGATTACTACATCATCGTAAAAACACCCGATTCCTTCCAAACCACCTAAGATACTCTCCATTTCCCTTTGAAGTAAGCCCGGCGCAGATGCAATACCATAAGGCACCCTTTTAAACAAAAATAAACCTCTATGAGTAGTAATTGTTGTTAACTTTTGGCTTTCCACACTCAAAGGCAATTGTTGGTAAGCTTGACGAAGATCTAATGTACAAAATTTGGTAGCCCCCTGGAACATACTCAATAAATCATTAACTCGTGGTATTGAGTACCTTTTTTTTTTTTTTTTTTTACATGTTTAAATCGACGACAAAGGGTGGTACCAACCCTTCGGTCATTTCACCCCTTTGCCGCCATCGTTTATTTGCAAACAATAAAAGTAAGTTACATTGTATACAATTACCCTAAAAATACAAATACAAAATAATAATCAATACAATAGGCTGGGGGCCTCTAACCACCCTGTGGTTGCGCTCAGGCATACAATAAGTTAACTTAACTAGGTCGTTTTTTTCTTCAGTCGTTTGCCGCTGCTTGTCTTCGACGCTCTTCTTCTTCTTTTCTGCTCATGACCGCGAAGATGAAGTTGCTCATGACCTCCCAATTTCCCTTCGACTTCAGCATCGTTTCCACCATATTCTCTGGTTTCAGCTTTATGTCAAGCAGCTTCTCCACAGTGTTTCTTCGGCTAAACCATGCATCGCATGCGAATAATGTGTGAAACACGTCGTCGTTATCGTGTCCGCAAAACCAACATTCAGCAGTGTCCAGCTTCCCAAACCTGTTAAGGTATTGTGCAAAACATCCGTGGCCTGTGAGCGCCTGTGTTAAATGGAAATTTACCTCGCCATGTTTGCGCGTGGTCCAACTTTTAATGTTCGGGATGAGGCGATGTGTCCATCGGCCTTTGTCGCTATTGTCCCATCTAGTTTGCCACTCGGCAGCAATTTCATCCTCTTCGTCTGGCTGGTGGGGCCTTAGATTTTTTCCTACCTCGTATCGCCTTCTCCTGTCTCTTGCCATAAGGTCTATGGGGAGGATGCCAGCGATTACTGTGGCTGCGTCTCCGGCCACCGTGCAGTAGGCCGATATGACCCTAAGGGACATGCGTCTCTGGACTTTACTCAGTTCCGTCCATCCCGGCGTGCTCATGTCCTGTGACCAAAAAGGTGATCCGTACAGCATGATAGCGTGAGCGACATTGCTAAGTAGCTTTCGTTTAGTTGGTTTTGCTGCGCTCAGGTTCGGCAGGATTCGACTTAATCCTTGCACCGCTTTACCAGCTTTGGCCGCCACCGTCTTCGCGTGCTCCGTGAAGCGCCACTTGCTATCGATGTGGATGCCTAAGTACTTTATGCACCTGCTAGAAGACACTCGGTGGCCGTCTATGACTAGATTTAGTTCATTGTGGGTTCTCGTATTTGTTATTACCATGGCCTCGCACTTATGGGCTGCTAGAGACAAGCCTGTCTGCGCCAGCCAGTCTTGTACTACTTGTGCTGCGCTTTTTAGTAGCTGTTCCAATTTTATGGAATCTTTGGCCTTTGCGACGAGGGCCACGTCGTCCGCGAAGGCCAAGTATTCGACTCCGGGTGGCAAACGCGTTTGCAGGAGTCCGTCATAGAGTACGTTCCACAGAGTGGGCCCAAGCACTGACCCCTGGGGGACTCCGCAGGTGACCGTAATTTCTTCCTTTACGCCTCCTGATTCGAAAAGGAGAGAACGGTTTTCTAGGTAGCTGCATATAATCCGTTGCAGATACCCGGGGACTTCCTTATCGTTCATCGCTTCTAGGATGGCGTTCCATGGAGCTGAGTTGAACGCATTTCTAATATCTAGCGTCAGGACACCCACTTTCAGGTTGCTGTTTTTCACCGTAGATTTTAGTGCTTCCAGTGCGTCTGTAGTGGAGCGTCCTTTACGGAAACCAAATTGTCTACTGTGTAGCCCCTCGTTTTCGTCTAGATATTGCCTCAACCGGTTGTCTAAGATTTTCTCAAATAGTTTCCCGAGGCAGTCGAGGAGGCACAGGGGTCTGTATGATGTCGGATCGTCTAATGGTTTGTCCCCTTTTCTTATTAGAACTAATCGCGCAGATTTCCACGTTCTCGGGAACACTCCACCAAGTAAACATGCATTATATACATCGAGAATTGCATCTGGTTTAAGCGTTACTATGACCTTTAGGGCTTCGTTTGGAATTCCGTCTGGACCAGGTGCTTTGTTATTTTTCAGGCATCTGGCTGCGTTGATGATTTCGGTGTGTGCTATAGGTATGGGCTCAGTTCCTTCAGTGATCAGGAAGGGTACGCTTACGCTCCTGATAGGGTGTTGGGGGAAGAGACCTCGTACGATTTTTTGAAGTCTCCCTGGCGCGTTTAGTTCAGGGATCGGTTGTTGTTTGATGAGTTTGCCCATGATCAATTTGTACGGAAGTCCCCAAGGGTCTTGTTGCACAAGGTCACAAAGGCTTTTCCAGGAATCTTCCTTAGCTTTTTTAATTGCCAGGACTAACTCGCGCTTAGTTTTCTTTGATTAGCTGTCCTTCGAAGGGCATCTATCTCCGAGCTCCACCAATGGACCGATCTCCTGCCACTGCTTTTTTTTTGCTTTTCACTCCGGCAAGTTTGAATGAATTCCGTGAGGTCGAGGGCTGCTTTTTCGGCGTCCGTGCGATCGAGGAGCGGTGGGAGTCTGTTCGATGTGATTTCATTTTTCAGTTTCTGAATGTCTACCTTAGGGGTTCTAGGAGCTTCCCGGTTTGTGGGTCCGCAGTTGATTTCATACTCCAGGTAGTAGTGATCGCTTAGTGAGATCTCGTCTAGCACTTTCCACTTAGAAACCCTCATCGCTGTACGTGGGGTTGCAATGGTGAGGTCAATGATGGACCCTGTTTTGAAAGTCATCGAGTTACCTATGTTGCATACCTCAAGCCCAGTGGCATTTATGAGGTCGGACAGGACTTCGCCTCTCCTGTCATTTTGCGGACATCCCCAATCAACGTGCTTGGCGTTGAAATCGCCTGTGAGGAGCACTTCGGTAGGCTCACTCCTAATGCTTGTTTCTAGTCTGCTGGTGAAATCCTTGAATTCCTGTAACGTGGTGTTAGGGGACCAGTAACAAGAGTATACCCGCATGCCGTACAGTGTAACCCATCTAAACCCCGGTTCGCTTTGTCCTTCATTGTCCAGTCTCACGTTTCTCAGGTTGACTATGGCAGCTTTTCCGTTTTTATCCGCATACCAGTTAGGGCCTTCTGTTCTATTCATTTCAGAGACCAGTGCTAAGTCTACAGATTTTTCTGCAGCCGTTTGGTGCAGTAGTGCCTGAGCAGCTTTGCAGCAGTTCAGGTTAATCTGTATGAACTTTATAGGTTTTGTATTCATTTTTTCTTAGCAGCGTCGAGTGCTCGCCTGTAGGCGTGGCATCTTCGAGTGCCCAAGATATGGTCGTTTGTTTCCTCCCGTACGCAAAGGAAGCATTTCGGGTTCCGCTCACAGGCTCTGCTCTTGTGGCCGGTCTCGCTGCATCTCCAGCACCGGTACGCGACTTCCTCCCCAGTACAGCCGGCCCGAGTGTGGCCAAAGTCTTGACACTTGAAACATTTTTTGACCTCCTCAATTTTTTTGACTTTGCAATTGGTGTATCCTATCCTTAGTCTGGGGATAACTTTGTGAGCAGCCGTAGTTGGAATAGTGGCATAAATTATTTGGACCCCTCGTCCTACCTTCCGTTTGTTGGTAATGTTCACTTCCTCGATGTTGCCTACTCTCTCGGTAATAGCCGCTAGTATGTCCTCACTTGTAGCTTCCTCATCTACGTCGCTGATCTGGACCGTTGTGTTGTCCTTTAGAGTCACAGACTTTGCATTTTCGCCCACAGCTCTCTGGAGTGTTCTAGAAATTTCTTCCCCGTTTCCCGTGTTCCTGCTAAGAACTACCCTAAGGTGGCCAGCCTTTGTCTTTGACACTGTACTGAAGCTTGTGCTGACTGATTGCACCTCTTTGTCCGCTTTAATCTTTTTAAGCATATCCGAATATGAAAGACCCTCGGCCTTGATTATAACCGCCTCGAGTCTGATGTGTTGCTTTCGTTTAGCATTGTTCCTGGACTTTCCTTTCTTTGCCACCTCGGTCCACTCCGCTTCTGTCGGTACTTCCGTTTCCGGCGGGTGGCTTGGTGGTTTATTTGGCTTGTATGGGTTTGCGCGTTCGTCGTTCGCAGCTGTCGGAGGTATTTGGGTGACCGGTCTATGTTGAGAGATGGTAGCCATGATGATGTTCAACTTCTCATCTTGCTGCATTAGCTTCTCTTTCATCCATTTGACTTCTGCGTTTTCACTTGCTTGTACTGTCTGCGTTCCAGGCTGTTTAGTGGACGCCGCTTGACATGCCCCCCCTGCCCTGGAGGATCCGTTTGGGAGGCTGCTGACTTTGCAGGATGTTTGGCCATAATTTTCGACAGCTGGGCGCATTCGCCGGCGTGGTCCTGCGTGAGGCGAGTGGAGATTTTGAAGGCCTTCACGATATTGTCATGGGAGTTACTCACTAACTCGATCGTTTTAAGGACGCCTTCGATTGTGATCTGAATATGTGGACTCTTCGTTTTGGTGCTCATGATTTCGAGAGCACTAGCTTTCTCCAGCATGAGGCTAAGCGCGCTTTGTTGCCCGATGATTTGGCTCTTCAGTGAACTCATCGCTGAAACCAAAGATCCTATGCTGCCTGAGGAAGAGGAATGTTGCGAGTCCTTGTTCGATGCGCCTGTCGCAGCACTAGTAGTCTGAAGACTGCCAGGGGCCTGGCTGTCCACCCCTGTAGTCCTGTGGTCGTTGGATGACGACCCCCGGGAGCCCACTTGCTCACTCCCGACTGCCGGCATCTGGGGGTCCGAATCCCCTGATGCGGTAACAGAATTTCCGTTTTGAACGTCCATAAAGAGTTTTTTAAAGGGTGCCTCTCCCTTGCGTTTTAGCCCTACCGCCAGGGGGATTTGGGGTCAGTGTTACCTTCACCTAGGACGGATGCCTGCCAAGGCTAAGAGCCCGACCTACCCTTTAGAACCTCTTAGTTGTCTCTCTCGTACGCGACCTTCCGGTATGGGTGAACCTGCCGGTATAGCTCGCGGAGTCGACAAGAGACGTGAGCCCCCCCACCACGGCAAGGTGGGTTCCGTCGGGGGGGGGGGGGGTGGTATTGGGTACCTATTCACAACCAAACTCTTATTAACTGTGATCTTATAATCACCGCATAATCTAATACTGCCATCTACTTTAACAACAGGCACAATCGATGTGGCCCATTCCGAAGACTCCACTGGCTCTAATAACCCTTCAGCTATCATCTTATCCAACTCCAAACTAACCTTATCCCATAAGGAAAAAGGTAAGATTCTAGGTCTACATAACACTGGTTTTGAATCTGATTTCAGTACCAACTCAAAAGTCTTTTCCTTATAACACCCCAATGAACTACTAAAAACCAACGGAAACCTCTCCACCATGCTTTGGATACTTAACGTATTAAGACCCAATTCCTTAGGAAATACCTTAAAGGCAGCAATCCAGTCTCTTCCCATAATCGGTGGCCCACCTTCATTAACTACATATAAATCTAATGTCTTACACAACCCATTATAACTGACATCTACACACAATATTCCTAGTGGATTAATAATATTCCCATTATAAGCTTTTAATTTTAAATTAGTTTTAATTATTTTGTGCAAATCTCAAATTTTAAACTGTTTCACATTATTTACAGATATAGCAGATATACCTGACCCTGTATCTATCTGAAATAAAATATTTTTACCATCAACCATCAACTCCACACAATAAGGCTCAATAAAATTGACTTGCACCGGTCTTAAATTATACAAAGATTCCACTACATCAGCTTCCCTCTGTTCCAAGTTGATTCATTTTTGCACACTTTTTTTAAATGACCTTTTTTATTACATTTAGTACAATTAAAATCTTTATACTTACACTTAGGCCTAATATTACCTACCGCTCCACAGCAATAACATACCACATCTGAAAACTTCTGATGAACACTATTAGACCTGCTTTCCGCTGCAATCGGCTACCCGACGACGGCTCCTTCTTCAGTTCTTGATAAATTATTTCAGCTTGATTTTGATTCTGTAGCTGGTTTACATCATTGGTTGCTGCTTCCATTGCGACACTCAATTCCACGCATCTTTTAAA
Source organism: Aphis gossypii (assembly GCF_020184175.1). Lineage (NCBI taxonomy): Eukaryota > Metazoa > Arthropoda > Insecta > Hemiptera > Aphididae > Aphis > Aphis gossypii. The sequence continues at coordinate 21,882,846 of NC_065532.1, read as the reverse complement.
ATTCAAAGACTCTTCCGAAAGTAACCGCTTCTGAATATTCTGGTCCTTGATGCCCCAAATTAACTGATCTCTTAATGCGTCTTCCAAATGTGTGCCAAACTCACAAAATTCTGACATTTTTTTTAACACTACCACAAATTGAATTATCGTTTCATTACCCTGCCTCCGTTCTTTAAATTTAAAACGTTCAGTAACTACATTCGGCTTAGGGTTCATAAACTCGGATAACAATTTTTTTAAATTATCATAAGATTTATCCAATGGTTTAACAGGTAAACACAAATCGCGTAATAAAGAATAACCTTCATTGCCAATCAATGTTAAAAATAATAATTTTTTCTTGTGTACGTTAACTTCATTGAGCTGAGTATATAATTCAAAACGTTCAACCCACCCGTTGAAATCATCTTCTTTTAATTTAAATTCATTCTCATGACCGATCAAGCTACCGGACCCTTTCTCCGTCATGGAAACCACGTTTTTCGCCATAATGCCTACGTATCCGTACTCCGTACAAAAAATTAAATAACGACAACACTAACTCGCACGCACGTTACACTACTTCGTCGCCAATTGTAATGTCCAGGCATTATTAAATAATTAATAATCCATACGCGTAACAATTGACGTTGTTAATAAACTTTATTTATTTAACATAACAATTCATGAAAAAAACATAAAACAAAACGAGAGTACAAAAGTGACTTATATCTATCAACATTCACTGCTGCTGATAATCTGAAAAACTTTGATTGGATGTGCCAGTGGCACCAACGTCACATACACTACAGAGTTGGATGGTCCTTTAAGTATTGATCGTTATTTTCATAATTTTTTTATCTAAAACTTAAATGGTAAATAATATGCAACATCATTGTTAGTTTATTTAAATGTTGCTGATGTAAATGGAATCTTGATACCTCAAAATATCAAAATTATTGCTACAAAACAAAGTTTATTAAGAATACAGTAGTTTTGTGTAACTTTCAGACATACCTACACTTACAATAAATAGCACTTACTACTAGGTAACTCGGGTACAAAAAAATTAGAAAGCTGTAATACTGAATGATTTGTATACATACTTGTTATGCTTTGAAACATTTCATTATCGGTTTGAAAATAATCTGAATGAGAAGTGTTGAATGGTCTACTGACCACTGCTGTTTCATCATCTAACACTGTTTCTGTAGCTGTTTGGTCCTGGTTACTTTTTTTTAACTTTTAGAGGAGTTAATGAAGCACTACTACAAGCAGGGCCGTAACTACGGGGGGGGGGGGGGTTAAGGGGTTCAAACCCCCCCCCCATTAGAAAAATAGAAAATTTAATAATTTCTAGTTTATTCTAAAATTTAAAATAAAATTTTTAAACTATTTTTTTTTTTTTTAACTGAATAAATAATAAATACTTTATATATCTATATTAAGATCGATTTATGTATGTATATATTTATACTATAGTGCTCAAGGTGGCAAGGTGTATGATAGCGTAAACGTATCTTCTCGTCGAATTACGGAGCCTTTCGTACACGTAGAACGGTCATAACTCATAGATAGAGGGCACTTTTTGTGTGTGACTTGTGACTGCACAATATTAATATTATATATTATATCTAATATATATACAATAATATAATATATATTATACTGACATATTGTGAATTACTGCAGTATGTTTGACCGGTTATTACAACAGCTACTCAATAGGCAAGGCCAGTCTATTAATAAAACGATCTATGGTGGTTTCCCGGTTTAAACTGATATCACTGATATAACAGTCACAATTTTGTATTATGTGTTACACACTTACACACTATACGTCTATTGTCTATACAGTGTAATATTTAATATTGTGTTTCCACGTCTTGTGAGACGTTTTTACTTTTTACTTTTACTGTGAATTGTGATGTGTAACTCAATTTCAATTTTCAATTTTAATACCTACATTTATAAATTGTAATTTATTTTGTTTTAAAATATGGATCGCTACTTAATTAAAAAAAAGACCAACGAAATGGTGAGTATTTTTTTTTTATATTAGGGTACTTAGTTCATGTAAATGCATGGAAATATTAATTAAACCTTGTATTTAATGTTTGTAAAGTATAAACAATACTCAAAATATTCATATAGTTTATAATATTCTAGAGTTCTGAACCAGTAAATACAGACATAAGTCAATCTAGTACTAGTAGTACTAGTTCGAAGAATACTGCTATATCCGAACAAAATGTAAGATTTCTATTTTATTTTACTTCATTTTATAATAATTAAAACTATTATTATAACTATTTTAGTAATTATATTACAATTATTTTAATAAGGCTACTAGCTTATTAGTTTACTTTCTTAGCTTGCCAATGCATGTTGCCTAATATTTAAGCTTTTTTAAAGGTTATTGATCCTCGGAATAATGATATTGGGTTGTTTGTAAATGCTAATGGTAGTTTGACTGATGAGCAAAAGCACCTAGTAAGTTATAAAAGTTATTAATGATAGTAATATTTTGTTATTTATTATTATATTAGTATATAACATAATGCATTATTAAGTATTAACTATTTTCTCAATTTAATAAATTAGTATCTTGTAATAATCTTTAATAGATTCTTGTAAAACCATGGATTCCTCCTTCTACATATGCATTTCCAATATTAGACCAAAATAAAAAAAGGAAACTTAAGTTTCAACATCAATGGTTTAATAGTTATAACTGGTTGGTTTATTCTGAGCTGAAAAATGGGGTATTTTGCAAGTTTTGCTTGGTATTTGCAACGACTGGTGGTGTTGGCCAACAAAAATTAGGGGCTTTAACAAATAAAGCTTTTACAAATTGGAAAAATGCAAAAGAAGTTAGTTTACAATAATACTTTAAGTTGCCTATTTTATTTTCAAAATATGTCATTTGGAAATATTACAGAAATTTAATGAACATGCAAGCTTTGATTACCATAATATGTCAGTTACAAAAGCAGAAGGTTTTTTGAGTATTTATTCAAACAAAACACCATCAATTATAACTGCTTTAGATAATGACAGGTTAGATAGTTGGAATAATTTTAGTATAACTATAATTTTGCTTAAAAGTATATTTGTACACAATATATTATTTATTTTTAAAAATTATGTTTTTATAATTGTATCTTAACATAATTGTTTAGAGTAAAATTAATAAAACAAAATAGAGACAAATTAATACCTATCATTGAATGCATTTTACTATGTGGTTATCAAGAAATTCCTTTGAGAGGCAGTTTTGATTTTGGTCCAATAAATTTTAAAAGTAAGTTTATGATTTTATCAAAATAAAATAAAACAATAATTAAAATTTTCTGTTTTGATTTAGATTCAACTCACAATGAAGGTAATTTTCGGGCCATTTTAAAATATAAAGCAAAAGATTGTGAGTTTTTAAAGTCCCATCTTGAATCGGATACAAGAAGCAAATATTTGAGCCCTCAAATTCAAAATGAGATTATCACTATTTGTGGAGATATTTTAATTAAAAAATTAGTTGACAAAGTTAATGAATCTAAATGTTTTTCGGTCATGGCTGATGAAACCACAGATGTGTCGGTGTCAGAACAGCTGACAATATGTGTGCGCTATTTAAGTGTTACTGGTTCAAACATTGAAATCAATGAAGATTTCTTAAAGTTTTATGAAATCAGCAGTTTGACTGGAAAAGATTTGGCGTCATCAATCCTAAATGGTAAACATTAAAATGATTATTACTAAAATATGTATATGTATATAATATGTATAATATTAATTTAATTTATCATAATATTGTACAAATAATTAATTTTTTAGGACTAAATTCATGTGGGCTTGATTGTGACTTTTTGTACGGCCAAGGATATGACGGTGCAGCAAATATGGCTGGTCAATTTAAAGGTGCTCAAACAATTATACGATCTAAACATCCAAAAGCCTTGTATGTCCATTGTGCTGCGCATTCTTTAAATTTAGCCGTTTCGTCTGCATGCAATATGCAGTCTATAAGGAACTGCTTGGAATAATTGAAAAATATTATTGTTTTTTTAATTTTCCTAAACGAAACAATGAACTTTTAGAAGTTATTAATAATGGTGATTGGGAACCAAAAGTGAAAACTTTAAAACGTCTGTGTATGACAAGATGGGTACAACGTTATGACGCTATCAATGATTTCATCGAACTATTTCCATGTGTAACAACTGCACTTAGTAACATATCAGAATGGAATGACAGTTCAAGTACTGATGCAAATATTATGTTAAAAGCAATAGATTCAGAATTTCTTGTGTCTCTTCAAGTTATTAAAGTATGAATGTCTACCTTTATTTATAAAATATTAGTAACATAAATCATAATTATTGCACTTTGATTTTTGTTTTTACTTTTGTTGGATAGGTATTATTTTCAGTTGCGCTACCATTGTGTAAGCAGCTTCAGAGAAAAAACATTGACTTAAAAGAAATGGTCAATTTGGCAAGTACTAGTATGACTGTTCTTGAAAATCTAAGAAAAAATGTTGAAAATGAATTCAAAAAAATGTTCAAAGAAGCTCAAGTAAATGCTAGATATTTATTTTAAATTTTAATTCTTTACTTTCCCTTGAATATTATTATTTTTGTTATTATACGTGTTATTAGAGAATGGCTGAAATAGTGGGAATAGAAATATCTACTAAACGCATTATAAACCGTCAAAAAAACAGGTCAAACTATTTGTCATCAAATAACAGCCTTAGTCCTGAAGACTATTTCCGCGTATCAATTTGTATTCCCTTCATTGAATCATTCATATCACAAATTAATGAAAGATTCTTGGTTCACCAAAATATTTTTAAAGGTAAATTTTAATAGTGATAACCATAGGTGGAACCGAACAGTTCGACCCATATCTAGTATTTAACAATTTATAAACTATTTCAAATATTAAATACTTACCTATGGATTTTAATTCTTAACAACTTAAATTACATTTCAGGGTTTCAATGTTTGTTTGATGACACTAATTCAAAAGATATAAAAGACTTTGAATCTCTAGTTTCTTTCTATATTCCTGAAGTTGATACTGTCACAACTAACTGCGAGCTTCAAATTTGGAAACAAAAACTTAAAGGGCTAGTAACAAATAAAAATGAAATGCTACCTTCTAATGCATTGGATGCCATCAGGTGTTGTGACCCAATCATATTCCCTAATATATTTATGTTATTAAACATTTTGTGCTGTCTCCCAGTTTCTACTTCAACACCAGAAAGGTCTTTTTCTAGCTTAAAAAGAATAAAAACCTACCTCAGAAACAGTATGAAAGAGGTATGTATTATGTATAAACAATAAATTCTAATTAACCTGATAATTTTGATTTCATTTTATTGAATTGTTTGTCAAACAGGATCGTCTCAATGGTTTAGTGTTACTAAGTTATTATAGGAATGTTGTTATCACGCCAGATGAAGTATTAAATGAAATGGCAAAGAAGCCGAGAAAAATTGACTTAGTGTTATAATGTAAATATAATGTTTTATTCTCACTATTTTGATGTTTTACTCAATGTAATTTCCTATAGTAATATCCTCTATAAAATTTCTATCTATGGAACTGAACCCTCCCCATAGAAAATTCTTAGCTACGGCCCTGACTACAAGCTAAAGCATATAGAAAGTTAAATAATATTAATTATTATGAATATATAGACTTGTTTGTTTATTATTTATTTATATCATACAAATTAATAATAAGTTAATGAATCTTTAAAATATTTAAAATATTAATTTAGGAAACTTACAGCTGTCACTATCATTCTGTAATGCCTTGTAATAGGTATCTTCTTTTATTTTGTAACACAGGTGATTTTGGAGTAACTAATACCATATGTTCTGGCTCAGAAGCTGATGCAGAAATAAATATCTGCCTTTCTTTTTTTGAAGCTTCTTTATAATTATTTAAATATATTCATGAGATTGAATTAATAAACAAAATTAGTTTATAAAAAAAATTGACTTATAATAATATAGAAAAAATTAAATTAAAATTATCGTAAATTGTTCTATAACTCATTATAATATGTAACTAATAATAAAAAATAGGAAATGTTGAGATACAGTCATACAGAGATAGGTATACTGCAGAAGCTAAAGGTAATAATAATAATATTGGACTTAGGTAAATGTACAATAAGTATAGTTATTTTATTAGTTATACAATATTTGATGTACAAGTATTACAAGGCATAACATCAACAGACGATTAACAGCCCTATTGGCTACTTAATAAGATAAATAAAAAAAAAAAAAATTAAATAAATAAATAAGATAAAATAAAATAAAATATATATATATATTTTATCTTTAATAAGATAAAATATATTCTATAGTATTTTAGAAATGTCTATTTAGTGTCGTCTACTGTGCTACAGAAAAAAAAGTTTAATTATAAACTACCTATAGAGTATTATGTTTATAATTCCAACAGAAAACATTGTCAACAATTTAAAATAAAAATTAAAATACTTACCATAGTACCTATTGAGATACTATTTTTACCGGATATGTTCCCAGTTTTTGGCCATCTAGAAATTACACATGTTACCACACGAAATAATCCAATTCTCCGGTATTACTGAATATTGATTTTCTTTTTCAAAATATCCAACAGTCCACTAACTTATATGAAAAAATTGATAAGTGCAAAGGCATCTAAATATAAATATATATGTATATTATGACACATGGCAATCTAATGAAGATATACTTGAAAGTAATTTTCCAACAGTAAAAGATTCTCAATTATGTCATCTTTATTAAAATGTATTAATTATTTACAAATAATATTTAATACCAAATAAATTTAGATATAGGTATTTAAAATATTACAGGAAATGTTTGATTTTTAATTTAATTGTAAGTAGTATACATTTGTATGTTCTGCGCACTTTTGACTGCGGAGATTGTAAAATTTTAAGGAGGATTTTTCCCCTTAAACTTTTTTTTCTCCGCTGTACCAGTAAAAAATACTGATTTTCAAAAATCATTATGTATGTACTGCGCACTTTTGACTGCGGAGATTTTTAAAATGTAAGGTATAGTTTCCGCCTTAAACCAATTATGTTTTCCACTGTTACACATAAAGTTTAAACAGTGTATACACACTTCAACACTATTTATTTCTCTTGTAAGTTAAACATTCAGGTTACACTGTAATTTCATTTTTAATAAATTATAGATAAAAGTCGTTTTATTTAATTCATTCCAGTTCAGACAGTTCAGTTAATATTCAACCATCGTTTAATCAGGTTCTGTTATTTTTAATCAAGTTTAATTCAGTCAAGTTTTTTTTATTTTTTTTTTATAAAAAAAAAATGAATTTTCAACAAATTAACAACAGTTTTTGTTCACTTGTTTCGTTAGTACGAAACAATGCATATCCTACATATCCAGAATTTACTACATTTATATCAAGATTGAAAACATTCAATTTATTTCCGTTGACTTCATCTCAAGATAAATACTCATTGGCTGAAAGCGGTTTTATATATTCAGGGAAAAAAGATATTGTTGAATGTTTTTGCTGCGGTCTTATATTACATCGTAAGGAAAAAGAAGATAATCCATGGATTGAACACTCAAGATAGAATCCGAAATGTGTTTTTGTATTATTATCAAAAGGAAATCAGTTTGTTGAAAATGTAGTAAAAAAATATGGTAAGATTATCGATATTTGTGATTGTGATTGTGGATCAAGGTCATATGATACTGTTGTTTAGTTCATTTAATAAATATTTTTTTTTTTTTTTAACTTTTTATATTTCAATAAAAAAAATCTGAATTTAATAAACTTAAATGTGTTAATAACTTATTTAATACCTCGTGAACGTATAGCCTAGTGGGAAAACGCGTCTAATTTAAATTTAATATGTTAATGGTTTTTAAAAAATGTTTCAGGTTCTATCGAATTAGGTAGGTAAGTATAATAACTCTTTACTGTTTATCCAACTAGACACTATACGTTCACATTTTTTTTTATTTTTTTCTTTTTTAACCTTACATTTGTTTAGTATATAACATGTATGGATAAAGAAAACGTGTTAGTTTGAGCTAAGCTGTCTAGTGATCATATTCATATTTCTAGAAAAAAATACTGTTTACTGTTTTTTTTTATTTTATCAATATGAATCCATCAATCGTTGTATCAAAATCTGTGTTCGATATTCGTCCTTTTAGTAAGAAAAGTGTAACCATTGGACTTCTAGTTAATAAGCAAATTTCAATTATTATATTATTAGAATGTAAATTAACTAAAAAAGTTGTAACGTTAGATCTTGATCAGTGGTGTAAGTTAATGTGCGAAAACAATTTTAATACAATTATCGAAAATTTGCATACTCGTTGCAAACGTGTTATGATAGCTGATAATTTTTTCTACTCTGTTAATGTAAACCAATCAACTATAGTTTTATATTCTAATGATAATTACATAACATTATCTCATATTGATCTTCATCGTTTGAAACAATTACAACATTGTATTGACTTGTATATTGTCGAAAAACAGAAAAAATTGGAATCATACCAAAAAACGTTTGATACAGCTTATACATTAATAAAGTCTGAAGTAAATGGGTTACCATCATCTTGTCAACGAAACGAATTTACAAATCAATATATTCAAAATTATGATTCAGCTACAGTAATATACAAAGTGAAGATTGTTCATTTATGTACGAGTTATTACAATTTCATTTTAATTCATTGTCGAACATGATATTACAAGATTTAGTGATGTAATAGAAAAAAAGTTTCTTAATTTATTTTAATTTATCATTCTTGCTGAAAAAACTGTTATTTTATTAAAACCACTTATATACTAGCTTTCAATATTTTTATTTTAACCTATAAATGTATTATTATTTTTTTTTTATCTAAATAATAAAAATAAATATAAATATAAAAAAAATTTTTTATTAAATAAAATTAATCCAACACTATATCCTATTACACACATTTTATAAGTTTATTTTTTTTGGTCTGTGTCTGAGAAGCTTCTTGCCGGGATGTCGCATCATTTTGTCGAAAACAGATTGAATGAGCGTAACCATTTCTTTGGCTGTAGTTAAATCATCCGGATGCTGCCCTGTTAGAGATATTTTGAGTGAGCATTCAGCATGCTTCCATCTAAAAAAAGTTAGGTTATGTTAGGTTAAATTAAATTTTATTATAAATATTTCGCTTTAGTTATATATATATTATTATTATTATTATTATTATTATTACCTATCTTGCAGAGCAACATTAGCAATTTTAGCACATTTAGAATGTGCTATAGTCCAGTAATCTACAGCCGTATTGTCTACAGGTGTCTTAACCATTAATGAACAATCATCCTTTTTTATATTCAAGGTGTTCTCTGCATCGGTTAGTATAGTTGGATCTGTTATTAAATCCAATATTTTGTCTGTATAACAGATAGCAGTACTCTATAAAATAATAATTAAATTATATTTTTTTTTACTTTTTTGTAATATGTCATAAATTTATATAACTCACCTTTTTCGTCTTTTTCGATACCGGTTCTTCTCCGGTTTCACAGCTAACCTTTTCGATGTACCTTTTTTTCGAGATGTTGTTGCAATATTATCCTATAATTAAAATAGACGATAAGCTGATGACGGTTTACAAAATCAATTTTTCATAAAATATTTAATAATTTTTTTTAAAAAAAAAAATGTCTTTTAATTAAAATAATTGTATATTATATTGTAATAAAAAAAAATGTTTTTTACTTACTTCGGACAATACAACCGACTCCTCGTCATCGCTTTTAAATGAGTAGCAGGACGTTTTTTTTTATTTAAAAAATTAAATTAATTTTATTAAAAAAAGTCTAGATTGTAAAATCTGTTGAAGTATACTGAATATACTGTATCGATGAGTCTCTTATATATGTAACCATTTCTACTCCTCCTCTTAAGTCTAAAATAATCAGTTCAGCTAAAACACTAACTAGAATAAAATTTGAAAGGTTTTGTAACATGTGACCTAGGTACGTCTTTTCATAATCGAAAAAATAGAATGTAATAACAAGTGTGATTTGTATCTAAAAGAATGTAATTGACTTCTACATTACAATGGCAGATTTGAAAGGATACATGAAATTTGGCAAAGTACATTCCTCTCATAATCGAAAAAATAGAATCTAATACAATGTGAAAAAATATTTCAATATTATGAAATTTGTCAAGGTACGTTCCTCTCATAATCGAAAAAATAGAATCTATTTATTTTCCGCATTGAAAGTGTGATTTGTGCCCAATAGAATGTAATTAATTTCTACATTACAATGACAGATTTATATCGATCTAAAACGATATAAATTTGAAAGGTTTTATGAAATTCGTTAAGTCATTTTCATATTTTTACATTACAAGTGTGATTTGAATCTACCTAATAGAATGTAATTGACTTCTACATTTCAATGACAGATTTGAAAGGTTATATGAAATTTAGCAAGGTACGTTCCTCTCATAATCAAAAAAATAGAATCTAATACAATGTACCGTATTCGCTTTTAAGAGGTGGCGAGTTTAGACTATAAAAAATCATAAGCTCCATCATGAATACAGCTAGTTCAGTAGAAACACTAGAAGCCAGTATATTTTTTTCAAGCATCTCCACGCTAACAGAAATGTAAGTAAGTAGTATAAATATGGGGCGTCTGGCTCCATTTTTCAGCGGAGATGAAAAAAGTTTGTGGGGGTATGGTCCCCTTGCAGTGTAAGAAATTCCCGCTGTAAAATGGAGCCAGACGCCCCATGGTTTTTCTAACCATTTATTAGTATAAATATGGGGCGTCTGGCTCTATTTTTCAGCGGAGATGAAAAAAGTTTGAGGGGGTATTGTCCCCTTGCAGTGTAAGAAATTCCCGCTGTAAAATGGAGTCAGACGCCCCATGGTTTTTCTGAAAAAAACCTAGGTAAGTAATTCTCCCTTCCACACGTTATTTGATTTGATTTCACATGCACTTCAATTTTTTTAATATAATCAGTTTAGTATTTTTTTTTTTTTTTTATTATTATATAACTATATTAATAGTAATAACTATTTATTACTATTAAGTTACATTCATTAGATACATTCATTAGTTATTTAATTTACCCCTTTAAGCAGAGCTTGTGGCGAGGTAAATGAGTTGTTTGTTAACATATAAAGTCTATAAATTTAGACAAAAATACAGTAATTATATAACTTATTTCCTAATTTGACATACAAATACAGTTAAAGATTAAGTAACAACCAGCTTACAATAGTTCTTTTCTTAAAATCATAATTATTTTTATATACCTTATTTACAATATTTTTCAGCTCAAATGGCATAGCATTAAAATTAATTATTAGTAATTATATAACTTATTTCCTAATTTGACATACAAATACAGTTAAAGATTAAGTAACAACCAGTTTACAATAGTTCTTTTCTTAAAATCATAATTATTTTTATATACATTATTTACAATATTTTTTTTAAGCTCAAATGGCATAGCATTAAAATTAATTGAACCTAAATAATCAACGAACTTATTACCTATATTTTTTTTTGTGTAACTAACATGCAAATCGTAAGCCCTGTGCTCCCGTTTATTGACGTTTTTAGTAGTAATTTTACCTGCTTTAAATAGAATGGAGAACTGTCTATATAAATCACGGACCGGTAGGACTCTCAACTGTTTATAGTTTATGGAAGTCGAGCCAAAGAGCTTCTTTTTCCTTAGACATAAACATAATCTTACTGCATGATTTTGTTGAATCACAAGTGGTTTTATAGCATTATCAGAACACCCACCCCATACTAAAAGATCGTATTGGTATATCGACTTATAAAGTGCGTTATATACAGTATACATTGTTTCAGTAGATAAGAGTTTATTAATTTTGAAGAATTTGCAAATAACAGATCTTAATCTCATAACCACATTTTCAATATGAAATTTCCACCGTAGATTCCAGTCTAAAATAAGACTTAAATATTTAACTATCGTAACCCTACTTATTTTTTGGCAGTTACATAATTTAAAATTTAAATCTCGATTTTTACAAGAATGAATAATAATATCATCGAAAGGTATGTACGTATTATAAATTGATAAAGCAATGAAAACACTTTTACTTATATTCAAAGTCAACTTATTATTATTTAGTTCTTTAAAAACAGTATTTACTATAACAGTCGTTTTTTGATGAACGTCATCCCATGAGTTTCCAGAAAAAAGTAGACAGGTATCATCAGCATAGGTTATAACTTGACCGTCAATACGTAGGTTACAGATGTTATTTATATACCAAATGAATAAAAGAGGTCCTAAAACACTGCCTTGCGGTACACCGTTAATCGATTTCACCATTTCACCCTCAGCGCTATGAACGCCATTTATCGAAACAACTTGTTTACGGTTTTTTAGATAGCTTTTGTTCCACATGAGACTTTCATTTGATATTCCAAAACAAGGCAACATTTTAAGAAGTTCGTCGTGATTTACCGTGTCAAATGCTTTCGCGGGATCTAAGAAAACTGCAATTACTTTTTTGTTATTGTCTAATTCATTATATAAAAATTTGGACGTCTCGTAGAGCGCTCCAGTCGTACTTCTACCAGGTCGAAAACTAAATTGATTTTTAGATAATAATTCATTCGCTTCTAAAAAAGTTATAAGTCTAACTTTAATTATTTTTTCGAAAATTTTTGAGAAATTGCAAAGCATGGAAATCGGTCTATAGTTTGTCACATTTTTTGTATCACCTGTTTTATAAAGTGGTTTGACAATTGCGAGTTTAAATTTTTCCGGAAATACGCCCTATTCGAGGCATATATTTAGTATATAGATAAGAGGGTCTATAATATACGGAGCTATGTGCTTTAAAAGTTTAACTGAAATTTTGTCAAAACCAGCTGCCGTTTTGTCTTTGAAATTGTTTATGATATTTTGGACCTCGGTTTTTTCAATCTTATTAAGAAAGAGCTGATTAAAAGAACAACTAGGTAATTCAACATCGTAGTTAAGCAAACTGTTATTAAATTTTACAGCTAGGTCTTTACCAACATTTATGAAGAAAGAATTAAAAATATTTGCTATATTTGCTGGATCTTTTTGTGGGTTAACTGTTTGACCATTATTTTCAATATTATTTTTGAAGGTATCATTGTTTGAGTTATTATTGTTTCCTGTTAAATTATTTATTAAATTCCAAGTTAGTTTAGGATTAGTAATTGCACTAGAAAATTTTGATTTGTAAAAAAGTATTTTCCTTGCTCTTAGAATTGAAGTAAAATTATTTCGATATTTAATGAAATAAGCACGTAAATTAGCATTATTTGGATGTTTTTTAACCAGCTTAGAAATATCATTTTTACGACGAGCTGAAATTAACAGTCCCTTTGTCATCCATTCTTTAATGAATTTATTTTTAGAATTAAACTTAATTTCGTAGCTAGAGTTTTCAATATGCTTTAATAACTTTGCATAAAATATATCAATTGGTTCGTTAATATTTAATGTACTATTCAAAACAGACCAATTTTCTTTACTTAATAAACTGCATAAGAGGTCGTAGTTGACACTCTTTTTAATAAGTGTATTTTCAGAACTGACATGATTAGAAATCGGTACTGCTGCAAAGATAGAGAAATGGTCAGTGATATGTGATTGTATAACACCTGCTTCAATTAAATTTAAATTAGATTGTTGAGTTTTAATAAAAATATGATCTAAACACGAGTAATTTCCTTTTAGAGGTAATCTAATATATATGTTTATGTATGATTTATAATCGTGTTCGGCTAACATGTCAAAATAGTCATTATTTATATTCTCTATAATATTTATGTTCATATCTCCAATTAAGAAGGTATAGCCCTTATCTGTATTTTCTTTATCAAAAATGTTGCGTAAGTTTACGATAAAATCATTAGTGTTGCTTGCAGGCGATCGATAAACGCAGTAAAATACCAAAGGCGTATTATTAATACATAATGACAATTTTAAGATGTTGCTATCAACAGAACCAAATTCATATAAAATTACCGGTAAGGCACATTTAACGAACACTATTACTCCATCATTTTGGTTTCGTTTAGTGCAGCGTTTCTTAAACTGTGTTCCGCGGAACCCCGGGGTTCCGCGGAGATCACTTCAGGGTTCCGCGAAGCTTAAGTAATTTTTTTCAAAATTTTCAAGAAAATTACTTAAAAATGTCTAACTAAAGAATGTTTGTATATTAAATAATAATGTATAATATGTCATATGGAATAGTCTATCTCTATACTCTAACAGTCTAACCTCTATACTTTTATAATATATTGTGTTCTTATACTGCTTATACAGTTATACAGTTTGTATACAAAAATAATATTTGAACGTCGTTGATAAAAATACTAATTGGTTATGACCGTCCGCGATAGCGTGAACTTAAGAGAAACGACCGTCGATAACGATAAGCATAAGAGTAACATAGGTACTAGTACTATTCATAAATAATATTTGTGTGTCGTTAATAAAAATACTGATTGGTCACGGCCGTCCGCGATAGCTTGAATTTCTGAAAAACAGATAAACGAATAAAATAACGTTTCAACGTTTCAATACAACGCGACAGTCTACCGCGTGTCTTGTGACCTGTGCGTTATATTCGAGTGTGTTGTGTTATAATTTTATTGTTTGTCTCAAAGTTGGTTTTGTTATTTTATTTGCAATATGGAGAGATGGCTTAAAAAAGGAACTCTAAAACGTTCCTCTCAAGAACCTGAATATTTTGCGGTGAACTCAAGTCATATTGATAATCATAGTAATAATGAGAATGATACAAATGAAATCACCCCAAAATATTTTAAAAAATGTAGAAAGTATGATGAAAGTTACATATCATTAGGGTTTATGAATAATAATGATAATCCTCAGTGCGTTATTTGCAGCAAAGTTCTCCCAAATAGCTCTATGGCTCCAGCTAAAATGCGTCGTCATTTAGAATCTGTTTACGGTGAACTTAAAGAAAAAAATGTAGAATTCTTTATTCGAAAGCATGACGAACTATTAAAATCAATAAACTGTATGATTCAAACCACAAAAACTGTGAATGAAAAAGCAACCGAAGCTTCTTATTTAGTTAGCTATCAGATAGCTCAACGCGGTGAAGCTTACACAATTGCCGAAAGTCTAATAAAACCTTGTGCTATGGAGATGGTAAAATGTATGTTAGATGAAAAATCTGCAAAAGAAATATCTAAAATCCCACTATCGAATGACACGGTAGCTAATCGTATCAATGATTTAGCAGCCGATATACAGAATGAACTTGTTTTTCGTCTCAAATCGTGCAAATTTGCATTACAAATGGATGAGTCTACCGATGAAGCTGGGCTTGCAATATTAATTGTCATCGTTAGGTATCAACACGAAAGCACATTATTGGAAGATCTTCTTTTATGCAAATCTCTACCAACACGTACTACTGGAGCTGAAATATTTGATCTTCTAAATTCATTTCTTGAAGGAAATGAAATACCATGGGAAAACTGCGTTGATATCTGTACCGATTGAGCAAAGGCTATGAGTGGTATAATTAATGGAGCTGTACAGCGTATTAAAAATATTGCAAAAAACTGTTCTAGTAGCCACTGTATGATACATAGACAGGCACTCGCTGCAAAAAAGTTATCTGTTAGTTTTAAGAAAGCTCTTGATGAAGTCGTAAAAATCATAAACTTCATAAAATCTCGGCCTCTTCAAAATCGTTTATTCAAAATCCTATGTGAGGACATGGGAAGTGTACATACTTCTCTTCTCTTACATACCGAGGTCAGGTGGTTATCTCGAGGAAAGATACTAACTCGTATTTTTGAATTAAGGACGAGGTACGTGCTTTTTTTTGGAACACAATTTCGAATTAAAAGATCGATTTCTTGATCAAATGTGGCTACTTAAAGTCGCCTATTTAAGTGATATTTTTACAAAGATCAATGAGCTTAATTTCACACTTCAAGGCAGACACGTAAATGTTTTTACTGCACACGAAAAAATTCATGCTTTTAAGAAAAAGTTAGATTTTTGGAAAATTTGTATGAGCCCAACGAGTTTGATTGCTTTCCTACAATTAAATGCTTTTCGAAAGAGGAAGAGGACGAAATTAATGAAGTTTTCATTGAGGAAATTATTCAGCACCTCACTGGATTGAGTGAAGGATTCAACCAGTATTTTCCAAATGACCAACAGGTGAAATATAAAAATGAACTGTGGATTAAAAATCCATTTATTGTCAATACACGACCTCCAGCCATGTCAGCAAAAGAATATGAAACCTTTATTGAATTTACAGCTGATTCATCGCTGCAAGAAAAATTTAAATCAATGCCATTAGCAGAATTTTGGTGCAATTCAAAAGATGAATATCCTCAATTGTCACAAAAGGCCGTGTTGGCACTTTTACCATTTGCAACCACGTATATGTGTGAAACGGGGTTCTTTACCTATGTATCGACAAAAACAAAATACCGCAACAGACTTGATGCCGAACCTAATATGTTATTACAACTTTCGTCAATAAAGCCCAATATTAAGAATATTTGTAATAATAAAAAGCAATTTCACGCATCTCATTAAGTAATTATTGTCAAAGTAAAATTATATACAATTTTTATTATTTTTTTTTAACATATTTTTTAATTAAGTACCTTTAACGTTTAACACAATATAAGTATATGAAATAATTATATTTTTTTTTTTGCAAATAATCCTAACAAAAAGCTTAAAAGCTAGAAAACAAAGTAGGGGTTCCACGATAAAAGTGCACGTCAAAAAGGGTTCCACGGATAAAAAAATTTAAGAAACGCTGGTTTAGTGGATGAATAGTATGTATTATAACCAGGTATTGTAAACACGCAGTTCCCCACACTATGCCATGTTTCAGTTAATATGAGAATGTCTATTTTTTTATAATTAATATCATTTTCTAAATATAACAGTAGTTCATCAAAATTAGCATTTACACTACGTATGTTAGTACACATTACATTAAAAAAGGTAATTTCGTTTTTATTAAGATTAAAATTATTTACAAAGTCTGTAATAGAATCAAAATATCTAGTTTTATAATTATTATATTTTTCAATAACATCAATTACGTCAGTCATTAAATAAAACTAAATACATACTAAACATTAAATAATAACTAAAATAAAAAGAAATACCTAACTCAAAAATTATACCATTCTAGATATAGATAATTCATCATCAATAATTATTGATTTTGAAATGTCTTTTTTTTTAGCGAAAATTGTGTTGTTTTTGAACCAAATATATTTTTAACCGACCTGCTTAGCTGAAGTTCTCCCTTTGAAAAATAGATTTCTGTATGTATAGGTAATTTTTTCGTTGAAATATACAGCAGATTCGTTCCAAGTCCAGATCCTTTGCAACTAGTTTATGTTTTTTCGCTAATTCCATAACTTGAGATTTATCATTCAACATGTTGAAACACACAGATAAAATTCTGGGTTTATTCGAAAAATTTGATTTAAGTCGAAAAGCTTTTTGAGCCGTAACATCAGAGCCCAGTTTGTTTATAATAGTTTGGATAGTGTTGGTACAAATTTCATTTTTAGACTCAGGTACGCCTACTATTTCTATCTGACACTCTAATGTTTTTTGTTCAATTTTATTTAAACGCCCCGACAAATTCCCAGTTTCCTTTTTTAAAAGTAGATTTTCTTCTGCGATTCTTTTGTTTTCACATTTATTTTCATTTATAGTTGATAACAAATGCTTTAATTGATTATTAAAATCATCAAACTGAGAACTCATAAAGTTCACAGACTCAACAACACTTTTCAATGTTTCATCTGTGACTGTTTGAGATTTTCCCGCCGTGACTGGAGTCATTACCAACTTTTTTGTTTTGCAATTTGAGCAGGTCCATAATTTTTTTAGAGCAACCGACATTTTTCTAAAACTTGCTTCTCGGGGGCCTGCGCAATTGAAATGTAAAAACTCATTGCATTTAGTACACTTGATGTCATCGCCCTGAGAAATATCTTCAATGCAAATAATACACAACATTACGTATTAGTATGGAAAGTTAGTTACGAAAAGAAACCGAAGATAAGAGAGCATATAAAACTGTTATCGAAATGTACAACCTACCACGATAGATGGCAGTACACAACTGATATAGTATAATAGTATATAACTATACAATATACATGCACAAGTAATATACTTAGTTTATAAATATGCGTTGAAACGATCATATCTGTGTAAATAGCATCTGTGTTTCACGTTTATTTAAGTTATTACATTTATTTCTATTCGTGATTAATTTAAAACATTTAGTTTGTTACTAACGGTTGAACAATTAAGTCGTGTTATATTTTTTTTATTATTTCTCTGGTAAATTAGTTTATTGATTTGTTTTTTTAAAATATTTATCTTGAGCTTTATTGAAACCATGCATTTACAGAAATTTTCCAACGATTTTCCATCTTTAGTTTATTTAGTACGAAATAATTCATATCCAGTACATTCAGATTATACCACATTTATGTCAAGATTAAAAACATATAACTCATATCCATGTACTTCATGTCAAAATAAATATTCGTTATCTGAATCTGGTTTAAAATATACCGGTGTAGGTGATATAGTTGAATGTTTTTTCTGTGGACTTGTCTTACAAAAATGGTCAAACGATGATATACCATGGATCGAACACGCAAAATGGAATCCTAAATGTATATTTGTATTACTATGTAAAGGAAACGAATTTATAGAAAATGTAAAAAACGAATATGTAAAAGCTAGCCATGTTTGTGATTGTAAGTCTAAATCAAATGATATTACTTGTTAGTTTACTTTGATGTTTCTTATTACTTTTATAATTTATTTGTATTTCAAAATAAATATTGAATTAATCAACTTAAATGTGTTAATATTTGATTTTATACCTCGTGCACTTGTTGTCAAGTAAGATAACGCGTCTAATTATAATTAAATATATTAGATTTAAAAAAGTTGCAGTTTCGGGTTCGACAGATCAGGTAAGTAATTCTCCCTTCCACACGTTATTTGATTTGATTTCACGTTCACTTCAATTTTTTTTAATGTAATCAGTTTAGTATATAACCACACATGTACAAGTAATACACTTAGTTTATAAATATGTGTTGTAACGATCATATATGTGTAAATAACATCTGTGTTTTACGTTTATTTCAGTTATTACATTTATTTCTATTCGTTTTTAAAAATTATCATCAGAAATCGTCAATATCAAAAAGATCACGTCGTCATACAATATGATTCCATCAATTGTTGCCGCAAAACAATACTCAGTATTAGACCTTTTAACAAGAAAAGTGTAACGGTTGGATTTTTGGTTAATAAAACGATTTCTGTTATTGTAATACTAGAATGTAATGTTACTGAAAAATTGTTAACCTTCGATTTACTTCAGTGGTGTACACTAATGTGTGATAGCAATTATAGTTCAATAACTAATAATTTACATACTAATTGTAAACGTGTGAAATAACTGATAACATATATTATTCAGTCAATTTAAATCAGTTAACTATTAAATTGCATGTTAATGATCATTTTATTACCTTATCATATACTGATTTACATCGTTTAAAACAATTACAACAATTTATCGATTCACATATTGTAGAAAAGCAGAAAAAGTTGGTTTCATATCAGTCAACTTTTGATACCGTTTATTAATTAATTAGAGCAGACATCAATATTCTACCATCATCTTGTCAGCGAAATGATTTTACTAATCAGTTTATTCAAAATTTTGACTTTAGCATGTGTTGTATACAGAACGATGATTCTTGTTTTATATATGAAATACTTCAATTCCACAATAATTCACTATCAGATATGATATTATATGATTTAATAACGATTTAAAATAAAATTTGTATTGAACTTTATACCATTATAATTGTTATAATTACTCTAAGAATTGATTTCAATATTATAGTAAAATAATAAGATTAATTAATTTTATCAATTTTAATAATTTTATTAAATGTTATAATTTATACTACCAATAAAAAAATTTTACATAATAATATATTTGCATTTTATTTTTTGCTGTTTTTTACAATCTTTCGTTTTGGATCCGATGAACATCGATTCAAAATTGCACGAATAAGTTAATTTATTTTATTTGATATTTCATTATCAGCAGGATAGTTATTGCAAGTATACAACTTCACACTAGCTTCAGAATATTTCCATCTATTATAAAAAATCATTATTTAATAATATTCGTAATATGTTTTATTATTTAATCATGTTATAGTTAAATATCAACTATAAAATCCACAATCTTATTATTTTAATTAGAATTTAATAATTTATTTGTGTTGAATAATAATAGGTAACGGTCAAATTAAAAAAATAATCTGGTGATCAATAAATGATTGTATCGCTGTTGTTTAACTATAGTTCATCATTTAATCATTGGTTTTTTTTATTATGGTTTTTACCGATTCAAGTGACGGAATGTCCTTTATAGCACTAGTTTTATAATGTTGGACGACGTAGTAGTCATCACATTTTGGCGCTACTGGACACCGAATCGTATACGTGTAATTTCCTTCCGCCAATGTTATTGAGTTTGAAACGTTATCTTCAATATTTCCTTTCGAAATTACACTAGCTAAGGCATCCTTGTACGTCTCTATTGATTCTGTTCGCTGCTATACATTCATATACATTTATATTAAAAATGAATGTGTGGTGTGTGTGTGTGTGTGTGTGTGTGTAATATTTAAAAAAATAATACAATACAAATTATTACCTTTCCAGCCTTAGACATTTTAACTTTTGGTTCAGTATCATTTTTTCTTTTTTTATTCTGCATTTTTACCGGTTTTAAAGAAGATGATAGTGTTGATAGCATACTACTTTCATTCTATTATTTAATAATAATATATTAATATCATATACACACATACATAAACAAATAGGTATAGGTACTTACATCGTCATTTGAAGAGCTATCGCCTGCAGATACATTAGTATAGTACGACATATTATTTTATATATATATATATATTTTTTTTTTTTTAAATATACCTTAAATAAAAATGATAATCAGTATAAGTTTAATTTTTAATATAACAGATTGTTTAAAAAACATTTACCTGATCAAATTGTGTTACTTGGGTTGTTATCGACTTGTAGCAAACGGATATATTACGGTATGAAACAACGAAACATAAAATTTATAGACAATGTTGAGATTTAACACTAACTATAATCAATGTCTACTGATCACTTATATACAGATTTGTAAGGTTGTGGTATCATATGGCGTGATCATAGTTTTACCTATTCTATAAAAAAATACTGTAGTCAAAGTTTAATATAGCGTGATCATATTTTTACCTAATCTATAAAAAATATCTGTGATCAAAGTGTAATATGGCGTGATCACATATCACACCACTGGATCAGACTATAAATCTGGTTCATAATCATTCAATATTTATAGACTTATACAGTGACGTATTTAGGGGGGGGCAGGGGGGGGGGGCTTGGGCCCCGGGCGGTCAAATTTTAGGGGCGGTAAATTTTGGAAAGCATTTTGATATAATACGGTAGGTTACAAAAAGTAATTATACTAATAAAATCATTATTACGATTTTTTGTTTTCATTTGTCATGAAACATGCATTTATAATACCTACTAGGACATAGAAAAATATAATATTTCAGTTTGAGAAATAGTGACAATGTAACACAGATTCGATGAAAGCAAAATGGAAACTGATAACTGATAAGATAATAAGATATTAAGATATTAGGTACATGGGCTCATATTATGGCCGTCGACATGTACACAAACCACTGTCTTACAGTCGTGCCCAGACGCCCAGTGATAATAATTTATTATCTCGTAATCTTAAATCTATTATCTATGATTCGAAATCACAAATTCACAAGCATTATTATAATTATTGTGCTCATGATATTATTATTATTATCATATTTTATGGAACATGGTTAAAAGTTTTGTGTTAATTAATTGATGTTAACTAAAATGATTTATAGTCTTAATTGTCTTTTAGAGTATTTGAGTTATTTATGATGAGTGATCATTAACGACAAACTTTGGTAAGTAGATAATTTATAAAATATAATTTATTGCAATATTGCTTGTATTTATAATAGTTTTGGGCTTAGCTTTTGATACCTACTGTATCTATAATGCGTATGCCACCTCTATAGAATAGGTCTTATAAAGTTATAACTTATACGCTTTGCTACTTTCTAAGCCAAACAAAACTATAATTGCACTTGCAACTTATTTATCTATTAAAATATTGATTGATATTATGGTATATCTATATATTATATTATATTATTGTATTTATTGATTCTAATTATCACAATTAATAATACATTAATACTTATTAATTATTAGTTGCTTGAATGCTTGAATGCTTGAAAAATTTTTATTTATTGACTAAATAATGGCTAGTCAGAAAAAACTTAGTGGAGCTGAATTTCGTAGAAGAGCAAAAATTAAGGCTGATAAAATTGCTAATGTTGTTTTAAACACAAAAAAATTAGATTATTTTTTACAAATCAAGTCCAAGGAAACAACTACAGGTATAAATGTATAATTTGACTAAATTCCCTGTACTCAATTATAATCAAAAAATACCTATACCATTGCATGTTAAATATTTTTGTTATACTATTAAATTAGGAAATATTAAACAAGATACTACATCTACAACAAATAACGCTGAGCTGACAGACCAAGCTACTACATCTACAACAAATAACGCTGAGCTGACAGACCAAGCTACTACATCTACAACAAATAACGCTGAGCTGTTAGACCAAGATACTATATCTTCAACAAATAATGCTGAGCTGATAAACCAAGCTACTACATCTACAAAAATTATAAAGTGAGATTTTGATTAATAATGAACATCGAACATTAAGATCTAATGTTATTGTATAAAATATGTTTATGTTTTGACAGTAATTCAACTTTGTTTTTAAACACTGAAATTGATAAAATCCAAAATGAAGATGACTTGTCCACACCCACCCCATTTACTAAACCTGGGTAAATAAAAAAAAAAATTTAATGTAAAACCAATGAAAACTCATACATTTAATATTTACAACAAATATGTGTTTTATTTCAGTTAACTAAAACATATATATTTAAATATAAATTTATTTATTTTCAATTATTTATTTAATTTATTTAAAAATGTTTATTAAGAATAAGAAATATTATTTTCAATTTTAAGAGTATGAATCTAAAGCAATTTATGACTGTTTTTGTTTAAAAATAATGAACCAGTGTATCATGATTATTTTTGCCAACTGTTAATTCACAATTTTTAAATTTACCCCAGTTTACTCTATATATTGTAATTAATAAATTAAGGTTATGTTGAACTGTTTTTCTGTAGGAATGATCCAGCTAAATGGATAATAAATGAGGAAACCAAAGAATATTTTGCAGTAAATGGATTTAATCAGAATTTTGACAGAACTAATTTTATAAAGTCAAAAAGAATTTATCCAAAGCTTAATAAAGGAATAAAAACTTCACGTATAAGGTATTTCTCTACAGAATTACTTGAAACTAAACTTATAAATGGAGAAAAAATAAAAAGATCATACTTAGCATACTCAGAAAGTCTAGGATCAATTTTTTGTGCTCCGTGCCGTTTATTTGGAGGATCTACTATACCATTTGCTAAAAACGGATTTTCTGATTGGAAAAAAGGTAAAGAAAAAATCACAATGCATGAAAACTCAATAAATCACAAATCATGTGTTCTATTAATGAGGGAAAGAGGTAAAATATTGAACAGAGTTGATAAGCAATTGACACAACAAGTTGAAATAGAAATTTCATATTGGAGAAATGTCTTAAGAAGAGTCATAGCAGTAGTTAAATCTTTGTCATCACGTGGGTTACCTTTTAGAGGAAGGAATGATCATTTTGGTTCTTCTCAAAATGGAAACTTTATGATGAGTCTTGAGCTAATATCTGAATTCGACCCGTTTCTAGCCAACCATATTAAAGAATTTGGAAATAAAAAAAAGGTACTACCTCCTATTATCCTTTACGATTTACGAAGAATTTATTAACATTATGGCTGAGAAAGTTATAAATCATAATTAAAGATATTAAGGAAAGTAAATACTATTCTATTAGTATTGATTCCACACCTGATATATCTCATGTTGATAAATTAGCATTTATAATTCGTTATGTCAAGAATGGCGTACCTGTTGAACGGTTTTTAGAATTTCTTTCAAATAGTGGTCATAAAGCAGACGATTTAGAAAACGCAGTACTTCATGTTCTTGAATCTCACACACTTGACTTAAACAACTGTAGAGGACAGTCCTATGATAATGCGGCAAATATGGCGGGTGCTTATTCTGGACTTCAGACATGTATTAAAAGTAAGTGTCCATTAGCTCATTTTATACCTTGTTCAGCGTATTCACTAAATTTAATCGGAGAATGTGCTGTTGACTCTTGTAAAGATGCTGTTGATTTTTTTAGTCTGCTTCAAAATCTTTATAATTTTTTTAGTATATCCACCCATCGGTGGGAGAAATTACCAAATCATTTTAAAAAATCTAAAAATGTATCATTGAAAAAACTCTCTGACACAAGATGGTCAGCCAGACATGAAGCATGTGTGAGTCTCAACAAAGATTGGAATGAAATTATTCTAACTTTAACTGATATTAGTGAAGACTGTAGTGAAAAACCTAGTACAAGGTGTGAAGCTAAAGGATTACTTATAAAATTAAATAGTTTAGAAACAGCGCTTATGGCTACTTTGTGGGGTGATATTATGGAAAGGTTCCATTTGACTAGTAAACAATTACAATCAGTAGACATTGATTTGGGAACTGTTGTTTCTTTATACAAATCGCTTATACTATATGTGTCTAGTATGAGAAATATGTATGACGTATATGAAAAAAAAGCAAGACTCAAATCAATAAACAAAGAATATCAAGATAAAATTCAGCGGAAAAAAAAAACGGAAATTAATGAATGATGAAACAAGTCGAAGTGACACTGAACTTGATGGTCATCAAACTTTTAAAATAAAAACATTTTTGGTAATTATAGATAGACTCAATGGAGAACTGAGAAAACGAATAACTGCTTGTGAACAAGTATGTGAAAATTTTGATTTTTTTTTTAATATTACTAATTTGACACCATCTAAAGTTTCTGAAGCATCTGAAAAATTACAAAAATATTACCATGACGATCTTGCCTCTACATTTTCAAATGAATGTGTGCATTTCAGAAGTTTTTTATTAACTTTACCAAGTGATGATTTACCTAATACTGCACTAAAAATGTACTCTATGATCAAAAAAAATAATTATCAAGATTTATATCCTTATGTAGAAATTGCATTAAGAATTTTTCTTTCATGCCCTATATCAAACTGTTCTGCTGAGAGATCTTTTTCAGTATTAAAAAGGGTAAAGTCCTATTTGAGATCTAGAACAACAGATGAGAGGCTTAATTGTTTGGCTGTTTTGACGATAGAGTCAGATTTAACGCAACAGTTAAATTATGATGATATCATTGATACATTTGCTAATGAAAAAGCACGACGTAAACATTTTTAATTTTAACATATATCTTAAATATTCTTTATTAAAATGTTGTCAATTAACCTACATTGAGGTTTTATGTAGAATTAATAATAAATATACCTACTATAATAATTATGTAATATTTGCTTCGATGTAAATTAATTTTTTTATATATACCTAATATATTATCTTTCCGACTATGAGTGTAGCAAAAAATGCAGTGGTTTCACTATCATGTGTTTTATACACAGGTTGGGAGGGGGCGTTTTTTTTTCTTACCTGGGGCGCAAAATTCCTAAATACGTCTCTGGACTTATAGTCATTTACAAAGTGCTCTTGAGTAGGTTATAGTCTATTATCCTCAGCCTTTCAGTACTTGTGTAAGTCGCTGACTTTATTACAACACTATCATCAAGCGAGGTTTTTGATATTAGTTAAGTTTTATTAATAATTAATCTTAATTAACAATATTAATTTGAAGAAACAGTTTAGTTCTTAATTCATTTTTAATTGATAAACTAAAACCTACTTATTCAACGCAACAACATGGGCCGAGGTATTCATCAAACTATGCAGCAAAACAATAAGTAAGATAAAATACAAATATAATTAATTATAAATAAATATGTTTTAATAATTTACAAAATTTCAGTGAAATAAAAAATCAGATGAATAATGAAATATTTAAAATATAAATTAATACATACGTATAATATGAAAATATAAATAAAATGAATAAAATATAAAAAAATAAAATTGGTTGAATTTAAATTCAATATTTAATATATATAATAAAAATTGTAAAACACGATCAGATTAAAAAATATATGATATAAAATCAAAGTTAAAAATTATTATTTTATCAAAACAAAAACCCTCCGTCGTCTAACTCCGTGTAAAAATTAGCTAAGTAAAAAAAAGAAGAAAAAAAATCATTGTATAACCAAAACATTTTTCGATTCATATATAATTTATAAAACCAGTAATTTCAAAGCACTATAAAGATGTGATATCATAAATAAATGCTAAGTAAACTGAATTTAAGTATATTTAGTCTGTTTCGATAATTTATTTACTTGGCGAGGAAATTTTTTACTTCATACGATACAATAAAAGAACCGTGGCGCTGGATGAATAATTAGACAATAATACATTATAAATTAAAAATATTACAGTGAACATTTGTATACTAATCAAAATAATACTCTACAACCAATAATAACACTGTATACTCTATATTAATACTAAAATTTCCTCGCCAAGTAAATAAATTATCGAAACAGACTAAATATACTTAAATTCAGTTTACTTAGCATTTATTTATGATATCACATCTTTATAGTGCTTTGAAATTACTGGTTTTATAAATTATATATGAATTGAAAAATGTTTTGGTTATACAATGATTTTTTTTCTTCTTTTTTTTACTTAGCTAATTTTTACACGGAGTTAGACGACGGAGGGTTTTTGTTTTGATATCACCAATTTTTATCATTTATACCTCAATACATTTTTATTAATTTTGCTTCTCGAGGATTAGCATATAAATGTCTTTGCCACCTCTAGGCCATCTTTCTTTATTAGAAGTGAGATCATTACATCTGAACCAAAGATTTGATTTTTTTATTAAACTTGTATAATGACCATGATGTAATGATTCCCCGTGATGACAAATCGCAGAACATATTCTATACATTTTTTCATCAACTTTTAAAGATGTTGTTGACAAAGATATTAATGATACATTATGCATTTTTTCTTGTAACTCATTCCATAATTGTAATTGTATACACAAATATTGTCTTGTACTAGATACGTTCATTACTTTCGAATGGTTTCCTGTGATCCTACAATTACTACAATTTATTTCAAGTATTATTTCTTTGCTAAATTCATTAAATAATGAATTTAATGTAACTTTATTCTCAGTAACTGCTAGAGGTAATATATAATTTGGCGTTTTATTGGTTCTAACATCATAGCAATTTAAACATGTTAATATCGATATTAATTCATGTTTTAGACAATTTTTAAGTGAATCACTATAACAAAGAAGGGCATTGATAAATTCAGCTGCATCTTGTTGCTGAACATGATTAAAATGTTGTCCTAAAGATCGTCTTAAAGGAATACTGTTAAGTGGGTTCTGTTGTAATAAATATGATTTAGCTAATTTAGTCAAAGCAGAATGTTCTTCATTTTGTACTAATTGGTTTATTATGTAATGGCAGTTAAAAATCATTTTTAGTGATGCGTTTGCATAACATGATACTCCATCATAATTTGTAAAACCTGGTAATAGTAAAAGTTGATTTGGTAATTGATTTATGAATTGTTTTTGTTGAACATCTTTTATAACATTTTTAGTTGGATTCACCCAAGGTAAATCCTTAATTTTGTTGTGCTTTTTTAAATTAATGTCTATTAACTTCAAATCAGGACGATATTGTTTTTTCAGACGGTTATACTCATTAATTGCTGATGTTTGAGCTTTAATATTTACAGGATCAAAGTTAATTAAATGTAAACCGTTTAAACTAGTGACCCTAGATAGGGCTACATAAGTTTGACCACACGAAAATATAGTATTACCTACATCAGCAATGCAACATTCTAATGACATACCTTGACTTTTATGTATAGTTATACCATATGCTAGAGTTATTGGAAATTGATTTCTATAAATAAATGCACCGGGGAAAACCTCAAATTTACTTTTAACTCTGTCAATGTCAAATTCTTTGTCTTTTACTGTTATTTTTATTTTTATTGGAATTCCACTGAACCCATCATATATCACCTGTTTTACCATCCCAATAGCTCCATTGACTAATCCAAGTGTGACATCTATATTTCTTATAATCATAACTTTACAATTTAATTTAATTTTAATATTTTTTTCTAATCCTGCAGTACGTGAACTATCTGAATTTAATAATGCAAGTTTTTTTATAGCTTTACATTTTGATGCTGGTTTAGCATCTACAGAATCTTGTGCTTCAAGATTTATGATTTCTGTAGGTAATAAATTTAAAAAGCCTTTATTAAGTTCTTTACAATGATTTCTAGTTGGTAAAAGTACTAATGTTGATTCAGGCAAACTTGATATCAAATTATACAACTCTACAATTACAGAAATGTTTTTATTATTATTATTATTGATTTTGAACTTAATTTTTCTTTTGTTAATTAATTCAATATCATCAGATGTTACTGCATTAATTCTTACCCTTTCTAAAATAGATGCATAAACGGAATCATTTTTTTGACGCATATTTTCGATTAATTCGTCGTAACTAAATAAATTTTGCCATATGTTTAACGTACCAAGTGAATGCGTGTACTTATCAATTTGATTTTTTTTCAAAGAAATAAAAGGAGATTCTTCATTCACTGGTGGAAGTTGTAGTAAGTCTCCAAACATTAATAAATGCATGCGTCCAAACCACCCATCATTTATATCTCCGGTATCAAATATTTCACATAATCTTAAATTAATATAAGTTAGTGTTATATTTGAAATCATGCTAATCTCATCTATTATAATTAATATCACATTTTCCATGGCTTGCCTAATTATTTTTAGAACATTATTTGATAATGGCCGATATGGTGGAGTATTTCCATGCTCTACTGGTAATTGTAATAACCTATGAACAGTCATACCTTGAATATTGAATGCAGAAATGCCAGTAGGTGCAGTTACAGCAACATCTTTTTTAATTTTAGTTTCTATGAAAGCTTTCACAGTTTTTATTAAATATGATTTCCCTGTTCCACCAACTCCAGACACAAAATGTCGCATTGGAGAATTATCGTGAGAAGTTAATTTACTTTTTACAAAGTTAAAGACCCTTTGTTGATCGGAATTCATGTTTGAGATTAATTTCTCGAGGTCTTCATTTGTACTTTTAATCCTTAATTCTTCCATAACTTCTTGAACTTCTGATATTTGAAACCTATCATCAACGCTATCATCAATATGTGTTTTTTTGTTCTTTTCTAATAAATCCTCAATAATCGTGTTCATATCATCTTTTGATTTTCTTAGGTACTCTAATCGTTCATGATAGTGTAATGCAGATTCAATTTTTTCTCTACAACTAATAAAAGCCTCGAAATATGACTTATGACACCCAATAATCTCAACTTCTTGGCGCCAAGGTTGAAATAGCATTAATAAACAATGAAAATAGTTTTCTGGTTCTGATTGAATATTGTAAATTTTATGTTTTATAAGATAAGGTCGAGTTCTTTCTTTAATATAACCATAATTAGAATATTCATAATATTTTACATTTTTACTAACCGGTTTAGTTTTAACTATGTCATATAGTCGTACAAAGTCAAATAAACAAATTGATTCCATATCAGATGGCCGATTAGGGTAATGCGTGTCGACTATTGAAGGGTAAAATATATCAATCTCATCATTGCCTAGTTTTTCGATATCAGCTTTAGATTTTAATCTTCTGTTTCTAATCATATTTATATCTAACCATTTAATAGTAGTTGATGAATCTGTACCAAACAATGGTATGCCAAGTAGAGTGTCACTTGCCTCTAGAGAACCACATTCTCGATTATTAAGTGATCTAAGAGCCACATTCCATAATTTACTAGCAAGTGACTTAGTATTATTAATAACTTCAAACGATTGCGCTGAATTTGACTTTTCTGGTTTGGTTTGATATTTGGTTACGTATGAACTTAAAGCACATGATTTTTCACCAATAAATTGTAAATCCATGTTACCATTCCAAGCTAAAAGTATAGCAGGGTTATAATCATTAATATAAATTTCATTTTTAGAACGAGGTAAATCATATAATCTACTTTTCGATTTAAGACTCCTTCGGCCAGCAATTGACGTTGCCACATCTTTCATTATAAAATGATCGGTTTCAGTTCGGGGGAAACCAAATCTACAAGAACTAACAGTTTGGGTTCCTGTTTTTTTACTCCTCATACAATAACTATTATGTTTGTGCGTTTGGTACATTTCAATTCTTTCTGAAATAGTTGGGAAATCATGTTTATTTGGTTTGTGACAAGTAATTGTATTCGAAATAAATTTGACGACTTCATCGGTTGTGTTTTCACCTATAATAGGAGCCCCTTCAATCCACAAAAGTATATGAAAGTGTTGTAAGCCTCTCGTTTGATACTCTCTTCTCCAAGCGTAATGTGATACTTTTCCTAAAGGCGCGTCTTCGGAAGTTATAAAATCCAACATAGCTTTAAACTCATTATCTACAATACGTGAAGTTGACACAGGGTCTAAAGAAATTAAATTAGATGTAGATTTTCCATTTTCTACATCGCTATTCATTTCTCTCAAGTAAAAGTCTAGTCTTTGCCAATTATACTCACCGGGACTTAAAGTGAGGAAAAATGTTACTGGTCCATACCATGTTATCATTGTTTCTATATCAGATCTTGGATTCAACCAATATTGACTTGTATTTCTTAACTTTGCGAAAATAGTCGTAAGATTTCCTTCTAGTTCATTGTTATTAAGTAACTCCAAGCATTTAGAAGCCGTAAGTTTAGTTCTCATATTAATGGTATTTAATTTATGATAAATACCAGCTTTTAATGCTCGTAAATTAGATTCATGTAATAAAAAGAATAAATACTGAGAGTCTTTGCGAAATGACGAATTCATAGACATTAATTGAGATTTTACAAATTCTGAAGATGTTAATTTGATTTGTCTTTCGCTGTACTGACCATTCTTAGCGTATGGGAAAAGATGAGGAAAACATTTTAAATCTAACTGTAAGTCTTCAAAATTATTTATTGGATCATTTTCTATTCGGAGCATCTGATACAGTTCTGTATCTTTAGCATTTTTTCTTGGCTCATTTAAACAGTGTATTGTGAACTGCTGATAATATTCATCACTGGGAGATCTCTGGGAAAGCATAGCTTTATTGTGTGTTGATTTTTCAACACTATCATTATCAAAATCTTCGTCATCATCTATTTCTTCAATGACAACACCTTCATTTCCCATGTTGGTGATCAAATTTCGTAGACCATTGTAATCGGGTAAATTTATATCTTTGTATAGTAAATTATTTAATTTCAACCACGTTAGAGCATCATATATTTTTTTTACATTAACTAATGTCTCCCAAATTTTTTTTGTCTTGTTGGCAAGCTGCGCACTAGAATAAACAAATCATTAGCCATTATGACTTCATTAGGGCTTGGTAATTTTTTTAGGGTCTGTTCCAGAGGAAGAGGCAAATGGAAAACACTACCAATGGCTTTTGTTAACATCGAGTTGTTGGGTTGTTTTCGTCCTGATACCGTCCCCATACGCACAACAACTTGAAATGCTTTAGCTCTCTGAATCAATTGTCTTTCAAATTCATTAAGTGAAGAAATCACTTCTGGCGTTTTAGGAGTAAACAAATCATTTAAAATGCAAGTTGAGACTGGTATGTTGGAGCGAAATTTTTTCAAACACATATTACAGATAAATTCACATGGTAAATTATTGGAATTGACAAAGTTAAGAAGAATATCCCATTGGTTATTAATTATGGGTTTTCTTAAATTATTAATTTCAACTACATCTCTTCGAAAGCATAATTTGTGACATGACATGCATACATTAATAGGTTTATCTATTACTCGAATGTTAAACTTAATAAACGACTGGGAATGAGTAGCAATTATATTAATTTCATTGGTATACATAAAAGTACCTACATTGAAAACTGACCCTGTTAATTTTAGTCGATCCCTAATCTCTATCAATTTATTGAAATCTGAAGTATATATTGCATGATCAATGTGTGTAACTAAGTTTTGAGCTCTCTGCATTTTATACAATATGTTAGTTATACTTCTTATACTTGGGAAATGGGCACCTAGACTTTTTAGATATAATAGATTTGATGTACATGTATAGTTGTAATGACATGCTAAATTATGACCAAGTTTCAAACTATTACGCGTTTCACTTATACACGTATCAATTTTTGAAATTTTGTTTTTGAAAACTTTTATTTTCGAGGATAAAATATCATTTATTATTTTTAATGCCCGATGAATAACATAATTATAGTTTAAATTACATACATCAACATTACACCGCCATGAAATATTAGAAGCTTTATGATTAATAGGCTCGAAAAGATTCATAATTTGACCAACTTCATTTATTTCTAAATTTATTTTATAATTGTTCGGCAACGGATTATAAACAGGGTCAGCAAAGAATGGTTCTGTATGTTTAGTATGTTGCGATGGTCCTAGTATTAAACACAAGAAACTGAAATCTATATCCTCGTTTTTAGGAATAAGAATATTATGTTTAATATTTTTATTTATAACTTTCTTTAAATATGAGAAAGAATTAATGTATAATTGTACGTTATTTTTTCTGGCCATCATGGAAAATTTGAGAATGTCGTCACATTGTATTCTTGCAATACCTAAAGGCAATTTTACAGTGTTCATAAGTCGATTTGTCCATTTTTCAATGTGTCCATGAAATGGAAACACTACCTTTGCCTTAACTTTTTTAGGTCGTCGAAACAGTAGTTTTTTAGGTGACTTTATTTTATCACAAGTTTTGTTAATAATAGGAAGTTTCTTTTTTTTATTCAATAAGTACATTTCTTTATTTTGAATTCTCTTTTTGTATATTTTAGTAGGCATATTTATAAATTACTATAAGTTTAAGCACAATGTTTTGCAACAATATATATAATTTGCAAGTCCAGTGTGTCGCACGCGAGGTACGAAAATATTAACATGAAGTAGTAATAATGAAATGCGACGTAGCCATAGATAATACACGTAATAGTAAAATAATAGGTAATATAATATAATAAAATGGTAGATTACGGCCCTTTTGGCCCAACAGAAAAAAATATATAATAATAATAGTTGCCGGTTCGGCACAACCAAATATAATACAAATAATAATATAATATAAATAATAATAAATAAATAAAAAATAACTCACAATTTGGTGGAGCGCAGTCTGGCCAGCTGGTCCTAGCTATAATAATTTCACACACACACACACGGATACAGATAATTTAAATAATACACGCAAAATAAATAATACACAAAAAAGAAAAAAATATAAATTAATTAATAAATGGATACGGCGGTTAGCGCCTTTATAAACCAATATAAGAATATAATAATTTAATAATTTAATATAATGCAAAACAAAATCGCACCGATTAGCGCGAACGATTTTGCAAATATAATATTAACAGTGGCGATTAGCGCCTGCACGAATACAATATGTATAAAAAGATGTGGCGATTTGCGCACACACGGGATACACTTAGGTATATAATAAAAAACAGTGGCGATTCGCGCTCACAAAATAATATAGGTAACACGATAATAAATGTGGCGATTCGCGCCCACGACTTTTATTTTGCTCAAAACAAAAACGAGACCCACACGGCGATAATATGCGTTTTTGCGTAAACGCTGGAGAGAGACTAACTAATATTACGGCGACGGATAAAGACAAAAATTGCGGCGGCCGTGTTAAGCTACGCGGACCGGCGAACCGGCGGCAGCAGATAACGCGCCGATACCTGATTAGCATATTATATAATAATTCACAATACAAATAATAAAAATAAAACAATATAAATAAACAGTTAACAGTGCGTGAGTGTGTGTGTGTGTGTGTGTCGATCGGCGGCAGCGGCGCAAACAATAATAGATTAATTAAGCTGCTAGTGAATCGGTTAGTCTTAGCATTGATTATAAATACTATAGATCGCTCACTGCACTACAAAATACGTTGCGAGGAAATTAATTCCGATAGAGTACGATAAGGTATTATTTTTGTCTACAATAAAATTAATATTATGACATTATAAATTATTATCTAATTGCCCGCCGACCGTCGTCGTACGTTATCGTCAACCGCCGTTGCGTGTCGACCTGCTGGCCACGACCATACTCTCATGATGAACATTATTTGGCAATTGGCATTTGCGCATTGCGCGTTGCGCTACAACTTCCCACAGGTTATCTGCGGCAGCTCTTGAATCTAACAAAATTAAAAAAAAATAATAATCGTCGTCGATCATTATCAACGATAGCAACTAGATTAATATTTTTAAAAGGATTAAAATACTTATAGTACACATGTTATATGAACCGTTAATGCTTTGTACTTTTGTACTTGGGATATATTTTAATTTCTGCATACAAGCAATACTTTTCAAGTTATGATGTGATTTCTGTACAGTGATTATTTTTTTTTAAATAATAAACACCTGTTATAAATTAAAAACAACAGTTAAATATTATAATGAATATAACTATATAACTAACTGTACAGTGTTTAAAAACATATAATAAATAAAGTATAATAAAATGTTTAACATAATAATTTTACATCATTACATATTTATGTGTTTTATTTTTATAAAAGTACATGTTTGTTTATAAAATAATATTAAATTCAGAAGATAGCCGTTTATATTATATTCTACTAGTATATAAGTGCATTAATTATATGGAATGTATCGTGTAAATTTTATAAGTGTTGTAAGATTCTTAATTTTTGATTTGGTTTCTGTGTGAAGGCAGTTATTTTATTGTGTTCAGATATTTTTGAAGACCATTTACATGTTTTGTATATATTGACAACAAATAGCAATTTCATAATGTACTCAAAATGTTTAGCACATTCTAGTGGTACAATATTTTTGGGCATGTTTTGATTTGCTTTGGTCATCAATTGATTAACCAAATATTTTTCACTTTTTAATTGATTATAGTTTTGTTTGAAAACATTTAAGCATATAATTATAAATTGTTCTAGATTGTCAGATGGGGCCTTCAACCCAGAATCGGAATTTAATTCGATATTTTCAAATGTTTTATTTAAGATTAACAGCTGGTTTTTATCATCTAATGTTGTATTTGATTTTAATAAGTAATTTTGACATTGTTCACAATGAAATTGTTCCAAACATTTTTTCGCCAAATATCCAGCATAGTATATTTGTGAACACTTTTCAAGAGTTACAAACGTTTCTTTATCTGGTTCTTCTTCTGACGTTGAATAATTAAACGTGTATGTTTGTGATGTCGAAAGTTGTCTATTTGATTCCAAATTTTCTTTACTGCTATTATTATTTTTTATAGTACCTATCTATTTTCGTTCTTATCGGTATTTTATTAGAAATCAAAAATACGTCATCATCTTCTTCACAGTTGGACTTTTCCGAAGCGCAATTTAACAACCCAAAAGAACATACACTCGCAAAAGAATATCTTAAAGTACGACAAGTTGGGTTCTTACAGTAACCTCCTTTTTGACGGAATATTGAAAATAAGTTCTCAATAGGATCCTGACACAACCGGTTAGTCATTAAAAAAAATTTTGTTAAAGGTATAAATAGTCAATGACATTTCTGATTTTTGAGACTCATACAAATGTAATATTGCATTTTAAGTCCAAATGAATCCTGTAAAGCATGGCGGTATATCTTTTTTAATTTTATTTGATGTTTTAAAATTTTGTTTTTCTGCATTTTTAAATGTATCGATTGACTTTTTAATTATATTTAAAACATTAGGGTTATTTTCACTCATAGGTCTTCTATTAGGATTTGTATCAAACATATTTTTACTGTTTAACACGTCAAATAAATCATTTAGTTCTTGAAAAAAATTAGCCTTGTCTAATGCTGTTGTTGAATTTAACTGCCCAGTTGCTACACATGTTTTAATGCAGCGATTCCCAATCTCAGGTCGCGACCCAAATTAGGGTCGCGGAGGTTTTTATGGCGGGTCTCGAAATCCTTACATACGTCTTACAATTTACATATTATTAATAATATTATTAAAAAAAAAAAAAAAAAAAAAAATCCTGAAATATTCTAATAATAAATATTAATAATAATGATCGAGGACAAAATAATTTGAAATAGGTTATCTAAATGATCTGTGGTCGTACCCGCATAGTGTAGTAACAGGTATATAATTTATATTTTTGCTCATAATATTAGGTATTTCACGAAATTCTTATGGTAGTTTTCGTAAGGTACGCATGTTATTTGTATTGATGCATTATTCTTGTTAAATATATTTACTAGTAAGTTGGTCGATCAGTCGTTCCGTTCTCGTCATTCGTACCTACTCGTTATTCTAACTGCGTATTATAGTGCTATAGTGTGTGTTTATTGATTTAATTAATTTTTTTCGTGTTTAACTTTTTGTAATGGCTAAGCGCGCTTTGCCGTATAAAGATGATTTTTTGAAGTTTGGTTTTACTGAAATCAAAGATCGATCGGGATTAGTGCGTCCTCAATGTGTTTTCTGCCTACAAGTCTTGTCGAATGAATCAATGAAAGAAAATAAACTCAAGCGGCATCTTAACACTGTTCATCCCACATTAGTAAATAAACCATTACAATTTTGGAAGGAACATCAAAATAAAATAAAACCTATGCGTCTTGACTGTCCTTCCAATCCACTTACAGTTTCTTTACAAAAAACTACAAAAGCATCATTTGACATTGCTTGGAAAATTGCACGCTCCAAAAAAGCACATAACATTGGGGAGGAACTAATTAAACCTGCAGCAATTTCTATGGTTAGGACGGTCTGTGGAGATGACATTGCTAATAAATTAGAATTAATCCCACTTTCGGATAACACGATTAAACGTAGGATAGATCTTATGTCTGAAAATATTTTAAAGCAGCTACTACATCAAGTGATTGCAGCAAATAATTTTTCCATACAAATTGATGAATCAGTTGATATTCAGAATAACGCACAATTGATGGTATTTATACGCTATCGAAGTACTGACGATTTTCGTGAAGAATTTTTATTTTGTGAGCCTCTTCTTACAACGGCAACTGGCTTGGATATTTTTAATAAAGTTGATGTATTTTTTCGGAAAAATAATCTAGCTTGGAGTAATTGTGTTGGAATCTGTTCGGATGGTGCACCGGCAATGCTTGGAAATCGAATAGGATTTTGTAAGCGAGTTCAGGAAGTTAATTCAAACGTTGTTATAATTCATTGTTTTTTACATCGAGAAAATTTGGCAACCAGAGCAATTCAGCCAGAACTTTATTCAGTACTACAAGACGTAATTCAAATTGTCAATTTCATAAAAGCAAAAGCATTAAATTCAAGAATATTTCATGCCATGTGTGACGAGATGGGAGCGCAGTTTGTAAATTTACTTTATCACTCGGATGTACGTTGGCTTTCCCGTGGAAAAATTCTTACCCGTGTTATGTCTTTGCGTTTAGAAATACATATTTTTCTAACGGAAAAAAAACACTCATTGGCTGATAAATTCAACGACGATTTGTGGGTTTCTAAATTGGCTTTTTTAAGCGATATTTTTGGATGGTTAAATGATTTGAATATTGAGATGCAGGGGAAAAATAGGACTATGGTTGATATTGGTGAAAAAATATCCTCATTTAAACAAAAGCTCGCACTTTGGCGGAAAAAGCTGTCTCAAGGAAAAATTGCCACATTTACTCTTTTAAGTGAATTTCTTGAAGATTCAACCAAAATTACATTGGATGACATAAAATTACTGCTTCAAGAGTACTTGAACAAATTACAGTTAGAACTCGATCGATATATACCAGAAAACGTAGAGCTCAGTAAATACAGTTGGGTGAGAAATCCATTTGAAATTTCTGTTCACCAAGTTGGTGAAGATATTTGCGGTTTCCAAGAGGAACTTCTTGACCTTCAAGCTGACCAAGTCATGAAAGAAAATTTTTCTCAAAAGTGTCTAACCCAATTCTGGGCACAACTTAAAGATAAACCAATTTTAAAAAGAGAATCTGAAAAGGCATTACTACCATTCCCTACCACATATTTATGTGAAGCCGGGTTTTCAACTTTAGTTGTCATCAAAACAAAGTATAGAAATCGCCTTGATCCTCAACACGACATG
Organism: Aphis gossypii; assembly: GCF_020184175.1. Classification (NCBI taxonomy): domain Eukaryota; kingdom Metazoa; phylum Arthropoda; class Insecta; order Hemiptera; family Aphididae; genus Aphis; species Aphis gossypii. Next base: position 21,844,242 of record NC_065532.1, on the reverse strand, counting down.
CGATGTGCCCTTTAAATGAATATAAATCCAAACATTGAAGAACTCGTGGAAAGTGTTCAGCATCAAGGAAGTCATTAAGTTTAAGTATAAATTAATAAATTCATTTTTATAATACATTTTATATAAGTATTTCAGAATAGAATATAGATAGATAAATCAATAAATTTAATAAATATACATATTTACCAATTTGATGATAATAAATAAAATAATGTTGAGTTAACAATAAATAATGATTTTTTTTTTTTGGGGGGGGGGGGGTCGCCAAAAGTTAAGTTTAAAATATTGGGGTCACGCTTATAAAAGGTTGGGAACCGCTGTTTTAATGGCTGCAGACACACTATTGCTAAACCTTTTGAATTTCAATCTTACAGCTCATTTTTTGCCATGGATTTGGATTTATATGCTGATCACCTATTTTGCACATAGCTCGGGTGGTCACACTTAAACGATCAATTTCATACGTCTTTTTAAAATCATAAAACCTTATTGTTTTCGTACATTCCGAAGTCTTTAATAATATATTACCGTTTAATAAATTATTTCTAATGCTTTTTAATAGATGTGGCACGTCGTAAATCAAATAAATTTTTTCCCCTTCTATGGTTGTGTATGGCTTCTCTGATGTGGCATTAAACATTGCAAACATTTTTCGATTGGCTGTACCTTGATCACATGTAATGCATACAGGATTAAAACCAATTTTAATTAATTCCGAAATACAATTTTTCATTATTTCTGCCATTACATCTCCTTTGACACCAGTTGAACTTAAAAAGTAGGACATTGGTAATTTCCATTTATTATATAAACCGCGTATCATTATGACAAAGGCCAGTTTAGCGGGCCGACTAGACCGACCCAAATGTCCTAGATCCTCATAACCTTCTATCATGTCTAATGATTTATTGTATTCTAAAGAATATTTTATTGACATTTCGTCTACCATCACAACACATTTTTTTTCTTGTAAAGACATAGTTTTGCACATCATTCTTAATTGAGTCATATATTCTGGAATAAAACCAGGCATATATTGTAGAGCTTTGAGCCATGTGCGTAATGTACTTACACCTGGTAAAATAATATTATTTTTTCTCATAAACTTGTAAGCAGCTGGAGATTTATAAAATAAAGAAATAGCTAAATTTTTTTCATTTTGTAACCAAGGTCTTCGTTTTTTATGCAACATTTGCATAGTAACTAAAGATTTTGAATTTTTCGAAACAAATTTTGTTTTTTTAATAAATAATTTAGGGTTCAGTTTATCATTTTTATGTTTGTTATTTAATTGTTTTTTTAAACGACAAATATTTGCTCTTTTCCTAGATAATAGTCTTTTTTGTTTTTCATATTTTTCTAACAATTGATCATACAGAATAATCCTATTTTCAGTTTTAGCCTTTTTATGGGGACTCGGAAGCTGTACAAGTTGAGACACGTATAATTTAGTTGCTGGTGATACTACAGAATACGCAGGACTACCAAAATCATGTTCATAAACATCATGTGTACTTTCATCGTTTGGACCTCTAATCCTAGTGTATGTTTTTTTCGGTGTTAACAATCTTAATTCTTTGGGTGAAAAATCTTGAATTAACCTACTACCGAATGAGCTCTTAGTAGTATTAAACGTTCGTAAGTCTTCTACTGCATAAAAACAAAATTAAAAATCAGGATTTAAAAAAGTCAGCAAGTGGGTAACGCTCTGCTGTACATTAGGGGGTGGGGTGGACCTCGGACTAGGGTAGATTAAATTTGAATGCAATGATAGGTATCATTGTATACGAAAAACGATTCTGAACGGAGATGATTTGTCAGTCTAGACTCTAGAATATATTATAATTAAATATTGTCATACATTCTATTTTGAAACAAATATTCCGATTTCATAAAAATTTAAAACTCAAACGCTCAAAACATTTTTCCTATAATGACGCTTAAAATTTTCTCTATAGCTTTTTGAAGCAAAACTTATGGAAAACTTAGTGTTGAATTTTTTAACGTTAGATATAAATACAAACAATTTTATGAATTTTGAACTACAAAATAATTTGCAAATATTCATGATTTTGACGAATTTTTGTCAAAATTTGAACTTCAAATGCTAATAAAAAAAAATTGTGCCTATGTATTCTTATAATTTTTTAATCACTATAGGAATAACATATGAGGAACTTTGTATAAAATTTACAAGTATTTTGATAGGGCCAAAAAAATTTTTCAGAAAAATTGAAAATTTCAGTTGTCTATAAATAGCTCAAAAAAACTCAAAATATTTTTAAAATTAAATCATGTAAAAAAAAATGCTAATCTAAATAACTGGTAAAATTTTCAAGTATCTACGACTTATACTTTTTGAATAATAACAAATATCAAAAATCGTTTGAGGCTAAACCGTTATTTAACGCGGTTTTGTAAAAATTTAAATTTCAAACACTCATACAATTTTTTTGTCTGAATCCGATAGAGTTTTTGTTACAGATATTTGAAGAAAAATTTATGGAGAACCTTGTACCAAATTTTCAAAACTTAGTTATAAAAGAAAAAATTTTATGATTTTTCAACTTCAAAATTACTTACAAATTTTCGTGTTTTCGACAGATTTCGTAAAAATTTGAACTATAAACGCTTATAAAAAAAAATTGTGACTAACGATTTTTAATTTTTTTTTAGCTACAATAAAAACAACTCATAAGGCCCCTTGTATTAAATTTTCAAAACTTTTTGGTCATCCAACAATTTTTTATTGACACATTAAAAAAAATTTCTCAAAAAAATCGAAAATTTCAGTGGTCTATAAAAAACTCAAAAAAAGTCAAAAATTTTTGAAAATTTAACTATATACGGATATCACTGACATTAACATTTGGTGAAAATTTCAAGTATTTTCAGGGATTAGTTTTTGAATTACAAGCATAAAAAAAAATTGATTTGGTCGAAAACTGGTTTTGCGTAAAAATTGCCGTTTTTCCGTCATTTTTTTTTTGTTTTTCTCGATTTTTTTGAAAACTGTTGGAAAATGTTAACTTTTTACCTCTATAATGCACCAAGGATATTCACTTTAACATCGGAAACCACCCCCATAGTTTGAAATTGGAGCATTATTTCGACTAGTTATGTTGTACACAGACACAAAAAAAAAAATAAAAAAAAAACACATCATTGTAAAATCAATACATTCATCACTTCGTTCAGAATCTAAAAAGTTACATTAATTTTATTGCTTTTAGATATTAAACGTATGATGAATGTAAGATTTATATTTATTAATATAATGATTTATGATATTTTTACAAAATTTCTATATTAGGGACTTATTGATTTTATATTATATTGTTATTTGACTTTCAAAATAAACAAAATAATATTGTAAATTTAAACGATGTTTAAATTGTTTTGTGAACACATTTTGACAAATCGATATGTCATTCCCTCAAAAATATTATTATATGAGATTACTTAACATCATAGAAAAAATAATGATTTTGCGTAAATGCATTTTGTCTATGTTGCGTGTGGGCCAGAGAGAGAAAACAAATAGTCCGCTGATATCCTCTTAATAACGATTTACTATCAAACAATTTTATATTTTTGTTATTATTAAAAAAGTTCTAGTCGCATAAACATGACACTTTAACCAAATTACAGTTTATAAAACTCTATATGCTTATAAATAATGAACAATTGACAAATTTTTGAATAGTATATTTTTATATAAAATATAATTTACCTGCAGTATTCTTAGTATTTATTTTGCAGCCTCTTGAGATTTTGGTTGGAGTGGTTTGTAATAATTCGTTTACAAGTTGGTCTAAAAATTAAAAGTGTCAAGTATAATAATATATCTTTTTAATTTAAATACCTAATTTAATGTATTATACATTATATAAATACCTATAACTTGTTATATTTTATACTTACTTTCAGTTGAATAAATTGAATCTTCTTGTATTTCCTTTGATGGATTCGATGGATTTTTAAACCTATCGCTTAACGCTTTCTGTATTTAATTCTATAAAATATATTTGTCATAGGTAATGATTATTGTTTTACAAAGAAATTTTCAAAATATTTTGATGAGATTTGTTGTACGTATTTATAGAATATGAGTTAAGTACATTAATTAATCAAATTATTTACTTGGATATTTATTAGGAACAGCATTTATATACATTTCTTTTTTAAAATGATCCGAACAAATGTATCGTTTTTTTAACTTTTTTGGTTCGAATGCTTCCCAACATATATTCCCTAAAATAAATTTAGAAAAAATATAAAGTTTAATACTATACATTTTTAATTTTGTTTACTCTTTAAAAAAATATTTACCAGAATTCACTATCCATGTTCTTAAAATTTCTGGATTTGATGGAAAAACATGAAAAATATTATTGCTTGTCTTTCGCGTTTTATAGCAGTTAAAGTACATGCATTTATCACCTCCTGACATAGTTTAGTTAATTTAAAAATTATAAAAGTAATAAATTTAAATTTTCTAAAAAAAATACACTGAATTATTTAAATGCATTAAATATAAAATGTAGGTGTATGTGTGTCGATATTCGAATGAACTCAATGGAGACATGGATGATTAATTTTAACCATTTTCTATTATAGTTATAAACAATATTTTTGTAGCCATTTATGCAGGAAACATGTTTAAAAATAGCCATATTTTATATTTCCACGGTTATTGACGATCACAACGCGACGGCCGCTGACCAGAGCGACACTAGCGATTACAAGTTACAACGTTATCCGATCGTACTAACTAGGCTACTGCGACGCTTTATAGCGGTATCCGATTATTATCGCGCAACGTATTTTGTAGTGCAGTGAGCGATCTATAGTATTTATAATCAATGGTCTTAGTAAACAAATATAAAAGATATGATTGTTTTTATTTTTTTTATATATTTTTTAAAAAATAATAAGTTATGTGACTATAAAATATTTATATTATTGATTATAAAAAAATATGTTTTAATATTTTACAAAATTTCAGTGAAATAAAAATCAGATGAATAATGAAATATTTAATATCAAATAAATTCATATTACGCATAAATAAAAAAAATAAATCAATAAAATATATAAAGTACATTCAATAATCTAAATTTTATATAAAATAAAAAATTATGAAATCAGTATTTTATTTTTATTAAAATATATTTTAGTAACATAGATAAAAATAATACTATAATACTATTAATTGATGTTGTTTAATTACAGGCAAAAACCAAAAAATAAAATAATTATAATTGATTTTAAATTCAGCAACTATCAACGTACAGATTTAATACTTATTTCTGCAGCTATAATCACAGACTCACGTAAAATCTGAAATTATTCGTCTACGAGGTCGACCTTTAATAATATCACCTGATGGAAGAATAAGATTAATGAATATTATTCATATATAAAACTAGAGATTTGTTACTAAAAATTTTTGAAAAGAAACCAGATCAGCTTCAAGTTATATAAACAAATTACATTTAGCTATGAAATCAAAAACGTCGAACCTAACTACAAGCTTTTTAAAAAACTATGTTGATTTTAATAATCAAAATGCAATTATTTTTCTATGGAATGGTAGTACAGATAAAAATATTTTACAAAGATTAGGTTTTAATACAAATATAATGTTGAATATGACTGCTACGATACTGATAATAATAGAGTATTTTATTTAAAATTAATTAATTTTAAAAGTAATGAATTTATATTAAACCATAAATTAGGTTATATAATTAAAAATGGTAGATTTTTATCGTTGAAGGAAACTCATGATTCAATTTGTAATCAAAACCATGATATAACTTATATACACGACGCAGTTAGTGATGTAAAATGAACGAAATGTATTTTCAACTATTTATGTATAAAAAACAATTATCAGTTTATATTAAGTAAAATACTAAAACAATTTAAGTTCTTACAAAATACTAATAGTTCGCAATTAGTAACACGGTAATATTGAAAAATTAACCTCATCCGTTAAAAATAATTACAATCGATTTTGATTTTAACAAATATTAACATGTCGATTTAATACTTAATTTCTACAGCTATATCGCAGACTTACGTTAAATCTAAAATTAAACGACATTGAGAACGACCTTTCATAATATCACTTGATGGATGAATAAGATTAATGAGTATAATATATATATATTATAAACCAGAGATTTGATACTAAAAAAATTTTGAAAAAAAACCAGATCAGCTTTAAGTTATAGCCTACTAAGTTAATTATTTATGTATAAAAAAGCAATATTATCAGTTCATATTAAGTAAAATAATAAAATTATATTGACTTATCTTTAATAACAATAGATCGTAATTAGTAACACCACAGATATATAAAAATACTAGATAGCCGACTGCCATACGTTATACATACAAAATTATGTCTCCAACAAAATGGCCGATAATCGTTATCTAAGAGGTGACTGTTTACAAATTAAACTGATATGATAAATGATAAGACACTATTTTGGAGGGATATAGTATTTTAAATTTTGTAGGAACGAAAAACTTCAGAAAATTTCTTGTCTGAATATTATAAGCTCAGAAACTTTTATTGTAAAAAATGTATTTGCTTGGAACTGAAATTTGGAACCAATTAATATTTTACACTGTATAAACAATTCAATATTTTAATATAATATAATATTTTACTGTATGTATTTGAATAGAACAATAAAATGGTAATTGTGAGCTATTTATAACTATTAAGAATCCCAAACGATTATCAAACATGATAAATCTTAATAAAAATAATAATTAAATATATGCATTGTGTTATTATTTTATAACAATATAAACCTACGTCCTACATGCCAAACATTACTCATACACCATCATTATTAATGCACATATTAAGCATATTGTTTTTTAATTTTATAAATATAAATTGTGATTAATGTATAGGAAAGGTAGGTAGGTACAGTAATTATTAATATTTTTTAAATATATACCTATTACTATGGTTTATTATTGCTGTGCTTGGGGCTGTTCAAATAAAAGAATACCAAAAAGTGGTATTCATTTTTTTGCGTAAGTATATTTATAAGAACTGACATCAATTATGAAACTTACAAACAAAATATTTCTAATATTTTCAGTTTCCCTTTAAAAAATAAAGAGCGTACTAACAAATGGTTAGAAAATATTGATTTATTTCAATATATAATATATTATTTTATTAAAGTTGTATTGTACTGATTAAATAAATAAAGCACTTGATCATTTTTTTAAATGTTATACTTTCTAGGTGTACTGGTATTTGTATTACAATAAATTATGTTATAAGTAGGTAGTTATAAACTTACATAATATATCTTTAAAACTTCATCTTCAAGAACACAGACAAAATATTTGATGTGTCCCTTGTATAAGACATATAGGAAAATTTAATTCCACTCAAAAACTTTTCTAAAATGTTACACAAAATAATAATAGCTTTAAGTATTCACTATAAATTTAATTCTAAAATCTAAATGTTCATACCTAGTATAAAATAATAAATAATAATAACATCGTTCTTATCAATACTAAGAAACACAAACATTCACCTCTTAGATAAGGATGGCGGCCATTTTACTGGCGACAATAATAATACCCAAGTTGGCTATCTAGTATTTTTATATATCTGTGAGTAACACGGTAATATTTTAAAAATTAACCTCGATCGTTCAATGGTCAACGCTATCGATTGTAATAATAATAAATAATGACTTAATAAGCATAAATGGTTAATACGTTTTTTTTATTTAGTAATAATAATTTATTTATTGTTATTTAATGGTAAATTTTATATTATTATTATTATTATTATTTATTTATTTTTAATTACAGTAAAATACAACGAAATGTAATATCAAAAAGAACACGTATGAACGTAATTGGAAGCGGACTTATTCAATTATAAATCGGTTTAAAAAATGTTCAAAAACGTTTGTTTTAAAAAACGATTATAATTTCAAAGACTTTAATCAATTTTTTGACTATGGTTTTGAAATGATTGTTTGTAAATTAAAAAAAATGACACAACAGACTATTATTAAATTTAACTTATATCTTGACTGTGTTTATGTACATGTGTTAACACAGGAACACCGAGATATTTCATTTAAAACAGTGAATGTGTTGGCATATACAAATTCAAATTTCGAAAATTTATTTAAAAAAATGTTTGATAAAATTAACAAAGAGGAAAGTAATTTTGTAACTAAAGGAAGTGGTTGGAGTTTATATTCAATTGATGCATTACAATTAAGAATCAATATTTTAAACCCTTTAACCGGATCTTCTTATGTAATTTTACCAGAATGTATAAGGAATAAGAAAGCTGTTATAAATGTAAAAAATAATGATAACAAATGTTTCAAATATGCAATTTTAACAAAATATAATATTCGTTCAGATAAAACTAAATTAATTAGTAATCAATATTTTAAAATGCTTGAAAAAAAAGTGGATTAAATTTTCATTGTATCGATTTTCCGACATCAGTTAATCAAATTAAATCATTTGAACGTTTCAATAATGTATCAGTAAATGTTTTTAGTTTAGATAATAAAAATGTTGTTTTCCCATTATATATGAATAATGTGGAAAGTAAAAACCATTTCGATCTGCTTTTAATTAATAATGGTATAACGTCACATTATTGTTTTATTAATGATTTTTGTAGACTTATTCGTAGTCAAAAGACGAAACATAAATCTAAATTAATTATATGTAAAAGATGTTTTACAGTTTTTAGTAATATTCCTTGTAAATTCAAACTATGGGGTATTAATGGATTAAAAAAACATAAAAAAATTTGTTTAAAACATAAACTTGGAAGACCTGTAATGTTTGAATTATGTAAAATTGATATAGTATTCAATAAAAATAATAATATTAATTAAATAAAATATAGGATAAATACAATTTAAAAAAAAAAAACAAAAAACGTTATTTATTCATTATTTTTATTTTTATTACTAAAATGCATGTTTAAACAATTAGCTAAACAGTATAACATTTAATTTTTCAGAATGAACAAACCTAGAATATTCGTTCAAAACCTATAATTCCAAATTGGAAATCGATATTGAAAATCTGAGTGAACTCTATTTTATTTTAGACAAAGTTTTACATCGATTGCCAGATTAGTAGGGATATGGTAGTTGTTACGATACTAGTGTATATGAATTTGAAGACGTATGTTTTACAGTATCATAAATCTTATTTATTATCATAAATTTAATTGCGTTTTACAAGTAAAAATGATTTACAATATTTTCTTTTAGAATATAAGTACTAAAGTACCGATTTAAGTTATATAAAGAGAATTAATGAAAATGGGATATACATAAATATTTTGAGGGAAATCGGACATAAAACTCACGTAGATGGTGCAGGTGATGTGTAACTAACTTCGTCTGGATCTTCTGGCTCTGCTGTATTCGCTGTTGAAAGTTTGGAACACTATCGCGGTGAAATAAAATATAAAACAACGCACTGTAATACTGGCAACGGGAGGGTGACTGCTGGCTAGCGTGCACAAATCGATGTAGTAATATTACTTCGAGTTTGTCGTCGCCACTCGGAGTCGGTTTCCTACGCTTATACGCGATCCGTGTATAACGGCTGTGAAGGCCGTCCGGTATCGGTATAAGTTAAGAAAAATCGGGAAGGTTGTAATCTGCTCGGGAGTTTAATCCGTAAATAACGGCTGTGAAAACCGTCCGGTATTAAACTCCGTCGCGTACAACGGGAACAGGTCGTCGATGATGGTCAGCTAAGCGGTCCCCTATATCCCCTTCTACGTCGCTCGGTCACGGGGAGATGAAGATTTTTGTTGTACTGTATTTTCTTCTTTTTCTTTAATGAATTGGAATATGATGGTCTGACTTTTACATGGACAGTGTTTGTGGTGTGGAATTAGTTGTATACATATCTTAATTTATGTCATTAAATATTAAATTGGCAAATGGTAATGTAGGTGGCCGAGAGATTAATTATCAATTGCCGTAACACGCGCTCTGTATATTGCGTTAGTTGCGGTTGTTCAGGTTTTCATCAGTCGCGCGCCACAAGAGGGCGGTAGGCATAGCTTGTAACGTGTGTCTCGTTACATAGTAAAAAGATTAACGGATTTAATTTAATTATAACATTCGGTAATCAATTAAAAAATAAATTAACATAAAAATGAAATAAATACAAACATTGTAATAATAAAATGGTTTATACAATTAAAATAATAAATATTGATAGATACATTTCGTTTATTTACTATTTTAAAGTATCGTTTACATCAATCCACGAATTATGACTGTTGTTAAAACCTAACCATTTAACATATAATTTGTTTTTATTTTTTTTTATAATACGTTCAATGAGAAAGGTGTCGGGAAAAAATGTTTTTTTTAATTCTTGTGTAAAAACAGCCTAATATTATATTATTTGAACTATCTTTTAGTTGATAAGTTAATGGATCTGTATTTAAAATTTTAGAAATAGTGAACACTTCTGTTGACCAATTTGGTGTATAACCTTTACTGAAATTATGTTTATACTTAGATATTCTTACTTTGTCATTAATTTTAAATTTAAGTTTATTTGATGTATTAATTTGTAATGTTTTTCTTTTAATTGTAACCGGGTTGATCCGAGCTTCGTGTGGTGAACATTTTATTGTTGAATGTTTTGTATTATTATAATTATATACTAATTTAAAATTGAATTTATCCAATTCCATGAACCTGTTGATGTAAAATATTTGTAAATTTTATTTTTTATTGTTCTTATAACGCGTTCAACCATACCAGCCTTTATACTGCTGTATGTTGAATAATGTCTAATATGATACTTATTCATTATACTTTAAAATTCATTATTGTAAAATTCTGTTCCGTTATCTGTTTGTAATAATTTTGGTTGATTTTTTTTTAATATTTTTATTATACCTTTTGTACACTCCTTTGCTGTTTTATTTTTTAGTGCTTCTACCCACACATACTTGGTAAATGTATCTATAATAATTAAAATGAATTTAAAACCATTATTTTGTCTAGAATGTGGTTGCATGTCTTAAATCAGCTTGCCAGAGATCATCTTTAAACCGTGTTACTACGCTTCGTCTAGGAAATATTTTTCTCGCTGGTCCATGTAACTCCTCAGCTAAACTGGTTAAGATTGTCATTATACTATAATATTTCTCTCGCGTAATTCTTCTAAAATTGATATAATTTCATTATTGACACCAGTATTACCAACATTTTGTGATGATGTTAGAAGATTTAATCTAGTTACTAGTTCATTCGGATCGTCATAATAAACTAATTGTGTTTGAGGTATTACATCTTTATATAAACCAGAACCTCTCTTAACCTTTGGGGTTGCAGTAAAATTAAACATTTTTTCATTTTTTGGATCTGTAGTCATAGAACTGTTTGCTGTTGGACGAAATTCAAATGGATCATTTGGTATAGTTGTATTATTATGCAAATTACTACGTTTAGTGTTATATCTAGATAAATGATCGGTAATTTGTGCTAAACTTAATCGAGGAGTTCTTGAGTTATTAATTTTATCTATTTCTTCGTTTAATTGCTTTTCCTCATTTTTCATTCTATCGTATAGAGGTTTTACAACATTCGTCCATTTATGAACCTTTGAGGTTTTAGGTTTCCCATCTGCTTTTAAATGAGCTCGTTAAGTTTTTAAAATATCGTAATAAGATTCCATATCTTGTAGAGTTGTATTTTTTGGTTCTTTCTCACATAGTAAAGACCATAGTCCTTCAGTCCATGGATAGTATTTATTAAATAACTGTAAGTTACCATGACTAAAAGTTACAGAGTAGCCTCCTATTTTATATGAATCACTGGCTTTATCATAATACATACCATATGATTTATCATATCGTTTTGGTGTAGGACGTTTATTGAAAAAATTTGAAAATGATGAATTTAATTTGTTATCATTATCATCATCACTAACGTCTGAAGTTTCCGGTTTTATTTCATCAGCCGGTTGTGTATTCTTTTCTGTTTGGTTGCTCAATGGTTCTATTATTGATTTAAATGCTTCACGAAAATAGTTGTCGGAATCTATGATACCACGTTTCATTTCCATTATTTTTCGTTTATATTTTTTTTTGAGGTTATTAAATTTTCCAATAAAACTTTTTCTTTAATCATTTCAATTAATAATGTGAATATAACTGTATCGTATGACTATTGACAACACAATGTATATAATTTCAGTTATACTTAATATTTATATTTATACTTACATTTATTTTATTTTAATAAAAGTATGGAAACCGCATCTATATCTTCCTTCATTCATTTCCCGAGTTTTATCGATAACCAAAAACCCATAATCACTGTGATTCCAACAGAAATGAGACATTTTCCGAAATCCTGAGAAATCCATATCTGCAGACGAATGATCGTTAAATATATGTCGTAAATTTGTATCGTCTTGTTTTAGTATTATTAAAAAATTTGAGTTATCTCTTACTAACTGTTTTGGTATTTTAGAATATGTTTGTGCTAAATAAAATACTGAACTAGCACCTGAATGTCTACAAATTGAGAAGTATTCTCTGATTACTGACTGCGGACCACATATAACGTCATCAAAAATTATAATGGAATTTTTTTTAGTTAAGTTCGGTTTTATAACCTTATCAACGCCTGTAAATATGAAAAAATTAGCACCTTCTACATCGTCTATTATTTTTTTTAATAAAACATATTTTTCCTGATTCGAGGTTTTAGAGTATAAATAAATATTTTCAATTCTTAACCCATTTGCATGAGTGATCAGATTATACATTATATTTGTTTTTCCTGAACCACTGGGACCGACTAGTATAGCACGTATAGTATCAGGTAATAACGAACCGTGTCTTGATGGTTTTTTTACCATCTGAACATCTACATTTATAACCTCTAATTTATCTTTTTGATCAATCAAATCCATTTTTTTCTTATATATACTCTAGAATTTTCAATTGTTAATCAGTTATTGATGACGCGTTCAACTCGTAAGTTAAAATCAAACGAGACTGACAAAAGATTTGTAAACTCCCTTATAAATAGTCTCTCAGTTGAAGCATGTTTCAGGCTATCAGTATTGTGGTCTTGGCACGAAATTAAAAAAAAAAAAAGACAAGATCGCGGTGATAAAGGAATAAACCCATTGGATGCTGCTTATCGTGATCACGATATTGTGTATGAAAGGAGTAAAAAATTAGACGATAGACATAAAGCTGATAGTGTTAGAAAATCGTGCTTGAGAAAAATTTAAAGCAAAAGACACTCCTAGAAAGAGAAATTGGTTGCGTACGCGGTAACAAACGTAATGAAAGCTAAAAGAAAAATAGGTATGGGTTGTAAAGGTAAACGGAAACGTGTTACAAAAAACAATAGTATGCTAGCTGCATAGGGGTAAAAGGTTGATTTCAACCCCAGGACAGTCAGGAGGTGCAGTTCCCTTAATACCTATATTTGCAGGATTGTCAGCACTTGGTAGCTTAATGTCTGGAGGTGCTAGTGTGTACAATGCAATTCAAAATTCAAAAAGTAAAAAAGGCAATGGTTTATATTTAAACAATAATGGGTTAAGAAAAAAAAAAAATAAAAATAATGATTACGCTACCTGATAGACCGCTTTCGACTCAAGATATTATAAAATACGTTAGAAAGTTGAAAATCAATCATTTCCGTGGTGTGTTTTCGCGTGATAGCTTGCCTAAAAAACCGCACGTCATTGAGTGTGGTATATTAAACTTAGACATATCTTCAGGCGACGGGAGCCATTGGGTAGCGTTTCATAAAAATAAAAATAAAGTCATATATTTCGATAGTTTTGGTGATTTACCTCCACCAATTGAATTACAACGTTATTTTAAAAAGTTTAAAATAATATATAACTATTCTAACTATCAAGACATTTAACTGTGGACATTTTTGTCTTGAATTTTTACAATGCATGAATCTTTTACACTAAGTTTAACTGGAAATTCGACTGTATTGCCAGCAAATTATTTTCCATCTCTAAACGTTTACGAGGATTCAGAAATAGCTTTGTTATCTTTACAAACGTTCAATTCATTTCCAAATATTATAAATGCATTTAATAACCGACTGAAAATAGAAGTAATTCCTTCAAAGAGAAATAAATATAAATTATACACTTTTGAAATTAGTTTGGAAGAAGGATGCTATGAAATAGAAGATATTAACAATAAAATTCCAAAGAGTTATCCCAAGTTAATAACAAGTACGAAACACACCTAACATTCAGTGTACGTATTGATCCTGTTGATTTTAGAACGTATATAAAATGTAATGGAATACTTCAGTTCAATACTCCATATAGTATAGCACCTGTTCTTAGGTTTAAAAAGATAAGATGTGGACCGTTTTATGAAGCTCGTCGATCGGAAAAGCAGCAAATTTAAACACAATAAATTCTATAAAAGTAATATGTAATATAGCTCAAGGATCATTCAACAACCATCTTCAAAGTCATTCGATTTTTGTAAAAAAAAAAAATTAACTGAAACAAGGTCACTACAAATTTCTAAATTTTTTAAAACTGAAATTTCAAAAATAGCAGGTAAGTAACTATAATATAATATATGCCTATTAGCCTATTATAATATAGAGTATAGACCAATTAATAGAAGCCTCAATAATTAATTTTTCTGAAGGCACTTCAATGTAGGTACTTTAATTTTTTTTATGACTTGTCTAATATTTAATTTTTAGATACTAAAATAATATATTTATAAAGCCATACCATACTTACTAAACTTTTAGAGAAATAAATTGTTAAAATATATTGATATATATAGTTTACCCATACAGTGTCACCCCAAGTAGTTGAAATTTATTGATATACCTATCTTAAGTATATTTTTTAAATATTTCTAAATAGTATTTTATTTGTATTTATTTTATGTAAATGTACCTAGTTAATGAAACTGAAGTGGAGCAATTTAAAGATGGTTATTCTAAAACAATTAAGGATCCGAATACTTTTTCTCCAGGTCGGTTTTAAGTATATTTCTAAAATAAAATCTATGACTATTGCATATTAAACTATTTTTTTCCTGTTTAGTTAGAAAAATTGAACAAATGAGTAATGTGACGATTAAGAGTGTACAAACTGCTGTGTCTACTGGTAAGTTTTTTATGTTTGAGTATCCTGTATAATGTATATTTAATTTGGGATTTATTTGCTCAATATATACTTTATACAATAAAACAAAAGTGGGGATTAACTAGTTATAAAGTTGATGTTAAGTTAAAATGCTTTTTTTTAATTTTAAAAACAATAATAAATAAATAATAAAAAGGATCAACTAGTTTTAATTAACTAATTGAAAATAGCATACCATTAAATTGTTTTATTAGGGTTAATTTCTGTATAATCCAATTAAATACAAATATTAAATGCATATTTAATTCCATTAGTTTTCTGAGTATCCTTTAAAATTTTCTAAAAATTAATCATAAATGAATAAATGCTTAATAAATTATTTATTTATTATTCCTAACAGAATCAAATGATAAAATTACCCTTGTTTGTTTCTCTCAGTTCATTTAATACACTTAATGTACTCGACAATACTTTGTTTACATATTAGTTAAATCTTAAGTATGTTTTTTTTTTTTAAATATTTCTACAAATTATTTTATTTGTATTTATTTTATGTAAATGTACCGAGTTAATGAAACTGAAGTGGAGCAATTATTTAAAGATGGTTATTCTAAAAAAAATTAAGGATCCAAATACTTTTTCTCCAGGTTGGTTTTAAATATATTTCTAAAATAAAATCTATGATATCCTGTGTTATTAACAGGTGTTAACAGTTGTATGACCAATCAAAATAAAGATGAGTCTTATCTAATGACAAAATCAGACAATGAAGATTGTTTTGAATCATCAAAGCTTTCCAATGACCCAAGCACATTTTGTTTATTATCACCATTACCCGAAGCTATGGTAAATTATTTAATAAAAAAAGGTCCTATGCAACCATTGCAAAAAGATTTGCCTCTTAAAGTATTTCCTTCAAATAAAATTGGTCGTAGGTTTCAACCATCTTGGTACTGGAAGAAATTACCTGGAAATTTACTAGTACCAAGAGATTGGTTAAGTTATTCAATAAACAATAATAAATTATATTGCCACAACTGTATTATATTTGGTAGAAACCATCAAAAAGCTTGGACAAAAGAAGGCTTTAATAATTGGCACAATACAATTAATAGCATGGAACTCCATGAAGTATCTGAATCACATATTGAAGCCACCTTAAAATTGAAACTAAGATTAAGAGCATTGCCCATTTTACCTTTAATGGAGGAAAAGCGTAACCAAGAGAAAGCTTTAAATAGAGAAATTGTACAATGTTTAATTGATGCTACACTATTTTTGGCTAAAAAATGTATTCCTTTTCGTGGGCATCGTGAAAATCGGAATGAAGAAAACCAAGGCAACTTTTTAAATCTTAAAAAAATTCTTGCTAAGTATTCACCACCACTTTCTTCATACTTGACTCAATTAGAAACATCGACGAAAAAACCTGAAGTAAATTTCACATCAAAGCTCAGACAAAATCAACTTATTGGATCAATATCTTCAACAATTAAATCTGTTATTAAAAATGAATTAAAAATTTCAAAATTTTTTAGTATATCATTAGATTCGACATTTGATTTATCCCGAAAGGAACAAATTTCTTTTATTTTCCGATATGTTACTGAAAATGGAGAAATATGTGAACGGCTTCTTGCTCTTCATGACTCACCTATCACAACAGGGAGTAAATTATATGAAATTTTTGAATCGGTCTGTAAAGAACTAGATTTAGATTGGATTAACTTTTTGGTTGGTCAGTCGTATGATGGAGCTCAGAATATGAGAGGAAAATACAACGGATTGCAAACTCTTATTAAAAAAAATGTCCTGCTGCTACATTTGTCTGGTGTTATGCCCATAGGCTCAACTTGGTTGTAGCGAAAGCCGTTGGTCATAGCATAGATGCTGTAGATTTGTTTGGTAATTTGGAGACACTCTACAATTTTATATGTGGAAGCAAAAAGAGGGTTGCATTTTACGAAGAAGCACAATCAAATTATAGTTCTATGAAAAAAGGGCGTAGACTTAAACGTGTATCTTCTACTCGGTGGATGTCACACGATCATGCCCTTGAAGCAGTTTTAAATACATTTGGAGCAGTCATTGACACATTAGAGCATACACGAGAAAATGAAGGTCGAGATGATCATTTAATTGGTCATTTGGCAGGATGTTTATTACAATACTTATTATCAAAACGTTTTGTTTTATCAGCTATCTGGTTTCAAAAGCTCTTTAATGTTTTATCACCACTTAATACAATGTTGCAGATTAAAAATTTGGATCTTCTGGTGGCTGTAAATGGAATTCTAGAAGTTCAGCAAAATTTAAAAAGTCTTAGACAGAATAATACAGCGTTTAATAGTTTAATGATTGAAGTTAATAATTTTATAAAAGAAAATGAAGATTTTGTTTTTTCTGAATGGGGAGCAAAGCGCATTCGCAGGAAAAAACAACTGCCTGGAGAAAAAGCTAAGGATGAACCAATAAAAGACACTTTTGAAAAATTTAAAACTGAGACTTACATAGGTAGTTTGGATATTACAATAAGTTAAATAGATGAATATTTTAATACTAAGGCAACTCATATCTACAAAGATTTGGCCTTGTTGACAAAAAAAAGAATTGAAGAAGTAAAAATAAATTCAAAAGCATTTCCCAAAGATGCATTTTGTGAATTCTGTGCAATATATGGAAAATTTGTGGATCTAACTACTTTAAGAACAGAATATATTCAATTCAGTCAAATATTTAATTTATTTGAAGAAACAGAATTTTTACCAATGTACCAACATCAACAACACAAAATTGATAGTGAGGATATTTCCTCAGAATCGGAAATTGAAAATCAAGAAGTGGATGATTATACTTTTCCAAAAAGAACAAAATTAAATGTTGAAAGTATTAAAATTGTGTTCAAAATTTTTCGAGAATGCCAATTAGCAAGTGTTTTTCCAACTTTAAACACCACTTTTATAATAGCTCTTACTTTACCTGTTTCAAGTGCGTCAACCGAGAGATCATTTTCAAAACTTAAGCTGATAAAAACAAGACTTCGCACAACAATGAGTCAAGCAAGGTTGGAAGATTTCATGATTATTAGTTGTGAACGTAATATTTCAATCTCATCAGATAAAATTTTACAAGATTTTGCTAACAGAGTATTATATTGTCTAAAAAATTGTAATATTTATTTTGTTATTGTATTATTATTTATTGTAAATAATTTGTTAGTTATATATTTTTAACAATTTAAAATTTAAAAAAATTTGTTTTAGTTTGAAAAATAAAATATTTTTTTAAAACTCTCAAAAGATGTTTTTTTATTGTTTTAGTTAATAATTGCTTGCTGAGTTACCTGTAATAAAATAACAATAATTGATTTTTGTAAAAACAATGGAAAATAGGACCCCAGGTAGCGAGTTTGACATGTATGGGAAAAACTTACAAAATATTTTTGGGTGGTGGTGGTCTGATGTTAAAGTTGAGCACCACAAATATTTTTTAGAATAGCCGCCACTGTGTTATATTAAATTGGAAAAGGGATGTTATGAAATTGAAGATATTAATCAACAAGTTAACCCTTTCAGACCTATAATTATTTAAGTGAATAAAAAAATTTTTTTTTTAACACATTTATATTTACAGTACATTAATTAACATATTTACAAATTTTCATAATTTTTGCCTAATTATTTTGGAAGTTAAGGAGTGGGTCATCAGAATGACCCATAGGTCGTCATGGAGCTAAAAATTTCAATGAACAATATAATAGATATTGTGAAAACAACTTGTTTTATTAGTGTATAAAATAAAAATAAAACATTTTAATAACGTATTATTATAAAATTTAAAAAAAAGTAAACATAAAAATTAAAATCAATCAATTAAAAAACAATTCGTATTTATATAAAAATAAATACAACTGTAAATAAAAAATATTTCGAAAACCACTTGTTTTATTAGTGTATAAAATAAAAATAAAACATTTTAATAACGTATTATTATAAAATTTAAAAAAAAGTAAACATAAAAATTAAAATCAATCAATTAACAAACAATTCGTATTTATATAAAAATAAATACAACTGTAAATAAAAAATAAAAAAACAAAATAGGTGCCTGTTTAGAGTACTTGAAAAGTATAACAAAACTCAGTTTTTTTTGTGAAACTCTGCAAAACAATTTCTCTCCTTCGTCAAGCACAAGTGAACATTGCATTTGGTGCAGTAAAAATGGGTTCGATTATTTCTAGAACACGTAGGATTTTTGCATTTAGTTGCGTTTTTCAAGCAATCTATTTTCGGCATATGATCTAATCTATCATATCTTGACACATCAAGAGGCAACGAGCTGTCTGTGCGATTATTTGGAGAATATAATGGTAGCAATGAAGTAAATGATGGAGTTGGTGACTCGGAACTGTACGAAAGTTTAGTTGGGCGTCCTACTTTATTTTTTTTTGTTGGCGGAGTCTGTAGCGTAGTACTAATCATTTCTTCAGCTAACTGAAGACGAAAATGTAGAAAATCCAATACATTTTTTTTACGGCACTTATAACTCCTCAGCCTCCTTCTTATATTGTAACCATGCATTACTTGCAACCAAATCAAATGCGTGAAATATCATTCTGAGAGTCCATTTCCGAGATTTTATAAAAGTTCTGTACAGACTTATCATTTGGTCAGATTTGTCGACACCGCCCATACTGGCATTGTATAATTTAACAATTTCTGGCCTTTCTACTGTGACATATTGTTTGAGCTTTTTGTCATATCGTTGTACGTTATCAAGTGTACCAGATGTAATAAAATTTGAGCCTAAAATTACCGATTTATTGTCGAACCATTTTACCAATCCTATTGCGCAAGCATTTTCGACATGAGATCGAATTTCAAACGTTGATCCTCTACCAATTTTTGCCATGATTTTATCACCTAATAAGGGCTGATTCACAAAACGATTTGCTCTGACTGTTCCAGCTGCATATATGCCGTGATAATAAAGTCGTTCAAATAATAAATAAGTGGAAAAAAAATTATCAAATAATAAAAAATGCGTTTTTTCTTTCAAAGTTTGCACTAAACATAAAACTACTGAAGCTCCAAATCCAAATATTTTCAACTTATTTTGATCTAATTCTGTTGAACTGCCTTGGTATAATATAAAATCATAGATAATTCCACACTCGGACGCCAAAACAAAAATTTTAATACCCCAAGGACTGGGCTTGCCTCTCATGTACTGTTTTACCGATAATTTCCCCTTGAACGGCACCATCTGCTCATCAATACACACATTTCTAACTTTCGGTAAATTATTACATTTTTTTTTAATTTGGTCATACAAGGGTCGAACTTTTATAAATTTGTCTACATTGTTACTTGGTATATCAAAATTATTAATTATATGTAAATTATTTCGTAACTGCAAGAAACGATCACGGGACATGGAATTTGAAATCAACGGTACTCTAAATTTTTCTTCCCAATACATACGTATCCTTGGAAATTTTAAACATCCCATAATCAAATGAATAGCGATTAATGCTTGTATTTCATGCTCATTTGTAGGTTTAAAATTTGTTTTATTGTTTTGTACGGTATACAAATTGGTATTGAACGCTACAATTTCAAAAAAATCGTTTTCGAAATATTGTAAAAAAAAATCAATGGGATTACGTAAATAGTCCACCTGCACTTGTGTTTCAAGATCTTGTAATTCTATAGTTGGACACTGAAATGGTTGTTGTAACCATTTTATATTTTTTTTTTGTGTTATCGGAAATTCATTTCTCGGAGGAGAAATTTGGGGGGGAATATCATTAGTATCCAAAGTATCAACTATAGTATCACCTGCAGTATCCATTAAATTTTCAAAATTACCGTCGAATTGCTGTAATAAATCATCTAATTCTACACTCGGAAAATCATCTACCCCATCGAACGCCAAGTCGTCTTCATCATTATCAGTAATTTCTAAATCGGAGACTTCTCCATTTTCCAAAAGGTCTAATATACCTTGTGTTGTTAGTTTATTAGCCATTTTTTTCAACAAAACACTAATGCGTAATAAATATAACAAACAAAATATCAACTAAAACTATAATAATTATCGAAACAATTATTGTTTTATGACAATATGTTTATACTTTTGTTTTTAATTCATTTTTGTGATAATAATTATTATTTATTATGCACACGTGTGAAGATCTGATTACAATATTTCCCTCCATTTCAAACAAAGACATTTTCGCGCGCGATTGCATTATCAGGCGTAGCGGCCGGTGGGTCATTATAATGTACCACTGTTCAATCGCGTATATGTGAAGTAGAAATTGAGTCACGTACATGGCGATAACAAGATATTATTCATACACTATTACACAATAAAATAAAAATGATTCATAGGGCACGATCTAGCGGAAAAATTATAACAAGCAAAATAATTATTTTTTTTCATTTTTTTTTTTTTTCATTAATTATGATGAACAAAAACTAAAAATTCTTGTATTCTAATGACTGAAAATTAATTGTTTTTTTTTTTAATTATATTCTAGACAACATTCTCTATATTTTTATTTAGACAGAATTGAATTGCCATCAATATTCAATTAGTTATACGCAATCAAAGTAGTGGGTCATTATAGTGACCCGCCGGTCTGAAAGGGTTAAGAAGCAAATAGATGTCTATAATAGTGAAAACTTAACCCAATTAACATTTGATATTTCGGTTGATCCTAATGATTTCAGATCGTATATAAAATGCAATGAGATACCACACTTAGAGATTCCATATAGTTTTGCACCTGTATTCGGTTTTGAGAAAAAATAATATAAACCAGTGTATGAAATTCTTCGATCAGAAAAAGCAGCAAATTTAAACACAATAAATTCTATAAAAGTAATGTGTAATATAGCTCAAGGATCATTCAACAACCATCTTCAAAGTCATTCGATTTACGAGTTTTTCCCGAGTGGAAGGACAGGATCTAAAGTAATTCAATCACCGTCTAATTTAATATATTACAAATTGAATAAAACATTTATTGATTCGATAACCGTTCAGCTAGTTGATCAAGATCATAATCCGATTGATAATTTTGGTGAGGCATTGACAATCGTGTTACATATTAAACGTTACGGATCTTGATATGGGATTAAAATTCAATATAAATCCGCTACTTCGGATCAGTTCAACTAGTCATAAGACCAAAGTGGTACCGGTAACATCAAATAAAGTAAAAAAATTGACGTTGAAAAATAAAAAAAATTTACAAGCTCTGGGTTATCAATTAAAGCAAAATGCCTGAAAGTGATATTTTAGATATAAGTTCACGGTATGAAACGGATTCTAAAATAACAAAAATTAAGTATCATTCATACACGCCGTATACTACATTATTTAATAATAACGACGAAATACGTATATCAATCCAGCAAACAGATGTTTATCCGTATCTACACGAAAGCTTTATTTTTTTGGAAGGAAAGTTTTCGGAACCTGACAAAGTTAAACTATCTAATAACGGTTACTCTTATCTCTTCGAACAAATACGGCTGGAAATCAATGGTATAGAAGTTGATAGCACGCGTGTTCTTGGAATCACTAGCTCGTTGAAAGGATACTTATCCGGTACACCAGACAACTATAATTGTTATGAAAATTCTGGCTGGAATTTTAAAAACGCAACACAATTAGCAAATAATAAAGGTGAATTTAGTACTTGCATTCCATTGAAATATTGGCTAGGTTTTTTTGAAGACTATAGAAAAATATTAGTTAATTCTAGATTGGAATTAATATTAACTCGAAGTCATAGCGATTTAAATGCATTAAGCTTGAAAAGTGGTATAAATATTACTACAGCCAAAGTTTCTTTAAACAAAATAGTATGGAAGATTCCACATATTACTGTTGACGATGGAGAAAGGTTGAAATTATTGAAACTTGTAGAAAAAGAAAAAAGTTTGTTTATTCCTTTCAGATCTTTTGAAACTTTTGAATATCCTGAACTAGGAACCGCTAAAAAAGTTGTATGGAATTTGAAAACTGCATCGAAATTAGAAAAACCGCGATTTATAATAATCGGATTGCAAAAAGGACGTAAAAATACGTTAGAAAAAGACTGTAGTATATTTGACCATTGTAATCTAACAAACGTTAGAGTATTTCTGAACTCAATAGCTTATCCGTACGATAATTTGAATTTAAATTTTACAAAAAATAATTTTACCTTATTATATGATATGTATACATCATTTCAAGAATCGTACTATGAAAAAAGTATACGGAATCCGATATTGAGTCCTTCTACTTTTCTTACAAACGCTCCAATTATAGGCATTGATACTTCGAAACAGAACGATTCAGCCACAGCCTCAGCAGTAGATGTAGAATTAGAAATTGAAGCTTCAGAATCGCTTACAGGTGTAACTGCTTATTGTTTATTGATTCATGATCGTATTGTAGAATATGTACCTTTTACTAGAGAAGTAAGAAAAATTGTGTAAATACAATTTATAATAATAAAAAGTTTATTTAATAATTTGTGTTCTTTTCTTGAAATAATTATTTCAGTAGGTGAACAATATATGTGTTAACACCGTATTGTGTTACATGGTAAATCTGAGTTAGCGTAACATTTGAAATTTTTTTTTTTTTTGTTACACAGTGAACGTGTGTAGAAATCTCTCTTTGTAAAAAAGGTGCTCAGAACATACATTATGTTTTTTGAAAATCAGTGTTTTTAACTGGTACAGCGGAGAAAAAAAAGTTTGAGGGGAAAAGTCTCCCTTAAAATTTTGAAATCTCCGTAGTCAAAAGGTGCTCAGAACATACAAATATATATACTACTTATAAGCTAAATTCAGAAATAAGTAATTACCTAAAAATATTTTTTGGTCTGCCTTTTTTGAAACCTGAAGATGTAGTAAACTGTTTTACCGATGATATAGTATCAATTTTACCACGAAATGAAAAAGTAGAAGCATTTACAGATTATATTTTAAATACATATCGCGACTGTCATGGCAATACCACGTAACTGACATTTACCAAATTGTTCAGGGGGGACTTAAAACTAATTACATTTTTTTACAATTGAGAAGCTAAAAATGTTTTAACTTATTTTTGCTAACATACTTACTTATGATTTAACTATGTCTACTTTTTTATTAAAATACATTAATATTATTAAACTACTGTAGTTACGAGTAATTTTTAATGTGATTGTAGATACTTGGTATCTTTCATAGTAGATGCGTGTTATTTACTACTCATAATTTGTAGATAAGTGGCATTTTATAAAAACATATTATTAAATAATATTGGCACTTTTTTAAATTTATTAATATTATGGAAGATAATATAATTTAATATACTTAATTAAATATTATAACATATTAATATACAATTAAATTATATTAATACAATAACATTAAAAAATATATATATATATAATTATTGTTCTTTTAATACAATTATTCTTTATTTTTATTTAATTTTAGAATAATTGTATAACAATTAATCACAGGTGAAATATGAATAGACAAACATCTTATTTTAAGTACATAATATAAAACTAAATAATGTTGCTGTAGGTACTTACCTAAAACCATATTATTGTAAAAACTATTTATCAAAATATTTGTTTAACATATTTTAATAATAAAAATAAACAGTAACATTTTAAACACTTACTTTAGTGGCTATAAAAAAAAATTAAACAGTAACATAGGTAATATTTTCAGTTCTGATTTTATTTAATACAAATATATTTTAATAATATAAAATCACAAATAACATTATCAAACACTTACTTTAGTGACTATAAAAAAATTAAAACAAGAACATAATATTTTCAATCCTGTTCTTATAAAATATTAACATAGTTTAATAATATAAAATCATAAATAACATTATCAAACACTTACTTTAGTGACTATAAAAAAAATTAAAACAATAGCATAATAATAACAGTCTTATTATATTTCAGTACAATTGCGTTTCTTGAGGTTCTTTAATTGAGGTAAGTTATCATAAAAATAATGTACATCCCTTGGCAATACAGCCTTTAACTTTTGTAAATTATTCCACTTGGAAATTGTTAATGGTATTCTTTCGTTATATAATCTTTTAGTTTCGTATGTTTTTTTGGATTTTACACGTTCACGATTATATGATGGTATTTCTTTATATTCATCATCAAATGAAATTTTATAATATATGGTTTCAGATATAGGATCATATTTTAAAGCCCTAATATGTCGAACTTCTGGATCCCCTTTTGAACGTCCTGGCCTGAGTAACATACATTTTTATAGTCCAAAAAATCTGTATGATATATTGCATTTGATTCATATTCGGAAGGGTATTTTCGGGCTAACTTGGTCAGTTTGACATAATCTGATGGTAAAAATATTTCTTTATTGTTTATAGTTCTTTCTATAGCACTGTGCACGCTGTCGCAAGGCATTTGAGTATGGCCTTTCACCAAAAATTTTTGCTCGACAACATTATTGTTTTCTATAGAAAATTTCAGTAGTGCATTTGATAATACTGTATTACTGTTTTGGTAACCACAACCATCTGAATATAGTATGATATCTTTTTTTACCATTGTACAATATTTATTTAAATGTTTAATAATCAGTGAAGCAAAAACTGATGCCTCTAATTCACCTTCACATTCGTCCCACCAGTAATTTGAACAATGGTGTTCAGGTGATAAATTATATATTGTAAAATTATGGACCTTCATTTTCATACTATAGTATAAATCACTGGCATTGAGAGCTGGACATAGTTTCACCGCTTGCATATCCATGGTGAATACAAATTTCTTATATTCCATTGCACTAACTGTATCAAGAGCCAATTCATCTCGAGCTCTGTCTTTTTCTGACAAGTGTCTCTGGTAATCAGTGTTGCTGAATTGATCAACTTTAAACATGGAACATGTGTCACATAGATCTTTTCTAGGCCTGAAAATAGAAAACTTCTTTGTTTTCATATATTTTGAAAAATAACCTCTGCTTATCGGGTTCCCAATTTTGTCTTCTGAGCATTTTAGTTGATATGCTGTATACACACTTCTTGTTTGATATAGAATGGACCTTCCAAATATAATCTATTTGTTTTTTTTCGGCAATAATGACTAGGCATTTTCGCCAAACTGTCAAACCACTGTATCAAGTGATCTTGTCTAAATTGAACTAACCTTCGAGGTGATACTTCTTCAAGTTGTGGGTCATCAATAATATCAAGTTCAATAGGTTTTTTTCTAATACTTTTTATATTTGGTAGTCCATTAAATGATGAGTCCAACCAATTGCGCACCATCCATTCTTTTAATCCAAATGTGTTTAAAAACATTACTTTACATACTGGATACTTAATATCATTAGATTTTAAATGGTAAGTATATGAAAAATGCCTTCGACTCTCTGTTCCAAAAATTGTGGTTAACCGTTTTGTTTCTTTTTTGTTTATCATGTTTATACAACATTTTTTTTTCTCATCCCAATTGCATTCCCAAAAGTGTTCAAACATTTTTAGTCTTTCGTTTTCTAAGAATACATTGCAGTAACGTACCTTTGATTTTAAACATTTTAATGATGT
Organism: Aphis gossypii; assembly: GCF_020184175.1. Lineage (NCBI taxonomy): Eukaryota > Metazoa > Arthropoda > Insecta > Hemiptera > Aphididae > Aphis > Aphis gossypii. The sequence continues at coordinate 21,817,458 of NC_065532.1, read as the reverse complement.
ACAAGCAACTTTAATTGATCTTGATTCACGATCAATATTTTGAAAAACTTTATTACCTTGTCTATTATAACCTACATACGATTTACCATTCATTCTTTTAAGTTTCATTTGTTCTCTAAAACACACCTTTTTATTTATAACTGGTTCTTCATTTTCGTCATCGTTGATACCTTCAATATTTACATTGTTATATTCAACAGTATCATCTGATGCATCTTTTTCTCCAATTAATTGGTTGATGTCATTGATTACATTGTTGTCTTTAACATTAACTGAAGTGATTTGTTTGTTCAACTATACAAATTTAAAATATAATTATTATTATTTATTATTTTGGTTTAACATTTAAATAGTATATTTTATTTCACTCATATAATATTGTGTAATGTTACCTGGTGGGAACAGATTTCTCGACACATTTGTAACAGCAAAATCATTATCATTTAGTATTATAAGATTAGGAATAATATTCACTTTAGAATCAAATGTGTCAAAGACATACTCGGTTTTTTCAACTATACATAACGATAAATGTATAAGTTAGCATTAATATAATAGGTAATATTATACTTAACTATAATTAATGAGTTATTTAGATAATTGTAAACAACTAATTATAATAGGTACATACAAGAAGAAACAGATTGCTCTATTAATTTCGAGCTGACCAGATTTCCATCATAATGGTCTTTAACAATGTGAGATGCAATATAATAATCTGCTACAACATTTTTAGTTGGGCTTTTGATTACTTTGTTACTATGTAATGGTTCATAATATTTATTAGAAATATCATCTAATCCTGTAAAATTCACACATGCTCAAAATAAATTCTTACTGGTACCTACATATTATTCATTTCAAACATAAACTTGTTTAGGTAATTAAATAATATTAATTAGATAATTGTAAAAAACAAATTATAATAGGTACATACCAGGAAAAACAGATTGCTCTATTAAATTTGAGCTGACCAGATTTCCATCATAATGGTCTTTAACTGTGGGAGATACAATATTATATTCTGCTATAACAATTTTAGTTGGACTTGTGGGTACTTCAAAACTATAGGAATGTTCATTATAACCATCAAAAATATCATTGAGTCCTATACATGTTGTATAATATGACTTATTATAATAACATTAAACATTAGAATTTATTGCAATACTATTAAAGTATTTAACAACAAAATTTTAAAATAAAATATTACCTAAAGTGACCACTTCTTCTGTTATATTGCGTTTCCCATTATTAATATTTTTATGGGACCAAAGATTTTTTGGTGTTTTTTCTTTATTGTTTTTTTGGAGAACAAGGTTTAGTAATTTTTGAGATCTTCGTTTCGTCGACATACTCGCGATCATGGATTATTAATATAACTTAATAATATTTTTCGGCAGATCAAGACATTAGGAATTTAAGATTATTAATTATTATTTATTAGTTGAGATGTTAAATATTTTACAATAGGTAGATACGTGGTTTTTATGACAAAGTCAGATAGGTACGTGTTTTTTTTTTTTTTTTATTGAAATCATCATAATTTACAAAAATTTAATTATAAAAATTATTCATGATTATCTATCTCTTTTAAGCTAAAAGCTTGTGTTAGAGATAGAGAGTAATACAGTCTTAAATAATAATTATAAACATATATAAGTATATAACAAATTTAAAGTAAACAAAAGGAAACAAGTTTATACAAATAGTAATCAAATTAAATACAACAGTAGATCAAAAAATATTTTAAATTATTTGAGAGAACAACCAATTATACACTAACTTTTTAGCATTATTTTCAGACAGCTGAATATTTTTTTTATACTGACATGGCATAGAGTTAAAAAACACAGGTCCTAAATAATTGACAAAAGATTGACCAAAAGATTTGTATGGGTAATCAACAGGTATATTATACCGTCTATTTTCTCTTTTGTCCACAATATCTTGATGTTATTACTATAAATTAATTTTTGGAGGGAAATATTGAGATTTTTAGGTTATTCCAAAGAGAATAAAATATTCAGAACACACGTTTCTATAAAATGATGCAAAAAGTCGATTTTGATAAAAGTGTCAGTTACGTGGTATTGCCATGACAGTCGCGATATATAACCCCCGATTGTGACTATCCTCCTTCTTTATGGGCAATGTATTCAGGTTCAATTATTACACGGACAACAAATAGCTGTGAAGCTTTCCATTCAAAATTTAACGGTATGTTTTATTCTGCTCATCCAAATATCTACAAGTTTATTGATGTACTTAAAAACGTACAAAAAGATACTTACATAAAAATTCGCAGTAGTAGTCATAAAAAGAAAATAAGACGTGAAATATGTGAAAAACAAGAATTTTTAAGAAGAGAAATGATTAAATACGACGTGAACGAAATAACACGTTTTGATTTTGTCAAAACTGTATCGTTCAAATTTTTACCATCCCATAAATAATATTATAACTTATACATATTACTATTTTTTTTACTTATTTTTTTATTTTTATATTTAACGACGAAAACGATATTTTTGATGTACATAATTACGAAAGGATAAAAAACAATATTTTTAACCTACCTTTAGCAATTTAATATTTGTAATTAGGGAACGGACTATGATGCAAAATACATTTTTTAGTGAGTAGCATAGGCCAATTGTATATAATTCAATTCATACATTAGAAAATTTTAAAATAAAACTTTTATTTTGCATTTTTTCAATTTTTTTTAGATTTTAAAATCATTTTTTGACATTTTTAGAGCATTTTTCCATTTTTATATATATTTGTAAATTGTTTTAAATGTTTCATTTTGTCTCATACATTAGTTATTTTTACGAAAACCAGCTGATTGTATATCTATCTATACGGCTGGGCGTAATTCCCATCAAATAATCTCGATAACTTTATATCCGTTACGATACGAGGTATAACACTAATTGGTATCCAATTATAACAATGTCGATTACGTGCGTATGTACAATTTTTATAAGTTTTAAGTTATAACAATATTATACATAGGTACACATCGACATACGCAACGAATAAGGCAGTAACTCAATTTTCGCTACTTTTCAGTAGAAGCAAATTAAAGTTTGAATTACAATTCTAATTCTTATATTATTTGGATTTTATTGAAACTTACACAACATTTCATTTGTTTATCACTAAATATGGCCTGATATCAATTTCATTAAAGTTTGAATTTCCCTGGGTTTTCTTTGAGTTACTTCCTTTCACAAAAGGAGTTAACTCAAGTTACCACCATTTTCGTGGATACAATATGACCAATATAAAGCAGTAACTTCTTCTTTATTAATATAGAACAAAATACAAAATATATTTTTAGTAACTTTTAGTAACTTTTTTAGTAGGTAACTTCTTCTTAATTAATATAAAACAAAATACAAAATACCTTTTTTAACCTTGAAAATAATATAAAATAATAATAATATAATAGTAAAATGAATGATAATTAAAAATAATTAATGATAATAATAGAAAAATGAATGATAATTAAAAATATTATTATATTGTATTATCATTAACAATACCAATAGATCCCTTCTTATTTTGAAAAAAATAAATAAAATAAAACCTTTTTCATCATTTAAAATACAAAATGTAGTAGTAATTAATAAGAATATGGAACTTTAATAATATTATTTAAGTCATTTTTTTTGATTTGAGATTTTCATAAAATGAATGATAAGTTTTAGGTATTAGACCCATTTTACATAGAGATAAAAGGTCTTGGATTTTTGCTTCCTCTATACACAGCTGTTCTTTATATGCTCTTATGGGAATTATGCGTTTGTCATATCGGGCTCTTTGTCTTTTTTTTTATAATATTAATCTGTATGGAATCTGTTGAACTTAAATTGTACTTTATCTGAATTACATAAGGAAATTCATAATTAACAGACACTTCTTTTATATTATTCCACTTGATTAATGTTTTTTCATCAGAATTTTTCCAGTTCAATATTTTATTCTCAACTAGTGGTTTAAAATCCAAGATCATGGCAAGACATTTCAAAAACAGTATAAGGTTCACCTTTTACTTTAGCACATCGAATTAATGTGACCCATTGATCAGGCATGTAAATTATTTTACCTCTTTTGGCATTTTCAATCACAGCATGCATAGAATCACCCTCATTTTGTGTGTGACCACGTTCTAAGAAACGATGAGTTATTTTAAGTTTTAAAGTGCGTGAGGCATACTCCCACATAGAATAAACATAACGGTTGCGGTTCTGTCCTCCACAGTTATCTGAATAGAATACAACTTCCTTAATACTTTGATCTTTGATTATTTTTAAAAACTTATATAGACAAGTTGCAATTTCATTTGAACCTCTATTACCCTCCGACTGATGTCACACAAAACAGTATCCATGTTTCTTTCCAATATCAAAGATGGTGAAATTGTACGTAGCAAATTTACACTTATAGTAAAAACTACCAACATCACCCTGGGGTGTGATGAGAACTTTTTCAATATCAAAAACTGCAACACAAAATTCTTTGTCATTTTCACTTCTTACTTTGTCAAAATTCTTTTTTTCTCTAGCAATAGTTTTATTTTCAATATGTTCATTATACAAATCTTTTTCTGCCCCTTTTTCTTCAGTACTGAGCATGCTGTACCTTTCACAAACATCACATAAATTTTTCTTTGGCTTATGAAAACTATAATTATATTCATTAAATATATCCGTATACTGACGTTGTGTTGTATTTTTTGTTTTAATACTCACATCCTTCATAGAAATCCATTCTTGAAACAACCTATGCATCTTTGATATAGTTAAAGTACTTTCTAAATATTGTTTTTTTGTATTTTCTCTGTTATAGTGTGATTCTATTACTGGAAAACTGTTTATATGTTCACGGACATTATTTTTTAACTCATCTGGAATTTTGTTTGGTCGGGTTGTATGTCTTCCTCTGTTATCAGGTAAAATTGTCACAGAATTTTCAAGCTTCTTAGAAACTGTATGAACAACTTTGTCAGAAATTGACAATGTATTGAGGAACATAGTTTAGACATACTTGAATTTCAGTGTCAGTTTCAATATTCAAATAATATTTCCTAGAATATTTTCTCCGTTCACTATTTTCAGTAGCTGTAATTTGTTTTTTTGGGATTATTTTGACATGTTTTCCAATAAAATCCCACTGTCTAGTATGATCCCCAAGATTCCAGTAAGCCTCAAATATCTTTACACGGATTTCTTCATTAATTTTATCACTACATTTTAAACGGCATTTTAATGAGCAAGGTGGTTTGATTTTTTTTCCCTGAAATGAATTTACCATTCCTATTTAAATGTTCTATACCAGAGTTTAAACATATTTGGTCTTGTTGTCAATCCATTCATCAGCCTGCCGAGTACGCTTCCTAGTTAATTTTTCTTTTGGTGAAATTTTTCTTTTTTTTGAATTTTGCTGAGGTGTTTCTTCACACTATATTCAAAATAAATTAACATTTTATGTTAATTATACAAAGAGGCACTAAATATTTATTTAAATTAAATATTACATTAAAAAATATCCAACAATGAGTAGTTAAATTAAAATATGTTCAAATTAACATAATTTACCTAATTTAAATAATAGTTAATCAAAATGTATCTTTTATATTTTATTTAACTAGTAAAAACTAGGAAGACTAGTAAAAATAAAAATTTAATGATTAGGTATGGACATAAATTTAATAATAAAATAATTGTATGTGAAAATAATTAAAAATACTATATATTTTACTAATTTATCATTTATGCTTCTATAATAATGCTTTAAATAACATTAAAGTATAGGTGATCAATATTTTTAATTATAATTTATTACCTCAGCCAAATTTGTACTCTGATCTCCAACAGTATTACTTTCTGGTAAATAATCAGGATCTTTGTCACTGTCATCAAAATCATTGTCTTCAAACTCAAAATCTTCATCACTACTAATTTGTCCATAAGAATAAAAACTACAAATACTGCTGGTTCCTAAAGACATTGCATCAATGTCATGGTTGTATAGCTGATGACTTTCTGAAATCTGATGGATTTATGTTATAATTATAATAATAATATAAACTAATATAAACTATAACACTATGCTTCAAAAATTTAAAGATATTATAAAATATTAAATAATACTTACTTCCATATTGTAATATTTATTGTTAACTGTTTCCCTCTGAACATAAAATTAAAAAGAAATCAAACAATTTCTTAAATGTACAATAACAAAACTATGAATCGTACCCATTAATTAATAATTATTATTATAGTCATAATTTATGATAATAATATTATAATATTATGATAATGATTCATATTATTATCATTGTTGCTATTAACATCAAGACGAAATTGGAAATTAATTTTAGTTTTCTTTGATTAATCTATTAATAAATAATAAAAATATAAAATATTATAGTACTGTAGGTAGTACCAACCATTAAATAATATTATTAAATTGACTGTATTAATGATAACTATCATTGGATTCAAATTTAACACTCCTATAATATATAATAATGATCCATACGGCACCTAATGTACAGCAGAGCGGTACTCACTTGCCCGATTTTTTTTTTTATATAATACTTTAATTTTAAATTCAAACGCCAACATTACTCCTATAATGACACTTAGAGTTTTCTCTGTAGCTATTTTAAGGAAATCTTATGGAAAACATAGTGTTGAATATTTTAACCTTAGATATAAGTAGGTACAAAAAATACAATGAATTTTCAACTACAAAAGTACTTTGATTTTTAATTTTTTTTTTTTTTTTAACTACAATATAAACAAGTAATAACTTATAAGAAACCTTGTATTGAATTTTTGAGCAACCAAAAATATATAATAGTTTAATTTGTATGGTTTAACACCAATTAAGATTACACTGTCCCAATTACTATTGAGTATTTTCAACATAAAGTTGTATACCTGTTCATAATTCTTACCTCCAATTAGTAGGACACAATGTGGGACTTTTTTCTCTATAAATGTTCTAATCATATATGTATTGTGATGGGAAATTTTTGGATCTACTATTATTATATGTATAGATTTAACACCAATTAAGATTACACTACCCCAATTACTATTGAGTATGTTCAATGTTCATCACAAAGTTGTATACCAGTGACCAGTCCATACTTTCCATATTTTTTCATACCCAGTACCTTTTTATAATTTTATTATTATTTTTTTTTGAAAAAAAAATGGAAAGTTGCAACGAAGATGTGTTGAATGACCACACATATGCAAATATTGGTGAAATTGCAGTAGATCAACACTTAGTCGATCATAATTATTATATAACAAGTAAATGAATTACACTTTTTATTTCCAAATACTAAAAATGTAATTTAATTAATTAGTATTTTTATATAATATATTATAACAGATCAATGTTTTTACAATACAGTAAATAATTATTTGTATGTTTGTATAGAATGAGTGCCTTTATTGTTTATATATATTATATTTTAATTTTTTAGTCGAAGTTAGTTCTGATTCTGAGTTGGATGACTGTAAGTATCAAATAAAATTGTACTTACCACAATATACTTTAAATAAATATAATATATTTTAGCAATTGAAAAAAATGATGAAAATGACGATAATGAAGAATCAATAATTGATTACGAGGCCGGTAATTTGTATTTTCTTTTTTTTATAGAAATAATTATTATTTATTTAGTCACTGAGATATAGTTTTAATTAATTTTTTTATTTTAGAAAACTTACAACGTAATCGAACGTATAGGATTATACCAGGCGTTCACAACAAATCAAGTGTATACATAGACAATTTATATTATAAATATTATAAAAAAAGTGTTGTAAAAAATAAAATGTTAGTATATTAAACTGTTACTTAATATTTTTTATGTTTTAATAGTAAAAAAAAAAATAAAAAATACTAATAAAAAAAACATACTTTCATTATGTTCATAAGGTACTTGATTTGTGAAAAGCAAAGGAACAAAAAAGTGGAGCAATATTGTCCAGCTACAGCTATTATTAATATAGAAACTGAAGAAAATTATTTAGACCTTCAGCCTGGAGGCAGCGTTGCCAGATAGATTATACAGTGTACCGCCACTAGATGGTGTTTATATCGCCCAAAGTAGCCAACTTATAAATTATCAGATAATCTGATAACCGCTCAAAATCGCCAGGTTAATACAACAATTAGAGAGCAAAATATGTTTTTATTTTATTGTTGACAAAAAATAAAAGATTAAAGATAAGTAATATTTTTGTAAACTTATAGTTCAGTAACTTATAATATATATAATTCCATAGCTTCATCAATGAGTGATTCCGTTTCAACTGTTTCAAGTTCTTCATTTAATGATTTTGAATCATATATTGACGAATTAAATTTTTTAATCATCAGCTCGGTTGGCTCAAAGTCCTTGCAACATATTTTTCTGGACTGAATAAAATTAATTTTATTATAAATTCAGAACTTATTAAAATGTTAATTCAATAAAATTAGGTACATACATAAAAATGAAGACGTAATCTTATAATTGCTTCTAATGTTGACATTTGCATGCGATTTCTCGCCTTTGTCTTGACAGCATTCATAATACTAAAAACTCGTTCTACAGAAGCGTTAGCCAATGGTAATGAGAGAATTTGCAAAGCAAATTCTGATATATCAGGAAAACTCTTTTCTCCGTTACTGTTTGTTAACTTTGAAACATCAATCCAAAATTCAGCTGTATCTTTACTCTGAATCGGAATTGAAAAACTACATATATCTTTATATTGTAATGTTAATAGTCTATTCCACTGGGTTTCCATACCTTCCAGATCTACATTAGCTTCTGAAACAAAATTAGTAGTTACATCAATATTATATATTATTCTATGCATTGTTTATTCATAATTAATTATTATTCAAGCTATTACTGGCAAGCTCTAATGGCAAATCTTTAAATGCTGGAGGCTCTGAAGAAAATATTGTTCTTGGGTTGAAATGTTTTAGCTGGTTTATAATTCTTACATTATTCGGTAAGCGATTAACTAATTGTTCACAAAGACTAACTATAAAGTTTGCACAGTTAGACTTAACAACTTGAAGATCTCTCGAAGCAATAGTTTTTTTATCAGCAAGAATAGAAAAAGCATAGCCAAAATCAACTGCATCTAACGGCAATAAAGCAAGTTTATTTTTTAAAGCATTGGCAACTCTATCAACATCTTCTACACACAATGCTGTTGGAACTTCATCATAACATAGAAAATTTGGTTTTATTATTCGTTTAGAAGTTGCTATTAATAAACTTTTAAGATCACCATAAACTTTTGTCAAATCTACATGATCACTTTGAAATAACAAATTGACATCTGTCACTTCTCTCAAAATTGGTTTTAAAAATGTCAAATATAAAAGATTTGAATCATCTTTATACATGTTTGATAAAATCTGAGCACTATGACATTTTTCTTTAAGAGCAGCCATTCCAAAGCATGTTTTTAACTCCAACCACTGTTCTAATATAATACTAATACAATTATAATAAGCAAGCCATCTAGTAGCACACAACTTTTTTAATTTTTTTGGTTTTGAACCATCACCATTAAGTGTTTTATACAATGTACTGTACTCCATCTGTCTCAGTGGACTATGTGAAAACCATGAAACAGATTCACGCAACAGGAATTCAATATGTGTAGGTATTTTTTCTGAAGCTTTAGAAGAACACGTATTCAGTGAGTGACAAATACATTTTATCAATTGAATTTTTGGGGAAATTTCACGAAGAAGAGTATATAAGGAATGATTTTGCCCACATAAATTACTTGCACCATCAACACCTATGCCAATTATATTTTCTGGTTTTAGTTTTAACTCGTTTAGAAATTCAATAGTTATGTCTCTAAGCGCATCTGCTGTGGCACGTTCAACAATAGCTAACCCAAGAAATTCAATAGTAATACGGTTCAAACTTTCACTGTGATACCTTATACAGAAAGCCATATATTTTGATACTGATATGTCAGTAGATTCATCCACAATAAGAGAATATCCTTTATTACCGACATCGCTAACAAGTTGTTCAACAATTGATGGTGATATTACATTTAAAATTAGTTTAGTGCATTTAGTGCGGTGCATGCGTAAATTTTCTAAACAAGACCCTTTGCCAAATACTTTTATAAGCTCTCCCATGTGATCAATGCTTCTCAATGCTGAATGTGTAGCAACATACATTGCTAGTTTAAGATCAACTATTTTTTTCTCCTTAGATACAACATTGACTATACCTTTAAAAAAAAATTAACTTACTAATATTTGCATAATTTATTAAAATATTTTTTGATAATAATGATCTTACCGAAAGAACTCAATTTAGGCTGTATTTGTGGTAGTAAGTTTTTTGTTTTTTGCATGTGTTTCATGGTTTTAGCATGACTAACCAAGTCGCCATGGTGAGCTCTCAGAACCACTTTACACACCTTACAATATGCCTCTTTACAGTCATTGTTTGCAGATTCATTATCAGTGGCCTTTCTAAGCCAACCTGAAATATTTTTTAATAAGTATTTGTTTTACATCGATAAACTTTAAAATAAAGTCAGTTAATAATAAAGTACTTGATATTAACTATTTACCTTTAAATTTGGACTCCTTTTCCCAATCCTCTACATAGTGTCGTGTATATTTTGAATACTTACCCATATTTTATACTAGTTAATAGTTATATAGACAGAATTACCTATGATATTAATCATTCAATGGAATAATAATGTATAAAAATAATAATATATTAACCTTAGATAGTTAGATCATAATATATATTAACCATAGACATATTGACTTAATATTAATTTACTTTAATAATATGTATATGATATTAACTATCAAATGTGTTATCAGCGATAATATTATCTATATCACGGACACTAAATATGATAACAAAAAAAAAAAATTATTCGAAAAAATTTTTCGTCATTTTTACAGGAAAACGATTATTTTTGATAAATTTATATTATTATTTGAATACATTTTGAGAGCCCAAAGTAGCCAATTAGTTTAAACAAAATCGCCCAATTTGCGATATACCGCAAATCATTAATTTCTACCGCCATTTGATCTTCCAAAATAGCCCATTTGGCGATAAACCGCCCAATCTGGCAACGCTGCCTGGAGGACACAATCATGGAGCAGTTCAATTAGACATGGATATTAGGGTGGTCCTTATGTATAGAAGTAAAAAAAAATTTTCATTTTTTTTAAGTCAGGACCCCTCCAATATATTTGATATTACAAAAAAATAATTCACTATAAATTTTATGATGATATTTCATTCCCTTCACGTGCTTCAAGAAGGATGACAATTTTTAAAAAAGGGTTTTTTGTGGATTTTTATGGTTTTTAAAGGTTTTTTGTGTTTTACTTGAAAACAGTTGCAATTACAATAAAAACACAAATTAGCTTTATTCAAGAACATTCAATTTTCTATAAATAACTTTTGTATACAATTTCTTCTAAATCTATTATTTTCTTTGGAAATAATAAAAAACTAAATATTTTTATTAATAGGCAAAAATTTTAGTTTTGCGGTTTTTTAAACATATTTAACTATTGGTTAACGATACAATAAAACGTTATGCATGAAAATTAATTAAATTTTCTACTTTTTATATCATGAGTAAAAATATTTACTAATAATGATGATCAATAATTTTTATTATACCGGTAAAATTTAAGTAATACTTGCCAAAAATACTTAGTATGACGAATTGTTGATTGATACCTACTATTAAAAGTTAATCTAATCTCATGATTATGCTTTATTCTATACACTTTTATAGGTACCTAGTTAGTTGTTTAATATAATTTTGCTTTATAATATTATTGACATTATTATAGATTAAATGTGGTGATAAAATTAAACTTATCGATAAGTTATGGATTATATAGATAATCAATATAACCGCGCGTGGACATACAATTTATATTTTAGTCGTTGCGTATACATTGATCAGTTCGTATTTTTACAATTTTGAAGTCATTGTTTTAAGTTTAATTTTGTATAATATCATTGTTTCAAAATCTATTATATAAAATGCCACGACACCAAATTTATTTAATTGGATCTATGAATAATCAAATTACTGGTTCTAAATTGCCTTCCAAGAAGGACTGTTTGTCTGTTTTATTTTATAATATGCGGTTAGTAAATCTAAATTTGCATGATAGTTCACGCTTAGTAATTGATGAATGCTTAATATTTTGGAAGAAAGCTCGAATTCCAACGCATGATAGTTCAGATTGTATTAAGAAGCTGAAAAAGGTATACGAAGATTGGAGAAAATTAGACAAAAATAAAACACGGAATACGGAAACACAAAAAGCACATGAAAACAAATTTAAAGAACAATTGGAAGATTTATTTGACATATCCCACGCTGATGCCTTAAATTTAATTAAAATAAATGAAGATCGGCAATTTTTATTGAAACAGCGAGAAAAAGGACGGCCGGGTTGTATGCTTGGTATGGATATGAAACTAGCGGGCATTGAGAAACGCAAAGCAACTCATGAAAAAGAGGAAGACGGACGAAAAAAACGACGGGAAATGGAAACATTAAAATTGACCGTTAAATTATTTTAATATAGAAAATTAAATTGTATTTAAGTTATATAATATAATTTAAATTATTATTTTTATTTAAATTATCTAATTTCAGAACGACTACGACTTTCTAGTTTATCTAGTTCTGAAGATCCAGATATGATTTTAGATGAACCTATAAATGAAACTACTGGCTGCTCGTTACCAATTCCAAATTCTTCGCAACTAATACGGGCAAAAATAAAATTTATGACATCTCGTTTATCAGCAGCTCTAGATAAATGCAAGATTAGCGACCGGGATGCGGTACATTTATTAACAGCTGCAGCAGAAAGTTTCAGGTAAACTTTTTGGAATTTACGATAAACAGATCTACAATTAACGAGACCGTGAACATTTTCGTAAACAGTCAGCTGAAGCTATTAAATCGACATTTTTTGATCTTAATTTAAATTATGTAAATGTACATTGGGATTCTAAACTATTGCCTAATATAATTAGTAAAGAAAATGTAGATAGACTCCCTATAATATATCCTCTTCAAATGTAGAAAAACTTTTGGGAGTTCCTGCTCTAGCTTCAGGTACTGGAAAAGAAATATCTTCGGCAGTGTATAATCTATTACTACTGGGACTTAATAGATAAAGTTCAAGCGTTTGTGTTTGATACCACATCGTTAAAGTAGTGGTCGTCTTAATGGAGCATGTGTTCTTTTAGAACAACTATTAAATCGTGATATTTTATTTTTCGCATGTCGTCATCATATATTTGAGATAATTTTGCAAGCTGTGTTTTCTTATGTAAAAGTTACAGTTATGAATGGACCAGATATACCATTATTTAAACGGTTTAAAATTTTTTGGAAAAATGTAGATACAACACATTTTAGAATATATTCTACTTTTAAAAATTCATATAAGTATTTAAAAGACGTTCAAAATGAGATATCTTTATTTTGTACACAAAGATTAAATGATAATTTCCCGAGAGATGACTATAGAGAATTTATTGAACTGATTTTAATATTTTTAGGAGGTTCACCTCCTCGTGGAATTAAATTTAGGCACCAGGTGCTTATCATTTGGCACGATGGATGGCTAAAGCTATATATTGCATTAAAATTTTATTATTCAGTGATCAATTTAAAATTACTACAAGAGAACAAAACTCACTTGATGATTTATGTTGCTTTATAGTTAAATGCTATATTCAAGAGTGGATCACCGCTCCAAATCCAATAACAGCACCCATGAATGATTTATTATATTTAAAAAAACTTATGAACTATCATGATAAATTAGGAGAAGTTGCCATTAAAAAATTTTTAAACCATTTATGTACTTAAACGAAGAATGTGTTGTTTTTTCTATATTTGACGATCGAGTTGATAATGAAACAAACAACGTATGGCAAATACAATTTTAAATGGAAAAGAACAAAATAAAAACGATTTCGAAGAAGATGAAGAATCAAAAAAAAATTAAATATAAAGTTCGACGATTTGTCACATTTTTTAAATAAAGATCTTCCATGTGATTTATTAACTAATAAATCATGGAAAATATTTGAACAATTCAAGATTCGTGATGATTTTTTAAGAGCAGACCCAAAGATATGGAAAGACTTAGAAGAGTATAAAGAAGCTAAACAAGTTATATCGTCACTAAAAATTGTTAATGACACAGCAGAAAGAGGTGTTAAATTAATGGAAGAGTTCAATACCAAATTTACCAAAAGTGAAGACCAAAAACAGTTTACTTTACAAGTAAATATATAAAGTATCAATAAAGTATTGAATATATAATGTATAAATGCCTAATAATTTGTTTATTTTTCAGGTTGTTGAAGAATATCGTAAGACATATTCCGGGTGCAGTCGTGAAGTGTTAAAAAAAACTATAAATATTAATTTTATTAATATAGATTAATATTATTATTTGTTCAAATTCGACCGTTTAAATAAAACTATTTATCAAGATACATTATTAATCATGACTTTATAGCTTATAAACAATTTAATTTAATTTACATGCATAACGTTTTATTATATCGTTAACTAATAATTAAATATGTTTAAAAAACCGAAAAACCAAAATTTTTGCCTATTAATAAAAGTATTTAGTTTTTTATTATTTACAAAGGAAATAATGGATTTAGAAGAAATTGTATATTTAAGTTATTTATAGGAAATTGAATGTTCTTGAATAAAGCTTATTTGTGTTTTTATAGTAATTGCAACTGTTTTCAAGTAAAACACAAAAAACCTTTAAAAACCAAAAAACACCATAACATTTTTTTTTTTTAATTTTCAACCCTCTTGAGGCACGTGAAGGGAGTGAGATATTATCCCCAAATTTAACGTAAATTATTTTTTTGTAATATCAAATATATTGAAGGGGTCCTGGCATGAAATTTTTCCAATTACAATTTAAGGATCACCCTAATGGATATGCCATTCTTGAGACAAGCAGTAGGATGAAGATCAACCGCAATAGGCGCCATGTCTCTGCCAATTAGACGAATCTACAATGAAAAAATCATTAGGTAAATAAACTTATAGAATAGTCACTATTAGAAGATAAATTACCTTATACTGTACCTTATAATGTCCTCTTCATAATTTTTAGTCATCCTCGAGGAAGTTGGTCATATACTTTCCAACAAGCACAGTTGAGATGCAAAAGAATGCGGAACCGTCGAAGACCAAAAATTCCCCAAACAATTCAGGAATTGGTCAATTTTTTAAATATGCCAGAGCACGCAGAATATTCTACAACAATTCAAGAACCACCATCAACATTTTTTTCAACAGGCATTAATATTAGAAGGAGTATTTGTAGGAGTCATTTTTGCCAATACTGAATTCATACGTCGATTCAGCAATGAACTCCTAACCGTCAAGTTTGCAGGATGTGATGGCACCTTTAAGACAGTTCCAAAATCACCAAAACATCTAAAAAAGGGATCATTAATGACATTTCATGTTGTGTACAAAAATGTTGTAAGTTTACAATTAACGAGTTCAAAAATAAGTTACTTTATTTTTATTTTTTAGTCTTTCCCAGTTGTCTATGCACTCTTGACCAATGCCACAGAAGATATATATACTGCATTTTTTCAAATTGTCCGTAGTTTACTACCATTAAATTATGGTCAATTGACTATTATTACTGATTTTGAGCGTGGATTAATGAATGCAGTTACAATAGTATTTCCTGAAAGTCAATTACAGTGCTGCTGGTTTCATTACTGTCAAGTAAAAAATATTAACATATAAATAATGTCAAACCTTATAAACATATATCCTATATCTATCATTACATTTTTCAGTCAATTGTAAGATACTGTCGCCGAAAAAATAATTTGGTATATGATTTGTTCAAGACCAACGTTATAGCTGCTAATGTTTTGCGCATGGTAATAAATTAAATTATATTATTTTTTTATTTTTAAAATAAAAATATCAATATTCATAACATAGGTATTAGCACTGGCCCATCTACCAGCTACCAGAGGTCATCCAAATTGCCAACAATTTAGTATGGAAGATGGCTATAGAGAAATCATAGCCTATGTCCAGCAATATCCAGATGTGTTATGTGTACAATCGCATGCAAACATTTTTATTTGAGTATGTTACCAAAATATATAAGTAACATATACTATAGTTTCCATTCTAAATAAAATAAAAAAATAAAAGCATTAATATTTTATATTAATATATAATATAAAACTAAATTATGTGTTTTTATTGATAGATACATTGGACATTTTTGGATGACTCAGGTTGGACCATCACTAATTAGTGTTTTTGGTAGTGAAATAAGGACCAATAATTATCTGGAATCGTTTCACAACCAATTATTAAGATTTTTTGGTAATCATCCAAATATATGGGACTTTTTACGAAAGAAACTTTGAAGTATTAGACTTTTCTCCAATTTCTTGTTTCTATAAAAATGCATTATACTGTTGCGTGCCAGTATCAGATTTGAATCCAAATGGTTAATTTGAATGAAAGTTAAACTTAATAACGTAATATGTTTTATTGCATATAAACAAAATACATGTAACAAATAAAATAAGTGGCTGAGTGACGTGAAAGTGCTCAGTTGTTGATAGCTTTGGTACATCTGCCGTTGCTGGTCTTCGGGCTCCCTTATATATTGTGGTGCGTCTCTTGTTTACGTCGTGTGGTCGCCTTCTGGGCGAAACCAGGTGTCCTTGTTGTTGTTGTTGCAAATTCGGACACGAATTTGAGAATGTGCAATAACATCTCAAATGCATCATTATTGGTGCGCTTACTATCCCGACACGTGTCATGGTCATAGTAGCATCCGCATTACCCTTGACACGAGGCATGCTCATACTAACTTAGCCTTGTAATCTCGTAGATATCTTATAGATATCTCGTAGCCCATAACAATACTTTATTATTTATAGAAAAACTTAGAATATTGGAAAACCAATTTTTTGTAGAATTCATACAAGCTGGCAAAAATCTAACAGTACCTACTTACTTTATTTATAAAATATTTTAATACAATACCTATATATCGTTAATAAATACATACCTTATGTTCCTCTATGTTTAGATAAGAGATCAAACTTCTAGAAGTGAACGGGCTGCCAATACTCATTTATTAAAAAGAGCCATTGAGCAACTCAATGAACATGGCAATATAATACAATGCCTTATACAAATGGGCCATGCTAATGATGCGTATCTGAGACGTCAAATCGGCCCTATGGCAGATCATTGATTTTATTTTTATTATATTTGACTACCTATTTATTATTATTTATTATTTTTTATTATTGACTATTTATTCGATTAATGTATTAGACTAATGCTAATTTAATAGCTATAATTTGACTATTTATATACTATCTTTTTTCAAACTCATTTCAAATACATTTTTTTTTTTGTATAAGCGTTTAAACTACTAATTTGTCGGACTATATCAAAATCGGGAAATTTGCAAGTAATTTTGTCGTTGAAAATTCAAAAAAATAACATTAACAAGCGTAACAATAATGATTTATCCTCAAACGAATTTAAAAGAATAAGTCGTTCTTATTTGAATATTATCATTAATTATAATTTAGTTGTTACTTACTTTAAAATGCTTCTTTGAGTTTTGACCATGTGAATCGCCATCGTGTAAATAATTAAACGTTTCGTGTAAAATGTAAATACTAAACTGTTGTTATATAATAAAATTAATTTTATTTACCTTATTTTTAGCTGCTTGATAATTAGCACATTATTTTTTTTATGTTGGTCACACCCTAAATGACAAAATTATTGTTTTTAAAATTATAGCTTTTTGCTGTTGGCAACAATGCTTCTTCAGTAATATTATATTTTGGAAGAAGTGTTCTACGCCCATTATTGGTGTTATTAGTATTATTTACTTATTTATACAAAACACATTTATTGGCTTGACAATAACTTTGTTGTCATCCAATCAATAATACTTTTTTTGTTAAATTAACAAGGTATACTAGTAGGTATTGTCGGTATTCAAGTGCTGTATTTCAGTATCTATTTGTTTATTCAATAATAATCTTGTTGGTATAAAAAAAAACTCATAGAATAAAACATTCATATAAGTATATATATTATACATATTATATAGCCATATAGGTATGCTAAAAGGCAGAATAATAATATAAAATTAAATAGTTAAATTTGGTTTTATTGAATTTCAATATATTATCAGATATTATTATACAATATCTGGTAAATAATAATCAGTACCTAAGTATTAGTTTGAAACTAATAAGTACAATAATGGATATAACTTATAACTTTGGTAAGTTATTAAAATAAATAATTGAACACACTCATTTTGATTTAGGACCAGAAAATATATTTATTATTACACAAAAGAGATATTATAATCAGCTAATAATATGATAAATTGCTTAAAATTAAAAATGTAATATATAAATAATGAATATACTTTGATATAGATACCAAAGAAATATATAAATGTATTCATTTTTATTTAATATAATAATATAATCAGGTAATGATATTATAATAAAATGTTTAAATAATCAATTTATTAAATTGTGTTTAAGTCACTTAAAATTTGTCCTAAATTATGGTATGGTTTGTCATATCTAGTAGTTAGTGAATAAAAAAATTTTTGAATAAAAAGCCAAACGTTAGATGATTGTACCGGATATTGCAAATTGAATAAATGAAATATTTTAAAACAAGTATCAACAGCCGTTTTTAAGGAGAACAGTTTGTACCTTATACAATCAAAAAATATAAGTATTTCTTGAGGGTTAATTGGTGTACCAATTATAATGAGAAAAGGTTGTATTGGTTGATTTCCATTTCTAAGCATTAATGTATAGTCCTCAATTTCAGCTACTGTATTTTTAAAAATCATGAAACTATTAATGGAATCTTTAATGGAGTACTTAATTTGGTTCTTTTTCCCAGATTCGTCTCTTGTCACTTTTTTACTAGTCGGAACAAATACTGCATGAAGTAAACAAAATATAATTGCATGTTTTCCATCTGCACATAATAAAAGAATATAATTAATAAAATAATAAAGAATATCAAATTTTTATGCATTTATTTATCAATTTTACAGAAGTAAATGTTCATGCAAGTATGCAACCCATCAAAAGTAGACCAGAAATGTAGTATTGACTAACATAAAAGCTTTTAAGTAGTTTTTAAAATTCTTACTTTCACTTGTATCAGGTGTGTTCTTTAGCTGCTCAAACAATGATCTACTTGATGGATCTTTAATTTTTACTTCAAATAGTTTTAATAATTTATTGAATTTTTCATCAAATGATGAAACTAAATTACAATTTGGGTACTATGTATTGAAATCAATTTCAATCTGAAAACATACAACATATTAAGTTAATTTCCTACCATAGGTATGTACATGGGTATGCAGGGTATGCTATTTCAATATTGCATACCCAGTGATTTCAAGAAGGTTAGGTGAAAATTAAATGTAACTCAATATTATAAATTGAAAAAATGGTCTCGGAAATATATATTAATCGTGTTATAAATAATTTAAATTAAAAAACCTTATGCTGGAAAAAACATAGACTTGAACTTAAGGTAATATACTATAAATATTAAATGTTTTTATAAAAAGTTACAACAAAGTAAGTACAAATTATCAACTGTAAAACATAAATTGAAGTTTATTACTTTACTTTTTTTTATGTTTAAGAGGAGAATGCCGCCTAATTTATTTTGGGGGGGGCCCAATTTTTGGTCCTCTAAATGAAATCTGTGTATTAATGTTTCCTACACTATTATTAATGACAATTGAATAGTAATAATACTTAAAAAAGGATTAGATTAATGTTCATTATAAATGTTTTATGTTTTAGACTTTTAAATGAATAACCAATACTTAAATTAATAAATACCTAAGTTATTTGCATTGAAAAAAATTGTAAAAATTACACTTCAATTATTTCAATACTAAATGCAATCAAGCATTTAACTCAATATTACCTAAAATACCTCTGTTGTCAGTTTTTATACTATACAACTACTAATTTATATCCAAGTGGCACTAAATAGTTCTTCCATTTTTTGTTATTTCATCAGTTGAAGATGCTTTTTTGAATATCATCTACTCTGAACTTTGTTGTAGCCCTCCATAAAGTTAGTAACTCAGGAAATGTTATATCAGAGTCATAAAATATTTGATCCAAAATATGTTGGATATCACATTCGGGCTCTGTAAGTAGGTATACATATAAATTAAAATTAAATATTTCTATATTTATCATTTTATTTTGATTATAAAAATACATTATATACCTATTATGTTAAAAGTTAATATTTACCAAATTGTCTATGAGTATTTGTGTCTACTGCAGTTACTTTATTGTCGATAACTAAACCACTAGTTTTAAGTAACCTCATGGAGTTATAAAATTTGGCATATATCTTTCCTTTTGGATTTTTATTTAATCCGCCTCTTATAAAATATGTATCCTACAAATATGACAAGTATTTATAAATATTTATAATATATTTTAGTTTTAAAATTTAATTTACCTTGACTTCTGTAGGAAACAAATTCTCTACTTGAGTAGCAATATTTTCTGCAAGATTCACAGACATTGATAATTTCGTTGTTATTACATGATTAATAATTAATTCAACTAGCATTGTACGGATCGAATCATTTACTTCTTGTTTTGATTTAAAGTAGTTTATAATCATCATTCCTTGTGTAGAAGAATTTAAAATTCTGATAAATCTAAATTAATCAACTGTTTCTGTAACATTAAGTTATTTGTTTGTATGTTAGTAAAATCATTGTTTTTTAATATATTTGAGTCAACAACTGAATTTTGCCATTCCTCTAGTTTATGTGTAAATATTACTTTTGTTCCAATAGGAAATGATGAAAGCAATTCATTGGCATGTTCAAATTTCATTATTTGTAAAACTTTAATATCAACTAATTGATCTAAATGTGAATAGAAATATAACAGATATATATTAATGTAATAAATAGTGTCATTAATTAATTATAGGAATAATATTTTCTAATAAATTCATATTACCTATACATGTTTGATACAATACTTCTAATTTCCACTCTTTTAATATTTTTTTAAAGCCTGGTCATTATTATTTAAATGCTGTTTATTTAAGTCATTATTTGTATCTACATTTAAATTTCAGTGTAGGATAATGGGTGTAATATTGTAAATCCTATTTAAACATAAAAATAATATTATAATATTATTGAATATTTTTACTACATTTTTAAAAAATATTAGCTAGGTACTGACATTATTATATTACTTGAGCTGCTATTAAAATTATTTTCTTTGTTAACACAAGCATTTAACGGATAACTATTAACATCAAATAAAGAAGTGTTTGTGATAGCTTCTAAATTTGACACACAGGGGTCCATATTTGTTTTGTTTTTTTTACATGTATTATAATATTATACGAATATTGTATACTGTACCTAGTACTAAGTATAACTAGTATTATCTGAAAATGAATGTAAATTATAGTTAATTTTAAATGTTATGCAATTTGTAGGTAGGTACCTACATAAATCAATAGAACCTGCTATTAAGTAAAAACTATGTTAATTTTGAATATTATAAAGCATAAACATACATCTTAAAATTAAGAATATAATTTTTTCTATTAAGTAATTAATGTACAAAATATTTGATTAAAAAAATTCTTTTAATCTAATCATTAATTTTCCAGATGATATTTTTGTAATATTAATTGGTGGACCACTGAATTCACTTATATTACAAATCATATTATTATTAGTTATTGTTAAATTATCATCAACCTCAAATGCTTCAAAGTGTGAATTGAAATGTAAAAGTTTAATTTGTTTAACTAGTATATTGATTGTTTCACTTGATTTATTAATGCCCGGTTTCACCAAGTAGGAGTTAAAGTTTAGATTAGTTAACTCCGAGATACCCAGTATCCTAGAGTTACCATTTTTTCGGTTTCACCACGGGTTTATGTGCGAGAGTTAGTTAACTTGAGGTTAGCTTACGATTGGCCCATAAATTGGCCTTTTCGGCAGGCCTGTTAATGATAACATTTATTTTTCACTGATAATATTGATAAGCCTGATAAAGATTACCGATTACCGTTTGTTTTTCAAATGTATTTGTTTAATGTTTATTGTGTTTTCAACATTCAACTGTAATTTGTATACTTGACGTTGACGACAATATTTTATTACGAGTAACTTATTATGAGTAACTCGAATGAAGTTAAGAAGAGGGCGAGAAACGTCAATTTTAGTAAAAGGGAAGAAGAACTCCTCGTGGAGTTAGTAACCGCCAACAAAGATATTCTGGAGAATAAGAAAACAGACGCCGTTATGTGGAAAGAAAAGAAGCTTGCTGGAAAAAACTGGTCTTAGAATTTAATAGCCAAGCGCTATTAGTTCCTCGCACAGTAGGACAACTCCAGTTGAAGTATAAAAACATTAAAAAAGTTGTTCGGAAAAAAGTGCTTCGATAAGGTAGATCAGTGTGATAAATATTTCAGTTCTAAAAATTCAAATCTCACTTCATTATTGATGATTTTATTTTGTTTGATTCAAGACAGGAACGTCTAAAGACAGGCGGTGGAAATAATGAATCAATAACTCTCAACGATATTGAAGAAAAAGTAAAGGAGATGATGAAACTCTCTGTTGAAGGCATGCCTTCAACTTTTGATTGTGACGGTGAAATTGATGACATGCCTTCTTCAGCTTATAATTATGTTGATGAAGTAGATGGTAAGATCATATTAATCATGTCCTGTATTTTCATTCAGCCTTAATTAATATATGTACCTACACAGATTTTTCAGTTGGTTTTCCAATGATTGACAATGACGATAGCGATTCATACATTGTGACTGGTAAGATCAGATTACATTTAAGGGCCAGTATTACAATCATTGGTTAAATTAACAAACTCCAAACCCCACAACATTTGGCCTGTAATACAGTCTGCTATTAGTTGGTTAAGTGGAAATGACTATTTAATACTGGCCTTAATAAAATTCTTAGTTTAATTAGTTAAGATGTTAAGAATCTTTTTATAAAATGTAAATAATATAATGTAAATATATTTATTTTTTCAGTTATGCCTGATGAAGTCACTTCCACGAAGATCACTATTGAACCAACTCAACCAGGTATGTGTACTCAAGTTTTCTTTGATTTTTCAAATAATATTCTATCCATAGTAACGTTTTTAAAAGTAGGCTAACTTAACATTTTATACAAGCGTTTGTTAACTATTACTTGGTTTGAATTTCAAAGTCTTAAATCTTAAGAATAAATATATAATAAAATGTCGATGGACATAACAATAAACAGTCTTAAAAAAACTAAAAATTACACTATTTTCAAATAAAATAAAAAGTACTGGCCATAAGTGGCTACTCCACCTTACTCACAAATTTCATGTTCTTTAAATTTCTATTTAGTTGCAATTATTTTCTTAATTTTCAATGTCTATCGTTTTTCCAGGACCAGCTATAAGGAAAGAAAACATTGCTCCAAAAGCTACTGCTACTTGTGAAACTACTGCAGCTACAGAAAGTAGCAGCACTCACTTTGGTATGTTAAAGTAAACTTGCCTACAACAAAATACCCTAAAATACTATATATGCATGTTAAAATTTTTTAAAAATTTTATGTTTTTTACAATATCATAATACAGAAAGTTCATACTTCTAGGTATTATAATATACTCCATACTTGTGGTGCCAAAGCTTAAATATTTTGAAATTCCTCTGACCTTTCTCTTATTCCAGGGTTAATTAATTACTTATT
The DNA here is from genome assembly GCF_020184175.1 of Aphis gossypii. Lineage (NCBI taxonomy): Eukaryota > Metazoa > Arthropoda > Insecta > Hemiptera > Aphididae > Aphis > Aphis gossypii. The sequence continues at coordinate 21,793,494 of NC_065532.1, read as the reverse complement.
CTAGGTAAACACAAATCACACTTATATAGGAGCAGTGTTGTAAAGTATTTTAGTAAATGTATTTAAATAATTTAGTATTTAGAATACTTTTTAGTTTATGTATTTGGAAAGTATTTTAAATAATATCTTGGATGTATCAAAATATTATTGAAAATGAAATTAAACATAATGTTAATATCCTAATTTTAATAATTAGCAACTACAATATTGTTACAGCTGAACAGTCAAATAGTAAAGATTTATTTATTTCAGATACAACTGTCAGTCAATGGAATGTGGTGACTCCTCAACACCTAAAATCAAAAATTAGCACACCTCTCAGAACTCTCCCTTCAGTGAGTTAACATTAAACATAATTTTCATAATATTTATAACTAGAAATAAGATGCTGATGACTTTAGTATTTTTCTTCATTTTATCCTATACAAGCATTAGCATTAAATATTGGCTAGCTTAGCCAAAAACTCATCCCTGATTCAGAATATCTGAATTTAGTTTTTCATTTTCAGCATTTTTTTCATAAGTCTTTTTGTAATTTTTTTAGGTCATCAACATCCTGATTTTGCTAGGTTAATTCTGTTATCATTCTTCAGTAAAATTATACATTATACGTTTTCAGGAAAAAAGAAGAGTCGTACTGCCGAGGCAACGATTTATTGCAGCATAAAGACCAGCTCGTGGCGTTGCAGATGAAATGTTTAGAACAGGAGATTGTTATAAATGAAGTGAAGAAAAGGAGCATACTTTTGGAAGAGGAAAAATTGAAGTTAGAAATAGAACTTCTCAAAAAAAAATTGAAAACATAAATTTTTATTAATTTTTTTTAAATCGTTATTTAGAAATTGTTAATTACATATAAATAAAAGATATAAGTAAACGTTTATTAAATTAAAATAAAGTACTATTTACTATAGTAAATTGGCAAAGTGATCATTACTAGCCTATCTCTTTCTTGCCTACCCCTCGTTCCTGCCAAATTAACAATGTGATCATCTACTCTAAGGTTAATCTTATTGTTTTCTTCCATCGGCTCATCATCTGGAAGTTCGTCATGCATTTCAATACAAACATTATGTAGAACAGCACATGCAACTATTATTGCTTGTGTATTTTTCAAGTCTACTGTTAATCCTTTACTGAGTACAGGGAACCTCCTTTTCATAACACCAAAACATCTACAACATTGCAATGAACAAACTTATTTTTGTAAGGTAGAAATTTAAATAATTATATATAATTTAATAGAGAAATTATCCTTTATATGATCACAATTTCTTTTACCTACTTACCTATTAATAGCTCAAAATGAGTCAAATATTTTGAAAATTGTAAAGTGTATAGAAAATGCTAATATAAATATTCTTCTACCTGGTATACATTTTTGCTACTAACCAAAAATTAGTTCAACATACCACTGAATTATGCTATAGAACTTGTTAATTAATAATAACAAAAATATGAAGGTTAGTATATGGTTATATAATTTACGTTTGATAAAAAGGTGTTTAAATGTATATGTGACAATTAAAAATAAGGTTTCTATACATTTAAAATAAATGAGTTAAATTTTAATTTTTGTGATATAACTAAAGAAATTTGTGTATAGTTTTCCTATTATTTATTCTGTAGGACTTGTTAACTATTAATTACAATTTAAACCCTATCTAAATCTATCTATCTAAGCAATATTTACCTTTCAATTACATTTCTTGTCCTGATGTGGCTCTCGTTATATAATTGCTGACTTCGTGTGGCAGGGTTGAGAAGAGGAGTCATAAGGTAGGGCTTAACTTCATAGCCACCGTCACCTAAGAGGTAGCCTTTTATGATTCCTGCTTCAAATTTATGTTTAACATTAGAGTTATCAAAAATTATTTGATCGTGGCATGATCCCGGCCATCGCGCTACTATGTCCATAATTTTTATCCAGGGATTGCAAATGCATTGGGTATTGATTGAAAACCAACCTTTCCTGTTTCTAAAATTTCTGCATTATCTCCACCTATAAAAAATACGTTTAAAATTAAACAGAACATAGTAGATGGCAATAAAATGTATGCCTAAGTTATGCCTACCTGGTGACTGAATTTTTACGTGAGTGCAATCAACAGCTCCTACTACTCTTGGAAATCTACTGAGCCTGTAAAATCCATTGACTACCCATTTTTCATCAATATCATTAGTTGGAAATGTAATGAAATTTGGTCTTTGCCTCGCTATGGCTCTGCAAACTTGGTGAACGTAACGACAGGCTGAGGATTCACTGACTCCAGCGAAGTCAGAAACACACAACAAAAATGAACCAGTAGCGAGGTACCTCAGCATCATATATAGTTTACTTGGTGGTAATATTGCTCTATTCCTGAAACAACAAAGTAATATTACCTACCTAGGTGAAGAAAACAAAATATTTGTATCTGGAATTAAAGTCTACTTACCTTGTAGAAGGAGGGGATATTTCATTTTCAATTAATCTCAAGATTGTACTGAAAGTTGATTTTGAAAGGCGAAATCTATTTATAAAATCATGGTCATCGTACAATTCAAGGTAGTTGACCCTCTCGTAAAAAATTCTAGGTCGCCTTTGCATCGCAATAACTTCGTCATCATTCGCGTTGTCTTCATCAAATAATATTCTACGGTACATGATTTCGTATTAAATCGACAAAAAATCTTCACAATAGATGGAATTAAACAACGAACAGACACTTTTCAATTTTAATTTTTAATCAAATCACAGATTAATGGCAAAAGAAAAATGAAAACACGTTTTTAAATTGTAAATTTGTAATATACAACAATCACAATGAATGGTTGTTTATAATGTTTATATCACGGTAAACCGTGATAGTAACTAAGAGTTAGCTCTTAACACTCAGAAATATTGGGGGTTAAAATCTGGGAGTAAAGATTTCCATTAACTTGAAGTTATCACTTAACCCGAGGTCGTGAAATACGTTTTTCTCGCTAACTCCGAGTTACCGGTTACTCGCACTTTAACTCTAGATGGTAAAACCGGGCATAACTATCAGTTCAGAAATTTCAAATAAACACATTTCATTTAAAAACTGTGTTAAATAGTATCCTTTTTTATATTTAGTTCCATTATATTCAATTTCATCATAACAAGTAAATTGTGTTACTTTTATGGAAAGTATTTCACATATATAATTAATATTAGAACTATGTATTATGTGTTTATCTTTGACTGAAAGATTACTAACTCTTTGTTTTATTAGAAAATTAGAGAATTTCAGTTGGGATTTTTTTGCCAAAGTTAATTGTAATGCTTTTTCTAGAAGAAGTAGTGCGAGCATATATTTTCATTTCTCCATGTTTAGCTTCAAATCGAAAGCACCAAAAATGTCTTGGAGGACCTGAGTATTGGATAATAGTAGGATAGTGAACTAAAAAGTGATGTTTGGGCTTCAATGTGTCATTGAAGAGAGAAATGTATAAAGAATTATGTTGCATTATTAAATTTTTCAGGTGCAATATTGCACTCTGATTAAATGTATTTGAGAAAAGAATATCGATTAGTTTAATTAATATCAAAAAAATTGCCAAACTTCATCACCTTCTATTATCAAATCTCCAATCATTAAGGGGAAAAAATGTATAAATGTCATCATTTCCCTAGCTGACATTTTTAAGTGACATTTATTTAAATGGATATCTTTAATTGGAGGCGAAATATTTCCTACTTCTAAAGATCCATAATTGAAATTACTTTTTCTATTATTTAATGTATTTAATGAAAATAATTGTATTGTATAGACATAGTATTTAATAATATGGCACATGTCATAGTGACACACACCTTCAAAAACATCATGCATTACATCTACGCAAAAATTGCTAGTAACATGAAAGGAAAATATTTTATTTAAAATGGATTCTTTATACAATCCAGTGCAACTAAAATTATTTTTTGCTATATCCTCAGTATAGTTTTCAATATTGCGCATCATAGTATTATCTTCTTCGCAAAGAGTTCTCATAATTGATTTTTCAACTTTACAAAAACGACAATAATAATTTGATGAAAATGATCGACTAAACTCTAGTATACTATTCAACCCTAAATTGTCTCCAAGCACTAGACCAAGTAAAAAATATACTTGAAAACTACCATTTTTTGTGGATATACATATTCCTTCCTTTTCCAAAATATTTATCTCATTAATCAAACTATTTAAACATGAATCATTACCAAATTTTTTCAAATCAATTGATTTTACTAATGCTGCCACAAAAATATTAATTAACTGAGAATTATTTTTGGCTTATGGAAAACTGTAGTAAATTGCTGTAATGGTCTGGAAATTAGCATGTGATCCTAAAGGGTTATTAATCTCTACATCATCAATATATAAAAAAAAGGAAACACTATTTTTCCTTCATATTAAGATGTTTTCTTTTTCCACAGATCTGCTTGGACAAAATGTGAAATAGTCTCAGTATTACTTTTTAATTGATTCAGTGTGTTGCAATGGAGTTCGCAATTATTATCGAGTTCAAAATATTTTTTAAATTAAAATTTCAAATCTAATAATGCTCCTTTAGTTAGCTTTTCATCGTAAATTACTTCACCACCATGTGAAACTGTACATACATCATTATTGTACAGAAATTACTTACTTCACTTGATTGACGGGGCACAAGCAAAAACGTTTTTAATTTTTCTTTGAAATTCATGTTTTTGACAATTTTTATGAATAACAACAACCGTTTAAGCGTACAATGATCCGTTAGATTATTAAGTGCATAACGATCGATGAAACTAACGAAATTATTTCTAGTAATGCATGATAAATCGATAACATTTTGTAATAATGTAAATACAACAGTAAAATGGAAATCCATTTCTAAAAATAGAATGCACTATCGACGTCTATTTAAACATAAACACGGGTTCACAGCTGTAAGTTACATGATTATAATAATATTATAATAATCATGCCTTTAAGCCTTTTATTGTTGTATCGTATTTGATTGGTCATTGCTATCATGGACCATGGTCCACGGTATCAGTCAATAATAATATACAATTTTATATCTTAAAAACAACGTAAGTACGACTGTACGAGCCATAGTCGATGATTAATGGTTATGTAATTATGTAATATACTTTATAGTATACGATTACCTATATGCATATATAAAGCAAAATGCATAGTAAAATATTTTGATTGAATCTGATATCTCACTATGGGCCCGGGCCTAGGGGGCCCCCCTCTATATACGCCACTGCTTTCAATGGCCTTCATTCGGTTTAACAATGCAAACATTTTTATTAGTTGATATTGTTGATGTACTATGAACTATGAATCTTATAAACAATGAGTCATTACTCTTACATATTTCTTTATCTATTGAACTTTGAATTAAACAAATGTATTAATCCACTGTTAATTTTATAAAATATAAAAAAAAAAATCCTTTATTTAATGATTTAATTTGCATTATTAATATTGTAAATAGTCTATAGATATCTGGTCAAATGTATTTGGAACACCTCTATACTAAAGTCTACCAGTTGAGAAGCAAATAACAATGTGTACTACAGTTCACTGAGTATAACATCAGCTGAGCTTGGTTACACTATAATATGCACATTTGATGATACAATTCAGCCATTAGTAATATCTAAACAATAAACAAAATACATAATTATAATTAAATATTAAGTAATTTAATGTGGTAGGTATTTATTAAACTTACATAATGAAATCTTTAGAAAATGGCTCGTCTTGATGTTAATATGTAATTGTTACACAAGGAATCAACACGACATCGAATTGCAACGTGCTCTGATACTTATATTAAATATAATATACAAATTACTACATAATGTAGCCAACAATAACCAGAATACTAGGGGCATAACAAACATCCCTATACTTATCATAAGGGTGAGCAGCCAAGCAAAGCAATAATCGAGTCTAGACAACCAACAAGTCGGGACCTAAAATGAGAAGTAAAAGCTAATTAGAAAGTTTCATCACACGTGTGCTTTCCACCCGCTAGAAAATAATAACTATATGGTTCAGGGGCGTGCCCAGGGGGGGGCTTTGGGTGTTCAACCCCCCCCCCCCCCCCCCCGAAAATAAAAATAATTGTTAATAAAAGTTTTACATAATATTATAATATATAATATATATATTATATGTGAAACTTGATTAGGTTTGGTTCACATGGACGTGGTGTCTTTAAATCGCTATCGTGAAACAAGCTCATTATTTTGGGTCATATGAGCGATATAGGTATAGAAAATTCGTATACCTATAAATACGCGTGATTGACTGGAGCGCGTGTACGATAACATATCGACTATTGTATTTTATCTAAGATTTTTCGATATGAAATGTGTCGCGTGTAGCCACGTAAAAAAATTAAACACGGTTTATTTCAACCAAGATAACTATACAGTGAATTACATTAAAAGATTTATAACACGATATTGCCACGTAAGTTTAATATTTTGTACTAATTTTTGTCTAATAAATTAATATATTTAATATAAATTTATTATGATTATTATTTATTAACACAAATTCCATTATAATTTGTAGAAGATGAAAAGGTCAAGAAAAATAACGGATTTGTTCCAATTAAGAACAAATAAATTACCTAAGAAAACTGATACTGACAACATAGGAAATATCAAAAGCGTCGAAAATGAAAATGTAGCTTCTACATCAATAAATTTCAATTCTCAAGACATTGGTGCGTATATTATAAACTTAAGAGAAAAAAATATAGTTTTAAATGATTTGAAACGTGAACAATTACTTACATCTCCATGGGTCCCCTAGAGTGGATATGTATTTCCTATAGACAATACCAATAAACGAAATTTACGTTTTCAAATGAGTTGGATAAAAAGATTTTCATGGTTGGTGTATTCTGAAATAGAAAATGGTGCTCTATGTAAGTTTTGTGTTCTGTTTTCTAATTCTGATACAGGTAAAGGTAGTCACGAAAAAACAAAACATTTTGTGACACAGCCATTTAAAAAATGGAAAAATGCGATAGAGAAATTGAATGATCATGAAAATTGCCAATACCATAAATTATCTAAAGAACGCGCAGAATATTTTTTGTCAGTAAATTATCGAAAGCAAAAATCTGTTATTGAAATTTTAAACTCTGAACAAGCCCGTCAGGCTTCGGAAAATAGAAAAAAACTATGTTCAATAGTTGAAACAATTATTCTATGTGGTCGATTAGAAATGTCTTTAAGGGGAAAAAATGATTAAGGACGTATAAATGTAGATAAAGAAGGGGAAACTGGTGGTAAATTTCGTGAACTTCTCAAATTTAGAGTGAAAGCTGGAGATGAAATCTTAAAAAAACATTTAACTGAAGGGAGTTTAAATGCACAATTTACAAGTGCTGGAATACAAAATCAATTAATAAATATTTGTAGTGATATTATATCAGAAAAAATAGTTGAGAAAGTTAACCGGGCTAAGATATTTTCAATTATGGCAGATGAAACTACTGACATCTCTCAACAAGAACAAATGTCTCTATGTATCCGTTACATTGATCCTGATTTGACGTACCCTTTAATCCGGGAAGATTTTTTAAAGTTTGTAGTTGTTTCTGATTTAAGTAGCCAAGGTTTAGCGACAACTATAATTGAAAATTTACAATCGGCTGGTATTAACTTAGACTTTTTAATTGGCCAGGGTTATGATGGCGCGGCTTCTATGAGTGGTCATTTGAATGGTGCTCAAGCTGTAATACGTAAAAAATATCCGAAAGCATTATTTGTTCACTGCAGTGCGCATTCTCTTAATCTCGCAATCAATGATGCTTGTAAGATAACTGTTGTCAGAAATACTATGGGTAGTGTATCGTCAGTTTGTAATTTTTTTCGAGGATCAGCTCAACGCACTGACGTTTTAAAAAAGCATGTGATTAATCATTTTCCAAGTAGTAGACATACAGTACTATTATCGATGTGTGAAACGAGATGGATATTAAGACACGATGCTATTAATCGCTTTAAAGAAATGTACATTCCAATAATTCATGCGTTAGAAAATCTCCAAAAATCAATTAATACCGAAACTTCCAATAAAGCTTATCAACTCCTTTCAGTAATATTAAATGGCCAATTTTTTATTACTTTAAGCATAATAGAAAAAGTATTTGCTTATACATTACCACTATGATATAACTTACAGACTGTGAATTCCGATTTAACTGCTGCATGTGATCATGTTCAAAATATAATTGATGCTCTTAGTAACCTTCGTGAAAACAGTGATTCCAATTTTAAATTAATATATGATAAATGTAATCAAATACTTATTGATGTAGGTAGTGAAGTGACAATTCCTCGCTGCGTAAAAAAACAAACAAACCGGGATAATACTCCTTCACAATCGCCTGAAGAGTATTACAGACGCACAATATTTAATTCATTTTTAGACCATACCATTGTTCATTTATCAGACCGTTTTATAAAACATAAACAAATAATAACCGACTTAGAAAAATTAATTCCAAGTCGTATTAATGTAAATTCATTAGATCTATCAAAAGATACTATAATCTTTTATGAAAGTTTATTGTCAGATTCTACAGTATTTAATGAAGAATTCTCCACATGGAAATTAAAATGGTTAAAAGATAACATTGAAAAAAAACCTTCAAATGCAGTAGAGTCTTTATTAGAATGTGATGAAAGATTTTTCCCAAATATAAGAAAACTGTTGGAAATATTAGCAACTTTACCCGTGTCTACGGCAACTGCAGAAAGGACCTTTTCTACTTTACGGCGTCTCAAAACATATCTGCGCAACACAACTGGCGAAGATCGGTTAACTGGGTTAGCTCTTCTTTCAATTCAAAAAGAATTTAACGTTGATCCTAATGAAGTGGTGAGAAGGTTCGCTTTAATACCTCGAAGACAAGGATTCGTTCTATGATTTTTTTTTTTATATTATCTAATAACTAATTATATATATCGAACAATTATTTAAAATGTATTTTAATGTATTATAAATTATTATGTATTATTATTATTATTTTTTTTAATATTACTATTGAATAATATGACTCGATCTGACATATGTATGTTGTTTGAATATTGTATATATGGCCAATTAATATCTATTATCTAGTAAAATAAATACACTTATACTCTTAAAATAGGTACGTGTTAGTAAAAATATTGAACCCCCCCGAAAAAAATTTCTGGGCACGCCCCTGAAATGGTTGTTATCTGATGACATGTGTGGATGCGTAATTGTCACCCGGTAGAATATTATAGACACACAATCGACGCACACTGTCGCGAGGATAACGCAGAGGCGTGGGAAGAAGCGAATGTAGTGACGCTGACCATCAGGGACCTGAAGGTACCGCGGGAGTCCCTGGATGATGAATAAAGGGGCCCAGATTAGGCACAATCAGACGTGATTTACCAGAGTTAGCGATCACCTTCACGTCACCCAGTTCAATAATTTAGTCTCCTGGACTTAGAATATTTTTCACAGTTTAATTAAATTAATTATTTGGACTTAGAATATTTGGCATAAATCTAGTTAAGCGGCCACGCGAATTTTTTGATTTTTTTTTTCCGAAACCTTAGTAAATCAACGTTTTAAAAACGATAGTGCAAAAAAAAATTGGCGGAAATCAATAGTTTTTCAGATATACCATTTTGAAATTTGAGTTTTTCTACAATGTACTTATATGGGTAATTTTATGTAAATTTTCGAGCTAAAGTAGTGTGGCGCAGTGGTCTACACCCTAGGTACCATCATACCTGTTCGAACCCGATATTCAGAGGAAAAATTTTTGCACTTTTTTCCTCGTTTTTTCGTCGAATTAATTTTGCTTGGCTCTGCTAATTAATCAAGGTTGTATTGCATAGAAAATCGAGGGATGTTTTTGTTTTTAAATGTCCGAGTGAGCGTAGCGAGCGAGTGACCCCGCTAGGTGACTCGGTGCAACAAAATGCATTTTTTTAATCCTGTGACCTACTCGAGGTGGTGTTACATAGAAAATCGAGGGATATTTTCGTTTTTAATTGTCTGAGTGAGCGTAGCGAGCGAGTGACCCCGCTAGGTGACTCAGTGCAACAAAATGCGTAAAATATCCGAAAACATTTTGTCCGAACAGTATTTTTTCCAAAAAATTATTTATTCGAAAAATATATTTTAAGAAAAGTATTTGTTCAGAACCATATTTAATAAGAAAAATATAAAGTCAGAACCGTATTTTATCCGAAAAATATTTTAGTCGAAAATAATAACACAGAAAATATTCACAAAGAAAACTATTTTATCCGAACAAATTTTAGTGGAAAAATATTTTACCCGAACCGTATTTTATTCGAAATATTTTATCAGAACCGTATTTTATCCGAAAATGATAAATGGCTCAATGGGTAAGGCGTCAAAACTAATAAATTAGAGGTCGTGGTTCGAATCACACAGGGTGATAAATAATATTTTTAAATTTTTTTTTCGTTTTTTTAATTCCTCCAAACTTAATTACTTTTTAATTTTACATTAATCATTAAAACAATAAATTTCTTTAATTTCCTTAGACATTTTGGACGTTGTTTTACTTAAATCAAATTCTTTATTAATTAATCAAGAACCCCTATTCGTACTGGATTCGGATCATTTGCCAGTTAAAATATTGATTGGTGCATCACTAATACAATCTGAAACAACTCTCAAACTAATAAACGGGAAACCGGACTGGGAAAAATTCAAACGATACGTTTCAGATAATATAACAATTCCCAAGAATATCTCCAATACTTTACTGGTTGATGAAGCAATCTCTCACCTTCATGAAACAATCTCCTATGCGGCAGAACAGTGTACAATACCCTCAAAACCCACTTTGGGTCAAAATTACAACTCAAAAATTACCCCACCAATACAAAAAATTATAAAGAACAAACACCATATAAGAAAATAATAACAACTTCATAGAAGACTAGAAGATCGCAAGAAGCTAAATTTCCTTACCAAAAAAGTAAAACTACCACTCGAAGAACATAGAATAAATTCATATCAAAAATATTTATCTTCAATACATCCCGCTGATTCAAATATTTGGTTTGCGACCAAAAGATTAATCAAGACCAATGACAACAAAATCCCGCCTCTAAAATCTGGAAATAACTTTATAAATACAGTATATGAAAAATGTAATTTGTTTGCTACCACTTTAGAAAATACATTCACACTTAACGACTTAAATGATAGTGCAACTATTAATTTGGTGTCTCAGAAACTAAGCGAGCCTGAAATTTTACCGCAAAACATTTTTCCATACACTAACCCAACAGAAATTTCAGAAATAATAAAGAAATTACCTAACCGTAAATCACCCGGTCATGACCTAATTACCAACTCTATATTAAAAAAACTACCTCATAAAGCAGTTCTATTTATGACAGCGCTATTCAATGCCCTGTTAAAATTGAGCTACTTTCCCACTCATTAAAAATTGGCCACTATAATTATGATTAAAAAACCTGGTAAGATAATACTGATCCAAACAATTACAGGCCCATCAGCTTACTATCGTCTGTTTCAAAAATCTTCGAAAAAATTATTCACACCAGACTTATTAGTCATTTAAATGCAACTGATGCAATTCCTCACTGCCAATTTGGTTTTAAACCAAACCATTCCACAACTCAGCAACTACTACGTATTACAGAGCACATTAGCAACGGATTCGAAACAAAAGAACATACTGGAGCGGCCTTTCTTGACATAGATAAAGCATTCGACAAGGTCTAAACGGACAAGGCATAACGGACTACTTTATAAATTAAAATGTCTTAACACACCCACTATAATCTTCAACATCATCAAATTTTTTCTCCACTCTCGTAGTTTTACCGTCCAAATAGATGGCACAAACTCAGACGTCAAACAAATTATTGCGGGAGTAACACATGACTCAAAGATATCTCCAATACTTTTTAACCTTTACATATTAGACTTTCCTACAACAACGAACACGGAAATAGCCTTATATGCGGACGATAGTGTCATTTATTCTATTTCCGATAAAATCGAAAATGTAATAGTAAATATACAAACTCATCTTGACGTAATACAAATATGGGCGCAAAAATGGAAAATCGTTTTAAATCCGACCAAAAGCATAGCAGTCATTTTCTCATTTCGCAGACCCACTAATTATAATTCATTAAAAATCAACGGACACAATATACCTTGGTCACAAAACATTAAATATCTTGGAGTCATTCTGGACAAAAAACTTACCTGTAATCCACATATATCCTCTAAAGTGCAACAAGAATACCAACGCTTAAAAATTGTATACCCATTAATAAATCGGCAAACATCACTGAGCTGGAAGTGCTCAATACTACTATACAAACAAATCATCCGTCCTCTATAACTATACGCCGTCCCGGTCGCATATAAGCATACCATATATTGCTAGAGACCCATAGGCAAATCGCGAGTTCTGATTGGTTGTATTTAACTGGTGATAATAATTCGAATTTGGAACACTGATAAGTGATATTATTGTTATCTGATTTCAATTTCTTTTTTTTTTTAGTCTAAACATTAAGTGGGGATGCAATTAAAATTGTTAATTATTAAGTTTATACATCTTAACACAGTTATTACTTAAAAATAAAAATAAAAGCTACTTGTCAGTTTTTCAAAAATTATGATAAAAAATCAAAATCAGTTATAAATACAAATAATAATAATAATAATAATAATAATAATAATACAAATGTCAAGTTATAAATACAAATAATAATAATAATATTACAAATGTCACATTTTTATAAAATAAACATAGTAATTATAATGATCCATGACTCTTGGCATTTGGCTGGTTTGAATTTATATTAAGTCCTAAATTTCTTTTCCTTTTTTTTTGGAGCGTTTTCACCTTTTGGAGGTCTCCCTCCTAATAAACGTTTGCTTCCCCTAGTTACACCTACAGCTCTCGTTGCAATTGTAGTGGGCTGTACTTTAATTCTAGCACCATCTTTATGTCTTGTTGGTATACAGTTACCAGCTGTGTGCAAAAAGTGTTCCCATTGGCCTTGAGTTTTAATTTTTTTAATTTTTTCTTCTAATTTATTAATACCACTTAGTGATGACCCATATAAAGTATTACAAGAATTTAATAAATTTATCACATTTTCAAATTTACTATTATTATTAGTACTTGTCTCTTGAATAAAATTTGTCCTGTGTTGTTCGATGTTATTATGGCTTTTATCATTTTCTTTACTATTAACACTTATTTCTTCTGATACATTTTCTTCTCTCTGGGTTTCCGCTATAAATGGATCATAAAAAGACTTATCTAGAACTTTATCTCCAAATGCAATTTTAGCCATGTTATAGCGGTCCATTGGAGTTATTAAAGGAAAATTAACCGATTTTATATTAAGAAACTGATATATTGCATACTGGTGTTTACAAAATTTCCCTGCCAAGGCAGAAGGGCATGAACAGATTCCACTTTTGATATCTACATAATATAATGTGATAACATATTTCGTTGCACCTGGTCTACAGTATACTTTTATTTTTAAATATAATTGAGTGCGATTCTCTTGCTAGTGTATTTTAAATAATTCCTTACTTGCTGCTTGTGCTTTGGAATCGATGCAGCTCTCCTAGTGCAATTTTTGACCAGTTTTTTGTACTTGCTTTTTGGGTAACTTTCACGTGAGTACTGAATTTGTTTTTGTGTTATCACTGTGTTCTCGTTCCTAATCATTCCATCAGCTGTTTTCTGGAGACTTTAACGGTGGGTGACATTGTTTACCACTTATCATTCTACTGTACTCTGCACTCATCCTACTGGAGACTTTAACGCTGGTACCTATCTGTAACTACATACTTTGAGTACTCCAATACACTTCGTCATGTCGTCTAGTAAAACAACCGTTAATACTGCTCAAAAATCACCCACTAATAGTCGGGTTCTTCGTAACCGCACTGGACCTACCTCTTCTAATGCAACAGTTACCAACTCTACCTCTTTAGATGATGTTATGTCTACATTGCGCTCCTTTCGGGATGACTATATGTCCTCCAATAAAACGCAATCTGCTGCCCAAGCGTCTCAATTTAAAGAATTGAAAAACGACCTTAAACAGCTTTCATGTCTAGTTGCGGATCTAAAAGCTGAAAATTCAGCGCTGCGTATTGAAGTTGATTTACTTAAGAACAAGGTAGAGTCCCTTGAGTCAGGTTCCACCTCTGTTACTGCGGAAACCACTGTTACTCAAGTTTTGCAAGAGACTTTTGAGCGTGAGCGTTGTTCTTTCAACGTTATTGCCTATGGTGTCCCTGAGTCTAAGTCCTCTTCTGGTTCCCAGAGGGCTGAAGAAGATAAAGTCTCCCTGCAGGAACTGCTCCGTGCTAATACCAATGTACCGTTAAGTGGCTGTAAATATGTACGGCTTGGTAAAGCCAAATCTGATAACGTACGCCCTCTTAAAGTTATTTTTGGATCTAAAGATAATGCTGCAAACCTTGTAACCACCTTTAATGAGGCTAAGCGACAAGGAGTGCCATTTCCACGAGGTTTTCGAATTATCAAAGATAAGACCCTGCTTCAACGGAGGCAGCTTAGATCCTGCCACTTGGAACTTGATCATCGGACTTCTAATGGTGAATCTGGGCTTTCGGTCAAGTATGTGAATGGTGTTCCGAAAGTGATCTCGGGGTCAAAAAATTGGGAACCTCCACAACGCCAACCAGGTCCAAAGTCCAACAATCAAAGCACCCCCTAGACTTAACAGTTTCTGGCTTCTACCAGAACTGTAGAGGGCTACGCACGAAACTTTCTAATGTTAGATGTAATGTTGTGTCCCTAATTATATGTTTATTGTTTTAACTGAAACCTGGCTTAGTGATTCTTTTTCTGATTGTGAACTTGGTTTTTTCAATTATAATTTATACAGATTTGACAGATGTGAAGCAACTAGCACTTGCTCTCGAGGGGGAAGGGTCTTAATTGGTATCCGTAAAGATATATCCTCTTGCATTGTACCAATTGACTGTTCTAACGTTGAGCAGTTGTTTGTGCGCTTTCACGTTGGATCCCTTTCCTTTATAATTTGTGGTGTTTACTTTCCCCCTTCCTCGCATCCCTCAACATATGAGTCCCATATGTCTGTTATTGATTCAATTGTTTCACAATACCCGAGTTATTCCTTTATTTTCTGTGGTGACTACAATTTGCCCGAAATCACATGGTCCGTCAATAGTGATGGTCTTCAATATAGTTCCTGTATTGGTCTTAGAGTTCCCTGCGTCCCTGAAGGATTTACCCTATCAGGTTTCTTGCAGCATAATAATGTCTTATATTGTTCTAACTCGGTTCTTGATCTGGTGTTTTCTAATCTTAATTATTTGTGTGTTGAACCAGCAATTGAGCCATTAGTCCCTCTAGATCTCTACCACCCTGCGCTAAGTATTAAATACATTACGGCGACGCCAGTTATGCAGATTGACTCAACCCACGAATTCTTTAAATTTCATAAAGGTCACTATAACGAAATCAATAGGTATTTATCTTCCTTCAACTGGGAGCAAACCTTTTCTGGTCTTGATCTCAACTCAGCTGTATATGCCTTATATGATGCTCTTCACTACACTGTTCTTAAATACGTTCCAAAATCTACATTTACTAAGCCCTGTTTTCCCACATGGGTCTCTAAGCACATGAAGGATCTTATTTTCAAAAAATTAAGAGCACATGCGAAGTATAAATCCTCTGGTTCCCTTGTTCACTATAGAGAGTTTTCTTTACTTCGGGCACGCTGTAAATTTGAGGGGAAAAGGTGCTACAGAAGTTTTGTTTCTAATGCTGAAAAGTCGTTTAACAATGATCCCAAGAGTTTTTGGGACTTTGTTAGGAAACACCGCTCACCAAACCCTGTTCCTAAAACTGTATTTTACAATAATACAACAGGACATAATGAACAACATTCTGCCAATTTATTTTTTTCCTATTTTAATTCTGTATATACACCCAAACGTATCAACTGTGACCTTTCCAGCATCAATATTCTAGAATATGACTTGCCCCATAACTGTTTTTTCTCAGCTGATGATGTTTTTAACGGTCTTACTTCTCTGCGTAATACTAAATCTATTGGACCCGACGGTTTGTCTGGATTATTTTTATTTAATGTTAGGCATTCTATCTCTTTTCCGCTATGGCTTTTATTTAGACGCTCCTTGGATGAAGGTACTTTCCCTGATATATGGAAACTTTGTTCTATTACTCCGGTACTAAAATCAGGGGATGCATCTCAGGTCTCCAACTACAGGCCAATCTCTATTCTTTCCCATATTGCCAAACTATTCGAATCTTTAATTCTCAATAATATTCAACCAAGTGTCAACAAATTGTTAATGGAGGAACAGCATGGTTTCCGGCCAGGCCGCTCTACAACTACTTGTAATGCAGTCTTTTATAACTATATATTTGAAGCTTTTAAATCTCACTCTCAAGTTGATGTCATCTTCACTGACTTCTGTAAAGCTTTTGACCGTGTTGATCACTATATATTGCAATATGTCTTGCAAGCAACTGGTTTCGGGACCCACTTTTATCGTGGTTGTGTTCTTTTATTGAAGGAAGGAAACAATTTGTTAGAATTCATGGTGTCTCTTCTGATGTACTCCCCATTTCATCTGGTGTCCCACAAGGGGGCCACCTCTCCCCCCTACTGTTTTTAATATTTTTAAATAGTATTAACCATTCATTAGATCATGTTCGGCTCCTAGCGTTTGCGGATGATGTAAAAATATTCTATCGAATCAACTCTTTAGACGACTGTCATGTCTTACAAAATGAGCTGAATGCACTCGTTGTATGGGCCAACAAACTAGGATTAGATTTTAATATAGCTAAATGTCACCATATGACTTTTACTCATCTTAAAAACCCAATTAATTTTAAATATAAAATCAATGGGACTACTCTGCAGTCACTTAACTCATCTGTCACTGATCTTGGTTTTATTCTCTGTCCTACGCTTAGCCCCCATTTACATATTTTGCATATCTGCTGTAAATCACTTAAAATCTTAGGTTTTATTAAGCGTGTTACAACTGAGTTTAAGTTAGCTTCTCCCCTTAAAGCACTGTACTGTTCGCTTGTTAGGCCTATCCTTGAATACGGCTCTGTCATTTGGGATCCTAGTACTGCTCAATATGCTTCAATGCTTGAACGAGTCCAAAATTTATTTTTAAAATATGCCAGTCATGTACTTAAGATTGAATGTCCTCCTCATAATTATTTACCAGTACTTGATTATCTCAAACTAGATTCGCTAGCGACTCGTAGGCGTGCTGCTAACCTCACATTTTTATCCAAATTATTAAATGGGCAAATTGACTCACCGCATCTTCTCTCTCTAATTCCTTTAAATGTCCCTCCACGCTACACTCGTCAACACACCTCTTTTAATTTACCTACCGTCTCCACAAATTATGGTTTAAATGAACCACTTCGACGTTGTATGTCTATTGCCAATACAGACCCTTTCCTTTCTATTTCATAACCTGTAACCAAGTATTTATGATATCTTTATTTTCACTGTTATCACATTATTGTAATCTGTATATTATACTATATGAAATTGGGCTCACGCCCGTATTGTAAGCTAAATAAATAAATAATAAATAAATAAATAACATACTTTGTTCTTTTTCACTTGGCACCAAAAACTCATGATCATTTTCTTGAATTATCTTTTCTTTATTTAAAAAAGTAACTTTTTTCATCATTTTTCGAAGAGTTAATCTAGTCGATGAAGTTCTACTATCAGCATATTCCCTTAATCTTCGCTTATAATAACCTTCTAAAGCCGTACTTGTCAAATCAATCAAAGCTAAAACGTTATAAGCTTTTACTCGTCCTAGAACATGATCTTTGTAAAGTCTTACAGCTACTTCACAATAATTGTTTGTCACATGTCCCTTAGAAGTACCATCTCTATAACACAAACACCAATCTTCTTTATATGACCAATAATATTCTAAGAATTTTTTCCACTGAGAAAATTCAACATTTTCAATTCCTTGTCTATACGCACATTCTGCTTCAATGACCCTTTCTGCGTATAATATGTTTTGAAAGGTTTTCATTAAGGTCTTGCGTTTTTCCTTTGGAATTTGGTGATTACTATCCCACAACCAACGCCAAACTGCTTGTAAAACGTGAAATGTACAAAGCAGAGTTTTACTTTTGGGCCAAACTTGGTTTATTGAATTTATTTCTGCTGCACTTTGATCAGTAAGAAAGATATTGGGATACCCCCGACCACAAAAACTTTCAAGAATAGCCTCATTTATTAATTTGAACCCTTCGCAATAACTTTCATAAGTTTGACCCATTGGTATAATTATTGCCAGAGGTATTGCTCCTGCTGCACTTGGACACATAATAAATGTAATTGAATGATTTTGTGGGTTACATGCACTAGTGCTATCAACAAATATTATTTCTTGAGCCTCTTTCATTTAGTGAGCTCTTCTCATAATCGGAGTTACCACAATTACAGAAAATGGGTTTTCTTTAAATAAAACGGTTATACCATTTTCACTGTAAACTTTTTGTTTCTCTTTCAGTTTCTGAAAAAATATTGGTAAAAATCTCATAGTAGTACATTAATTATTTTATATAGTAATTTTGTACCTATATTATTTTGTGCAGTACGTTTAGTTAGAATTATTAAAAGGTTACCTCAATTAATCCCTTGCCAGTACGTGGTAACAGATTCAAATTTCTCCAAGTATCATGCCAGTTGCGAATTGTCTTGTAGCATGGATTTATACTACCATTAGCTAAACTTTCTAGCATAAAGTCCTCTTTGAGCTCTATTAACTGTTCATGATATTTTTGCGCTTCTGCGATACCCATTCCGCTGTCAAAATATACATTGAAAATGTCTCTAACATTATTGTCTGCTGGAAGGAATCTTAGACTCTCGGCCGATTTTATACTGTGTGTATGGTTATCATTTATTTCAATGGAACAAACTAAACCTCTCTGTAAGATGTATATTAAATAACTAATAATTTTTTTTATTAGCATTTGAAGTTCAAATATTGACAAAAATTTGTCAAAATTATGAATATTTGCAAATTATTTTGTAGGTATAATTCATAAAAATGTTTGTATAGGTAGCTAAGAGTTGAAAATTTAATACAAAATTTTTCATAAGTTTAGCTTACAATAATTATAAAAGAACTTAAATGTTGGTGTATTCAGGTCATTAAAACATAAACCACCTTTTTCTCCAACCACTGGAAATTATATCCTAGGCTGACAAATCATCTTCGTTCAGAATCGTTTTTCGTATACAATGATACCTATCATTGCATTCAAATTCAACCTACCCTAGTCCGAGGTCAACCCCACCCCTAATGTACAGCAGAACGGTACCCACTTACCTACTTTTTACTGTTGTTTATAAAGTTATTTATAATTAAGAATTTATGTTTTTTTATGAGATTTAATCATTGTTGTTAACAGTTTCTTGATTGTATAGCTTGTAGTCTATGCTGTAATAATTCAACTTTCCAAAATGTTATGTTGTAATTATTTATTCTCCCTTACCAAAATAGTACAAGTTACGCCTATAATAAAACTCAATCATTTATTTTTTCTATAAAGCATGTATGTATAATGTATATTGCACATCAAATATAACTCACAAATTCACATAGACAAATATTTATTCACAGCATTATAAAATAGTATTGTTGTTTCCAAAATTTGTTAAAAAAAAAAAAAAAAAAACATTAACACATTAAATAGGTACTAAGACATTTTTAAATATATCCACATTATTTATTTTGTTACTACTTAATTTGAAAATGTATACATTAAAATAATCACAATACAAATATGTAATTCACATTTTGTTTTCATTAAACTAAATTCTTCAAACATTCAAAGCATTGACCCGTTGACAATGTAGTTTATCATTGATGAAGTATGAACTAGGGCAGCAGTTTTGTAGTTATGAGACATAAAAAAAAAATTAAAAAAACAATGTAGTTAATGTTTGTCAATTTCTTATAGGTATATTTATACTAAAATACTATTAGGTATAGAAGATATAAGTGTAAGTTAAATCTAATTGTATGTAGTAATGAGAGTAAAAACCTAAATTAACTTCTAAAAACTTTGTTTGTAAAATAACATTAACTTAGAATAGTATGTTAAAAGATTACCCAATAAAATTATACTAAAAAATTAAAGAACGAGAAATATACTGATTCTGTAATAATTATCAAAAAAGCACTGGGCAATAAGCATAGGAAAACAGATCTTTTTATAAAATAGTGATACATAATTTATAATTAAAATAATTATTATGGTTATCATAAGACATTTAAACATTAATAGTTCAATAAATTAATTTAATTTAACTCAACCTTAATGAATGGATCCTTTTTTCTTGTAGATATAGTGTCTATTTTTACTGTTGCCTTTATAGTTGCTGGGCAATCAGCATTTTTTGAGAGGCCTTTTTTATTGTCATCTCTACTGGGCTTTTGAAATGCACTATGATGGCAAACAAATTTTTTTCTACAATTTTTTTTTATTTGAATACCTATACAATACCTTAAGATGCTATTATGTAAGTATAATAATTCATTACTTGCGAACACACTATTCTTGTTCCGTTTGAAACACTAGATCGGAAGTTCCAATGGGTATTATTTAACTTTCCAAACTCATAAACTCAAGTATTTATTTCATCTATTGATTTGGCATTACATCTTAATTCAACGACACTATCATGAGTTTTGGTAATTTCATACTCAAATGATGCTGGAAAAATCATTTTTTCAAAATTCTACTTCTACAGATTGTTAAAAATTTTAAAAATCTTAATTGCATCCACACTTAATGTTTGATAACAATAATATCATTTATCAGTGTTCCAAATTCGAATTGTTATCACCAGTTAAATACAACCAATCAGAGCTCGCGATTTGCCTATGGGTCTCTAGCAATGTATGGTATGCTTATATGCGTCCCGGTCTGGGGTCAATGTGCGCCTACCCACATAAATAAAATCCAAGTTCTACAATCAAAAGTCCTTCGTGTGATCTCAAATGCCCCATGGTTTGTGCGAAACGATGCCCTGCACACCGACTTCAAGTTACCAACTATTAAGAACTACATTAAGGACCTATCGGCAAGATTCTTCTGTCATCTACGCAAAGCAAGCGGTCCACAGCATTACAGGTTAAATGTCAGCCCCATCAATCGAAGACTAAAACGTGGTCGTCCCATGATGTCCTAAAGTAGCTTATCTTCAACCTAGTTAATTATTACATTATATATAATACCTTTTTTAAACTGCCAAAAATTGTACTTTATATAACTAAGTTTAGATGATTCTGTCAGGAAAACTTTATAATTAATAAAAAAAAAAAAAAAAAAGGAGAATATTACATTCAGATATCAATATAAAACATACTTTGACATTTTGGATATGGTGATACATCATATGATATAGACTGTTCTTCATCACTACTGTCATCATTATCCTGCAGTGTATGTTTTTTATTCAATTTCAATACATTGTTATTGTTGGAATTTGTACGTTTACGGTTTTTGGAAATAGTTAAGAATTTTGGTATTTCAGATTCTGAAGAAATTTCCGCAAGAGTTTGGTAAGCAAATTTAGAGGCTTCATTATAATTAGAAAACATTCTTGTACAAATCACTTAATAGCATATGAAGACCATCATTATTTGGAGTTAATCTTTTTTTTAGTTGCTGCTTGCATCTTTATTAATCCAATATGTGAAGGCTATAAACATGTTTCAAAATTTATCATCCAATTATTAGGAATAACTTCAATGGTGTTTTTTTCATGAATGAATTTAACGACATACCACCCACAAACTGCTGACATGATCTATAATCAATTTAAATTTATATATATAATGATGTAATAACATAAGTGAATGCTTTTATAATTTATAAAATATTTAAACACATATTTAAAGACTGCTTGCTTAATAATAATATAGTAATTATAATAAATAAAATATTGGTAGCATGATAATTGTCAAACAGTTATTGAACAGTTCAATAGATATATTAACAAATAAAATTGTTATGTAAAAACTGTTGAAGCGTATATTTTTGTTATAAATATGTGTAAAACGGATTTTGTCGCATGTTATCTCTTGCAAAAGGTATTATATTATTTATCATTATACATATAATCTAAACTATTGTCAGTACGCGCTCGACTGTCCATCGCCACACAAATATAAAATAATACCGTAACATTATATAGTTAAATCAATTAAAACCTATACAGTTCACTAATTGAGTTTACGAAGTTAACATTGGTCCTTCGACCAGGATATAAGGAATCGGTGATCTTCGTGAGTGGCAGTCAAAATTTAAAATTCGCGCTTATAATTTATTAATTAATTTAAAACGTATATAAAATAAGTGCGTGCATAAAAATAAAACATACCATTAATCTAAAATCTATTGTTGTAATTTTATTTTATTTTATTTTTTTTTATCGCCCATACTCAATTAGACTTTTATTATTTAATTATTAAAGTTAAGGACATATATATATATATATAAAAAAAAAAAAGAGAGAGATAAATATAAATATAGCACGTAAAGTAAAATACAAGAGAATCTGGTGTAGGTAATAGACATGTCCGAGTTAGGCTCCTTGAAATGCCGTAGAGGTCAATTAAAAGCCCAACTAACAAGATTCATAATTTATCTTGAAAATATCGACAAAAATAAAGAAGTTAATCGATCTGAACTGAAATTCCGCCGAGAAAAGACCGAAGATGTTTGGCAAGATTTCGAACAGGTTCAAGGTGCAATCGAAGTGATATTGAACGATGAAGGAAACGAAGAAGCAACAGCCTACCACGCGGATTTCGAAGAATTATATTTTAAAGCAGTCTCAATGTGCGAGGATATGATGTACGAAAAAAGTAAAGAAACAGACAACGTGGTTGTTACGATACCGCAGAGAAAAACCAATAGTAACAGTGAATTCTGTTGCAATAATTCTAATGCACAAATACAACTAGCAGCGGTAAATGTACCTACATTTTCAGGAATCTACAGTGAATGGCCTACGTTTTATGACATTTTTGGTGCACTAGTACATACAAACGATCGAATAAACGATATTCAGAGATTTTTCCATTTGCGCGCATCGTTATCGGGCGAGGCGGCTCAAGTCATACAAGGCATAGAAACGACCGCCGCCAATTATAGTATTGCAGGGGCATATTTTAGGGGGGCGAAGGGGGCACCCCCCCCCTGAATCCGTATTTATGGAATCGATTATATGTGAGATACACACTTCATATTTTTTTTATTTGGATAATTTTTATAACAAAATCAAATAAATTAACAATTTTGATTTTCTACAAAAATTTTGGTTATAAAATACGAATAAGTGTTAAGAAAAATTGCAGAAAAACATAATAAAATATAATAAATTGAAGGCGAACGGACGCGTATGATGGATATGAATATATTATTATGTTTTATCAGTATCAGTACTAATGATCATTGGTAATGTGGCGACACTTGTACCACATCGGTGGGCGCACATCGTTTTGTACCACGGTTACGTCGCGTAGTCTCACAATAACATCCAAGGTTATTAGATACTGCTATCTATCATCAGTGTGATAACAAACTGATAGTATTATTATCATTATTTTTAAGATTTAAACACGATTATTTCAACGGCCGCGGACCAATGTGTTTTTTTGTATTCAATATTTTGTTTTTTGCGCACAAAAATTTTAAAATATGCCCCTGTAGTATTGCTAGGGAAAGTTTGATAGCCAGGTATAATAATAAAAAGGTACTTATTCAATCACATACTCGTGGCTTGTACGAGCTACCAGCGATAACCGAAGATTCTAAACAATTACGAAAATTAATTGATAAATTAAATTGTCATATAAATGCATTGGAGTCCTTAGGAGAAAATCCTCGTGACTGGGGATCTATGTTAATTCATTTAATTACGAGCAAATTAGATATTAGTACCAAGAAAGCATGGGAAACAGTTGCTTCAAAAAATGAAATACCACCAATTCAAGTATTAATACAATTCTTGGAAAATCGCTTCAAAATAGTCGAAGCTGTAGAATCGGTATCACAAATGAATATTAAAGAAAGCTCAGACTCAAAGGGAAATAAGAGAATCAATAAAGGTTATCTCAGAGAATAAACTTATTCATTTGCGATTGCTGATGTACCAAAATGCTACAATTGTAATTTCGCACATACTATTTATAAATGCCCCTCGTTTCTAGCATTATCAGTACCCGATAGAATAATAAAAGTAAATGCATTAAAGTTGTGTAAAATATGTATACGTTGTTGTATTAGGATTTAAAGAACTTCAATAATTATTAAGCAATAATAAAACAAAACATTTAAATAGGTTAAGATAACAATAAATTGTGAAATATGGTGTTGATAAACTTTTATATTTCAGCTAGCATAAGTAATCTAGTAATCAAAACATAGTAGTAACAAATGTAAATAAAAATTGTTATTAATCGGGTTAAAATAATAATTATGTAAGCTAAGGTGTATGAATTGTAAATTTAGTATATAAGAGATATGGTTAAGGCAGCAAAGGGGTCAGTGGTGGTGATCGTGTGACTCGATCACCACCGGACGTCGTGTTCAAATAAAGTACTTTGCGTTATTTTGTGTTTAACTTTATTTTGGTATACGTCCGAGTAATCGGCGTATACGACAACGTCCACACAACGAAAAAAATGTTTTGGTAAGAAATGTTTTAGGTGTCATAGAGCCCATATTACGATGCTCCATTTAAATTCAAACAAAGACAGCGAAAAAAATAAAAATAATATGGCAGCAACAGCTAACAATAATAATGTTAATGAAAGTCGTTCCGACAATGAGAATACAACGGCATAGCACACACAACAGTCGCAGCGGCCGCGGCTGCGTCTGATAGCAAACACGTTATGTTATCCACCGCCGTTATAAAGGTATATAATAGCAACGGAAATGAAATATATTGCCGTGCTCTGTTAGATTCTGGATCTCAAAACAATTTTGTCACGGAATATATGGCACAAGCCCTTCAATTAAGAAGAAATAAAATAAAGAGCGATGTCTCAGGTCAAACAGTCAATAGGTCAAACAATACACACTATAACATCTGCATTGACGGTGAAGATAAGATCGCGCACAAGCGATTACGAAGAAACTATATCATATTTAATATTACCCAGATTAACAAATGACATACCTGCTCAGGTCAATGACCCACAGCGTATAAATGTACCAGACAATATAGCATTAGCTGATAACGCATATAATAAGCCGCAAAAAATTGATGTTATTGGGCGCCGAATTATTTTATGATTTCATATGCCCCGGCCAAATTAAATCTACTAATGACGGACCTATTATACAAGAAACCAGGTTGGGATGGTTAGTTGCCGGTCCTATACCAAATTCAAATAGAAACACCGGTCAAGATGCGTATGCAAATATTACATTAATGAGTCAAGTCGTAATAAATAATTTAGAAGATCAAATGTCTAAATTTTGGCGTTTAGAAACATTGACATTAACAATTATACAATGGAGGAGAAGGTGTGTCAGTCGTATTTTAATAAAACAGTTCGCCGAGGCTCGGACGGTAAATTTATCGTAAAATTACCATTTAAAAATGAAGTACAAAAAATAGGTAATTCTTATTCTACAGCTCTACAACGTTTTTTTTTCTCTGGAAAAACGGTTTAAATTTAATACAACATTAAAACTCAAATACAAATTCATAAAAGAATATATTGAATTAAACCATATGCAAGTTGATAATGAAAATAATAAAAATATCGAAAGTGACTATTTTCTACCGCAACACGCCGTAATAAATACAAATAGTACTACGACTAAGCTTAGCGTGGTATTTGATGGATCATGCAAAACCGATATAGGACTTAGTTTAAATGATGTATTGTTGAAAGGTCCTACTATACAGGAGGAATTGATAACTATATTAGCTCGTTTTAGAAAACATAAATTCGCATTGTCCGCCGATGTATCTAAAATGTTTCGCCAAATATGGGTGGACCCACAACATCGTAATTATCAAAAAATTATTTGGCGCGAAGATCCCTCAGAACCATTACGTACTTACAAACTGAATACGGTAACATACGATACAGTTCCAGCATCATTTTTGGCGACCGGATGCTTATTTAAATTAGCGGAAGAAGAATATCACATATTTCCCGATGCGTGCGACGCCATTAAATCTGATTTTTACATGGACGATTATTTGGGCGGTTCGGACACTAAAGATAACGCGTTAAAATTACGTAATTCCCTAATGGAAGTTATGCTACGTGGTGGGTTTCCGTTAAGAAAATGGATGTCAAATAGTACCGAACTACTTAACGATATGCCAGGTATAGGAAATAAATCAATGACCATAATGGAACTTGAAAATAAAATGACAAAAATTTTAGGTTTATTACGGTGTCCAGAACGCGACGTTTTTAATTACAAAATTGAAGCCATAAAGTTAAACGATCTATCAATTACAAAAAGAAATATATTATATATATTATCACAAATCTCTTCGTTGTTTGACCCACTAGGTCTCGTTGGTCCAATAGTAATACGCGCAAAAATATTAATGCAAAAATTGTGGCAATTGCAGTGTGATTGGGATAACCCGGTGCCTATTGAAGTAAAAAATGAGTGGAAAAATTATTTAAATTCATTACATTACTTACGTGAGTTAGAAGTACCTTTAGTACCTAGATATCTTGGTACCGAAATTGACTACGAAATACAAATACACGGTTTTGCTGACGCTAGCTTATTAGCATACGGGGCTTGTTTATATATTCGTTGCTCAAGTAGAGATAATGTACACGTTACTAAACTTATTTGTGCAAAATCAAAAATAGCACCTTTAAAAGTAATATCACTACCTCGACTTGAATTATGCGCCACCGTAATACTCGCGCGTTTAGCAAATAAGGTTTTACCTAAATTAAAATTAAATATAAAAAATAAATACTTCTGGACGGACTCTTCTATAACATTAGCTTATATTAAATCTCCTTCCTCAAAATGGAAAACTTTCGTAGCGCACCGAGTAAGTGAAATACAGGATATTACCAGTTTGAATGAATGGAATCACGTGAACACGCAAGATAATCCAGCCGATCCAATATCTCGGGGTTGTCGTCCTGATCAAATAATAAATAATAAGTTATGGTGGGAGGGCTCTCACTGGCTCACGGACCATTTCAATAAGTGGCCCAAATCAAAAATTAACCTTAATAATAGTGCGATACCAGAAGTTAAAGAAAAAATTGTTCTATTAGTGGAACTTATCAATGAAAACATAATTCAAAAATATTCATCGTGGAATAAATTATTACGAGTATTTGCCTATTGTTTACGCTTTATTAAAATTCGTGTCAAAAAACTTAAAATTGGTGGTCCAATTCAGCCCGAAGAACTACAAGACGCTGAGATTATTGTTATCAAAATAACAGTCATACTACTGGTCAAATGATATAAATAGTTTAATAAATAACTCTATATTGACAAAAAAAGTAAATTAAAAAACTTACACCCTTTTATGGAAAATGGAATTATGAAGGGTGGTCGGTTAAAAAATACTTTACACTTGGACCAATTTCAACGCAATCCCATTTTAATACCTAAAAATAGCACTATCTTAAATTTAATATTACAAAATGAACATGAAAAACTGTTACACGCAGGTCCTCAAGCTATGCTAGCTAATACACGATTGAAGTATTGGATAATAGGTGGTCGAAATACTGCTAGATATATATTTCATAAGTGTATTAAATATTTTAGACTTCGACCTTCTATCACAGAGCCTATAATGGGTAATTTGCCGGCCGAACGTTTAGAACCATCTCGCGCTTTTAAAAAATGCGGTGTTGATTTCGCAGGTACAGTTACGATCCGAACAAGTCTAAGAAAAAAAGCAGCAGTAACTAAAGGTTACATTTGCGTTTTCGTATGTTTTAGTACTCGTGCTGTTCACATAGAACTTGTAAGCGACTTGACCAGTGACGCATTTTTAAACGCATTGAAAAGATTTATAGGCCGTCGAGGTGTTTGTTCAGATATATATAGTGATAACGCTACTAATTTCGTCGGGGCCAATAAAAAACTTTTAGAACTTAAACATTTATTTCAATCAACTGCTCATTTAGATAAATTGTTTAATGCATTAGCAAAAGATTGTATTAAGTGGCATTTTATTCCCCCACGATCTCCTCATTTCGGGGGGTTATGGGAAGCCTCTATAAAATCTATAAAAACACATCTTTACCGAGTTTTAGGCGAATGCTATTTAACGTATGATGAATTAAATACAATTTTAATAAAAATAGAAGCTGTTCTGAATTCTCGTCCACTTACTCCCCTATCCTCAGATCCTTTGGATGCGACGCCATTAACACCAGCACACTTTCTTATTGGTGAACCAACTTATTCATTACCCGAACCTGACTTGTCGTCCGTACTTGATAATCGCTTAAAACGATGGCAACGTGTTACTCAACTTACGCAGTGTCTTTGGAAACGTTGGAACAAAGAATACCTATCCCAACTCCAACCCCGAAAAAAATGGTTATCAAGTAAAGGCCCAGCTTTAAGTGTTGGTACTTTGGTGTTAATTAAAGAAGATAACATTCCTCCATTGTCCTGGTCTCTGGGACGTGTGTTACGTGTACATGCGGGCTCTGACGAAGTCATTCGTGTTGCGACTGTATTAAGTCGCTGCAAAGAAGTAAAAAGGTCTGTTCGTAAGTTGTGCCCCCTTCCATTCGAAGGCAATTTCAATGTACAGTAAAAAAAAAATGTATTTATTATAAAAAAAAAAAAATATTAAAATGTTTTGAATATATATACATATATATGTATTTATTGATCTAATTTATTTATAATCTTACTATTATGTAATTTGTAATTTGTTTTATAATCTATAATATTAATATTTTTTTTTTTTTTATTTATTTTATATATTAAAATTTTATGTTGAAAATTATTACAATTTTTCAAGGCGGGCGGCATGTTGAAGCGTATATTTTTGTTATAAATATGTGTAAAACGGATTTTGTGGCATGTTATCTCTTGCAAAAGGTATTATATTATTTATCATTATACATCTAATCTAAACTATTGTCAGTACGCGCTCGACTGTCCATCGCCACACAAATATAAAATAATACCGTAATATTATATAGTTAAATCAATTAAAACCTATACAGTCCATTAATTGAGTTTACGAAGTTAACAAAAACTAAAAATTTAAAAGGGAAAATTAAATAAGATTTTAAATAATGCAACGTGCTCTGATACTTATATTAAATATAATATATAAATTACTACATACTGTAGCCAACAATAACCTAAGCATTGGGGGTGCAACAAACACTTTTATAAATACGATAAGGGTAAAACAAATAAAATGCTAAAAGGTTCTAAAAGTGCGCAGGTGATTAAATACAGATTTTCTTAATACATTAACAATCATCAACGGCGGCGAAGCAGCGTGAGAACGCTGGCCGCATCGACAATATTTGCATTATAACAAGTTATATTATGTGGCGGCATCGTTCAGGGTCAAAGACAGATCATCGCACGTATGCTTGTCACCCGGTAGAATATTATAGATATCTAATTGACTCACTGTCGCGCGGATGACGCAAGGTGTGGGTAGAAGCGGATGCAGGTGACGCTGACCATCAGGGACCTGAATGTACTGCGAGAGTCCCTGGATGATATATAAGGGGGCCTAGAATAGGCACATTTCAGACGTGATTTACCAGAGTTAGAGCGAGCACCTTCACGTCACTCAGTTCAATATTTATGTCTCCTGGACTTGGAATAATTTTCACAGTTTAATTTATTTAATTATTTGGACTTAGAATATTTTTCTAATAAAAAACACTTAGAAAATATTTCACAGTCTTCATTTTTTACAATTATTCCATTCGATACTACATCATTCAATTGCTTGTACGTGGCACGTTACAATAATATCAATTTTCAATATATAGTAATGGTATAACTACAAAACTTCTATCATAGGGCAAACGTATTAATTTTTGATGAACATCTGATAATGGTCAATGTGAATAACGTTCGCTTAAATCATTAACAAAATGGATTCAAAACATTGATAAAGAACAAGGTTTTGTGTAAACATAAGATATATTATTATACTTCAAACCAATAATAACCACTTCATTCAATGTCCGACAATGGGCAAAGTTTTTAATTTCAATAATAGAGCCATATTTTAGTCTGCAACATGAATCTTGCAATTTTAAACAAAGTTTAAAGTTAGAAAATGTTAGTTTTTGTACTGAGGGTCGGTAGTATCATTAATTAAAATGCCATTATTATGTATTTTTTCTAATTTAAAACTATCAGGTTGAATTTTAATTGTAGGTGATATCTGTAGTAAAGATCTTTCTTCTGAAAACCGTCTTACTATTTGTGATAAAATATTGTTGTGTATTTTTAAAAGTTTTTTTTTTCTGTAGGTAATTTTCAGAAGAAAAATTACTAAATAAGTTTAAATTTCCGTACTTTCAGTCAAATGTAGTAAATTATGAAAATTGTGAGATAAAATTTGAAGACCATAAATTAATTTAGAAGAAACAACCAAATGCCTTAATAACTCTTCAGCATAATCAGTCATAGTTGGCAATAATGTGTCAGACAACAATAAACGGATTGCAGCATGTAATGTTTAGAAATGTTCATATTTCTGTTTACTTAAATTGTTTTTTAAAACAATTATACTAGTATACAACAGGAATTGCCTAAATTCTGTGGCCTTTATACCGTTTAGCCTCTTTAATTGGATCTTGGTTTTCTTGCGAATTCGTGAGGAATATATTTAACTAAATGTGACAACGAATCAGATATGATTCCCACAGTTGTTAATGGTAATTTATAAAGGGGACGCCCAAAACACCAAGTGTTAACTAGTAATTTCTTAATCACTCCTAGACATACTAAGTGCATATAATCTAGTGGGACTTCAGTAACTAAAAAGTTAGGAATTCGCTGAAGGATAGTATAACCAGTATGGTGTTCTGGATCTGATAGATTTAAAAAATCTTCATCAGTCCTTTTAATAAAATCAATATCAGGAAAAATAGCATGATCCAGGTATTCACCTTCTTGAGTACATTTTGAACACGATGAATACCCACTATGTCCTTTGATTTTTAAAACACTTGCTTTGGCAACAGCATCAAATAATAATATGACAATTTCAAAATTAAAATGTATATTGCCTATATGTATACCATTTAATGTTAGATTAATATCTTCATTAACAAACTCTTCTAAAAATTCATTAAAATCAGATGGTTTATCGTAGCCATGGTAGATACCTACACAAAAAATATTTGAAGAAAATAAAATATTGACATTAGTTAACAAACATAAAATTGGATAAACTTGACTTAATGATGAGTCACTAAGGGGTAAACCATCAATATTAATTCCAACGTTAACAACACTCATTTTAGACAAATCAATTTTTTCAAGCATACTGACAATACCATTTTCTAAACCAAAATGGTAGTATTTTCCTAGATTTATTTCTCTCAAAATAGTTTTTCTTTGTGTATTTAAAAATGACCATTTTAGGCATTTCAGTAAATTTTGTAAGTTAGGTATTTGTTTTTGAATTAATAGAAGTTCACCAAAGCAACATGAGTAATTTTATTCTTAATTGCCCATGTTCGTAATTTATCAGGAATAGAAATAATTGTTGAATCCCGTGTTAAGTTCTCTAACTCACTACTGTCCTTATTTACAACATTGTCAGGTTAACTGAAGGTTTGAACAGATTAAATTGTTGGTAATATTAAAGAATCATTTTCTGCTTCATATAATTGAGGGCATGGTATACTTAAAACATTATTGTTGCATTATGTATTTGATATTTCAGTAGCAGAATTAGGCTCACACTGGGCAACTGAACTAGGATTCTTGAAAGTAACTGTTGAGGTTGCATTATTCTTTCTCAAATTATTCAATTTTTGAAGTTTATATTTCACATTTTTATTAAATTGAGATTTTTATGTCAAACGTATTATCTTATTGGAATCCATCACAATGCTACTAAAAAATGCTATAGTACCTATCTATGTTATTGAATTTGAATTCACAGGGCCAGTCTTTGAAGATATGAGAGAAATTACCTAGTTAGAAATACAAATCTATGATAAATGATAAAATTACACAATTTGTGTTAGCCATCTAATTTTATATTATATATGCAATGTGCATGTTTCTAATCTTTTAAAGTAGTTACTAACAGGGACTGGAATCGTACCGAAATAGACCGGTTTTGGACCGAAACCTTTTAAAAATTTTGGGACCGAAACTGGACCGGTGTGCCCGGTGAAGTTAACTCCCGGTGATTTTTACTGGGGGGGGAGTAATAATCGCCGGGAGTAATAATTTCCTAAACTATCCGGTGATTTTGATTCCCTCTATATTTAACTCCTATAAAAAATCAATCAATAATTTACCGCTGAATATCAAATATAGTAATTTATAAATTCTAAAGCTCATAAAAAAGTAATGTCCCATTTAAGTACACTTTTTTTGTTTGTTATAGATAGAAAAACTTACTTAAAATCTTCTATTAAAATTTTTAATCTTAGGTATGAAAAGAAAAACTTTTATGAATTTCTAACTAAAAAATAATTTACAACGTTTAATTCTCATGGCTATTAAAAGCTGAAAAATATTCAAAATAGTTTGAAAATATTACCATGCATGAAAAATGGTAATTTCAACATTTGGTAAAAACTTCAAGTATCTAGGATTATTGGTTTGTAAATTACAACAAAATATCAAAAATTATTGATGAAAATTCGATAATTTATAGATAAAAATCCCACATCTTAAAAATGTTTAATTCAAATAAATCAAACACTTTAAAAAAATAAATTGTGTATTATTAAAAATTTAAATATCTTAAATATATAGGTACATACTGTTACTGACTTATATTGTCCGTATCGATTATTTTATATGCATAAGATCATACAATGTCAAATTTCCTAACTTATAAAATTAATACTACAGGCACACTAGTACAAGACACGAGAGAGTAGAATATTATATTAATATAATAATTTAACAATTAAAGTAAAATCACACGTCTCTTTACAAAAGTCGAAACTCGGTGTCTTAACGATTCGATAAGAATCATGGGTAAGAATACACAAGCAGTCGTTCCGGGACCCCTCGTATGACGAAGTCTACGCCCACTCTTGTAAGAAATCATATATAAGAGGGATCGAGACAAGAGCTCGACAGACGGTTACTGTATAACCAACGAATAGGGATATCTATGACACTCAGAGGCCGGTCGTAACACCACTCAAGTCATTTTGATATCAGTTTCTGAGGCAGGTCGTAACACCACTCACCATCTTATTTTATATATTTTACATTAAGCTTATAATATTTGTATTTGTGCAAGAATTATTTTAATAAACAATTAACTTATACTTGAACAACACGACGTATTCATTTTGTACGTTGATGCATGAATCGACCTAGTCGGGACGCAACAATACACTTCCAGTAAACACTTTAGAATAATGATATGTCTAAAATACATGTAATACAATGTAATTATTGTATTTGGATAGATTTTAATGATTTTATAGATAACCATTGAAGTCTAAATATATTACAGACGTCTACTCTAGCTTTTAGGTAGATATGTATGTAAAAGCGTAAACATTATGATTATAACATAATTTATTATACGTCTAATAGATGTATATTTTTGAGTATAACTAATAATAGTAAGGTACTTTATTGGTAGAGCAAGGACTTTCATGCATTTGTATATTTTTTCTGGTTAACTTTTTCGTATGCAGAGTAAGTAGGTACACAATACATTTCACAATGTTTGTGACAAAAAGCTTGAAGTTTTTTAGTTCATATTTTTGCGTATTTTCACATTTTTGTGTTTAAAGGACATATTTTTTGATTAGAAGAGTATATTTTTAGTTTGTATTGCATATTTTGAAGATTTTTCGAAAATCATGTACTTCAATGAATATTTTTCATTATCATGGACACAAATTATTATATTTAACTGTTTCTATATAATTCTCATAAATACAAAAAAGACTCATTTTATCGTAACTGCGAGTATCACAGTTACAAATCACAAATACAAAACTAACACATAGGTCCATAAGGTATTTAAAATTAACATTAAAAAAAAAAACAACAATATTATAGTTATATTTACATATACCTAATTGATATTTTGACTTTTTACAATTATCAAACATTATAACTTCAATATTTGAATAGCCAATTATGTACAGTTATGTTTTTGTCTTATAATATTTCCCCCCTCCCTATTTTATTATTATCTTCTCGTAGATATACAGGCCTAACATTGACATCTTATAGATTTGAAATGTTTACTGGGTTACACATAGTACTTGCAGCATCATATATTGTTCTGTATTAAATACCTATATATAATGTAATATACCTAATAAATTATTATATTAAGTATAGTTTCCCTATTTATTTAATATAGGTACTTAGAATACTATTATACTAATATATTATATTATTGTATAGTCATAATAACTCATAAAGCATTAATTTTTAGCAATATACAATTATTGAACGTTACCTATTTTTTAATTGTAGGGTAGGTATATTTATTATAAAATCCAGATTAATATAATCATTAACTATTAATTTTCACTTTAATATGTTATACTACAATGCATGTTTAAGAAAATGGATTTAAATCAAACCACAAAATTGTGTTTACGTTGAGCAATAGGTATACGTTAGTTTACCTACCAGGTATATTTATTATAAAATCCAGATTAATATAATCATTAACTATTAATTTTCACTTTAATATGTTATACTACAATGCATGTTTAAGAAAATGGATTTAAATCAAACCACAAAATTGTGTTTACGTTGAGCAATAGGTATACGTTAGTTTACCTACTAGATAATCAAATATAAATTATAAATTATAATTGAATTTTAAGCAGTTAGGTATTAAAAAACTTGGTACCTATGTAATATTAATTCAACTTACCGACTCTACCAAATTAATAATAAGTAATAATAATATAAAATATCCACTGACAAACCGTCACCGTTACTAGACACCATTGTCACCATTGAATATTTTTGGAGATCATGTTAGAATTTATTTTTAGGGCCACGTACCCTATATGTTTCTTAATAATTATAGTTATTCAATAATAAAAAAAAATTTCTTTGGAAGTCGATCCTCAAAGGTGAAGTATATTTTTAGTAGATCGTGACCATAAAAAAATTGTTCACTCCTGCAGTATAGTATATAAAATCTACATTTATATAAATTATTTTATTTTATCTATATTATTATTATTATTAGTGTTGATTTTAATTTGGATAATCCAAAAATGTAAAATATATAATCCGTATTTTTAATATTTCAATAAAATGTTTAATAATAGAATTTAATTAATTAAATATCTGTCTTTATTATAGCTTATAGTTACATTATATAGACATATTATAATACTACCTATTTTTATTATTTTGTTTGATAAGCATGTTCATTGCGATTTATGACATTATGATCATTCCTGACTGTTGTCCATCTATAAACATCAATTTATTTTATTTAAAACGTGCTGTGTATAATATTTTATAGTTTCACCACAAAATTGCTTGAAAACTACATAATACAAATTAATAGAGAATAAAGTAAGTTTATTATAATATTTATTAATATTATACATCGATCACATTAACGAAACCATCTACATATCAATCTTAATATGCCCTGAAATCGGTGGATCTTGAGTTATAAAATTTATTCAAAATGTACACTTCTTTATATATATATATGAGATATATTTTATATATAGGCATATTAATTAAGTACTAATGTAGCTTGATTTCGTTTTTTTTTTAATTAATATATTTAACTTACATGTACTTGTGTTATTTAAAAAAAATATATATATATTTTGTTACAAGTTAACTCTAACGTATTTGAATTGGATTTCACATTATATTTTCATAACTGTTACATAACAAGTCACCCAAAAATTGAGGTGACTTTTAATACGTACTTTTTATTTATTTTTAAGTCCAATTTTGGTCAAAAAACTAAATGAAAGGTCTTATCCTATTCATGAGCCATATACAAACAGCACACATTTATGTATTTTTTGTAGCCCATTGCTATTTTTTTTAAGTTTGGAATACCTAAAAGTATGTCAAAATCGTTTCAAGTCACCTCGATTGAAGGTACCTAGATTAATTAATTAATTAATTAATTTTTTTTAAGTTTTAATGAGTACTTAAGTTTTAAAGTTAAGTAGATGTATCGAGCGAATCACTAAGTCCTATTAGTTAAGTCTTAAGTACCTAATTATGGTTTTCCATGTGAAAGTATTCAGTGGCGTATATAGGAATTATTTTCACTAGGGGCCAATTTATCACCAGCATGATAGAATACATAGCTACAACTGCAATATTTTTTAGGTGACCAGGTGATTTTAATTATGACATAAATGATACAAGTAGAGATATTTTAATTTATAAATACATATTTATTAATATTCAGTCTTACAGATTTATTCGTTAAAATTCATTTTTCTATTTTTTTTATAAACATATTTACTATTTCTTCTACATTGATTGGAATGTTACGATGAATTGTCATCAATGCAAGGCCTGACAATCTAACGTTTCCTTGTTGATTCCTCAAAAACGTTTTAAGTCGACCTAGTGTTGAAAAACTCCTTTCAATCGATGCAGTAGTAACAGGTATAATGCATAATATTTTTTAACAAAACATGCATTGTGGGAAATTCATTTCTGTTACATTTTTTTAATGCTTCGATAGCATTTTTTGGAATGCTGTTCGATGAGTCTAAAGAAAATAATTTCCATTTACTTTTCCATAGTCTCCATTCACCTTCAATAATTGATGGATTAAAGTTATCTTCAAAATCAGTTTGATAAAAGTTAATGGCATGTAATACATTAGTATAACTTGAATTAATCGCATAAAATAGTACAATATGTTGAAGACTTAAAAGAACTTCTTTATGTTTGGTAAATCTATTAGATAATGACATAGATAGCTCATCAAGATATGGAATAAACAAACTAATTCTAAAATACACTTCTGGAGAATCAGTAGAATGGTTTTGTCTATGATTTTGTGTACCGACAATTCTTGGTATCAATTTTGTAACATTGAGGTTATTAGCTACATTAAGAGCAGATTTAAATACTTCTTTAAATTCACTATCGGCAATTGATCTCATCTCACTGATGACTGATTGAACATTTTCTACACTTTCAACAGCTGTACATAAATCAATATTAGACTTTTGGAGATTAACAGATACTTGATACGTTAAAGCTAACAATTTGTTAACAGTAAATAGAGTAATAATAAACTCAAAATCACAGATTTTTTTGTGGAATGAGCGACCTATTGAACCATCATCTTTATTGTCAGACATTATTTGTTCTAATGTTGCTATAATAGGTAAAATATTATCTTTGAATAATGCAATAGCTTCATGTCTCTCAGCCCATCGTGTATCACAATAGTTCATCAATCAATAGATCTGTTAGATTATAAAGTGCACAACTAACGAAATAATTTCTAGCAATGCATGATAAATCGATAACATTTTGTAATAATGTAAATACAACAGTAAAATGGAAATCCATTTCTAAAAATAGAATGCACTATCGACGTCCATATAAATATAAACACGGGTTCACAGTTGTAAGTTACATGATTGTAATAATATTATAATTTATAATAGTCATGCCTTTTATTGTTGTATCGTATTTGATTGGTCATTGCTATCATGGACCATGGTCCACGGTATCAGTCAATAATATACAATTTTATATCTTAAAAACAACGTAAGTACGACTGTACGAGCCATAGTCGATGGTTATGTAAATATGTAATATACTTTATAGTATACGATTACCTATATGCATATATAAAGCAAAATGCATAGTAAAATATTTTGATTGAATCTGATATCTCACTATGGGCCCGGGCCTAGGGCCCCCCCTCTATATACGCCACTGAAAGTATTACATGTATGCTGATACTTTTTAATTATTTTTATAATTATCAGTTAATAAAAGTAATCGAATTATCTCCTTAAAACTTAGTTAGTCATATCTATACTATAGATATATAATACATATAGTTATGTATCTAAGGTATTTAAACTGTTGAATATTTTTTAACAAACCCACTACCCAGTAAAGGGTAAGTACCAAAATTAAAATTGTTTTATTATAATATATATATATATATAGTTACTAATGAATATTGAATGGTAAGTGATTTTTTTTTCATTACCTATAATACCTAGTTTATAATACAATATTATTAAGATCAAATAAATGAATATACTTATGAATGGTTTTTTGTTAAGTGTTTTGAAATGACTTAAATTAATATTAAATTTTTTGAAAAATGTAATTCCAATATAAATTGTACTTTTTTTTTTTAATTAGTAACATTTATTATTAATGTCAATCGACCTATAGATAAAATATGTTTCGACCATGGGAAATGTGCTTGACAGCTGCAGTTGAGGCTGAAGAATCCCAACAAATGAAAAACACCCACGTAAATTTAAAATGGGTCATGGCTTACTTGGAACATAGCGTTTATCCAGCTAGTATTCCTGATAAAGGTAGCCGAGCAAACTTCAGGAGGTGTTGTCGACCATTTACAGTTAAAGATGGGGTTCTGTATTACAAAAAGACTATGGTGAAAGTGATAATTACACCAGAAGAACGAACATAAATCATTAAATTGGTCCATGATGGTGCTGAAAGTTCATTGAAAGCATCGGCTTTGTCGTCACATCATGGTCGCGATGCCACACAAAATCTTTTGAAAAAGCGATACTTTTGGCTCTCAATGTTGAAAGATGTGAGAGAATACATAAAGCAGTGTGATGTCTGCCAAAAAGCAAATCCAGCTACATTAAAAGTTATTCCTAACCTACAATCGGTTTCAGTACCTAAGCAAGTATTCAAACAAATTGGTGTTGACATTATGACACTTCCAGTAGTCGATGACATGAAATATGTTGTAGTAGTAATTGATTATTTTTCTAAGTGGTCTGAAGCAAGAGCACTTCCCGATAAAAGTTCAGAATCAGTTGCCCGCTTCCTGTACGATGATATAATCTGTAGACATGGCTGTCCTTTCAGTGCCGGCGGTATGATTTGCGAGGCCCTGTGCAAATTATAAACGCGAGGCCCCGGACCTAGGTTAGGTTAGGTTCTAAATCAAAATTACCATATTTCATTGGTAAATACATAATTAAAATATTTTAGTATAGTGTAATTAAAAACAAAACGGTTTTTTTTTTAAAATGTTATTAAATATTTTATATTTTTATCACTGTCAATAGTTATTAGAGCATAATATACAACATAGTCAGAATCAATACTTCTATAGGTTATTGAATTAAAAATAAAAAAATTCTGAAATCAAGCATATTAAAAAACATAAAACTGTAAGAAAATAAAATACAAATTAAAATAGCTAATAAGGGTGATTAAATAATGATCGTTTAAATTAAAACATTTTTTTTCTAGCTTTCTGTGCTGCAAAAGTATCTAGAATATTTTCTAAGCTTAAACTGTCCCCGATTTCACTTTCTATGGCGATTAATGCTAAACCTGCTAATTTGAATTGTGACAAACTATTTCTTAGAAAATTTTTTATTAATTTTAATTTTGAAAAGCTTCTTTCTGCTCCTGCTGAAGCTATCGGAATTGTTAATAAAATTCTTAAAGCAACTTCGACGTTTGAAAATGAACCCAATGAATTTTTAACCAATTTCAATGTTTGTAAAGCGGTCATATTATTATCAACCATCTCTCGG
Organism: Aphis gossypii; assembly: GCF_020184175.1. Classification (NCBI taxonomy): domain Eukaryota; kingdom Metazoa; phylum Arthropoda; class Insecta; order Hemiptera; family Aphididae; genus Aphis; species Aphis gossypii. Next base: position 21,753,409 of record NC_065532.1, on the reverse strand, counting down.
AGAATGAGAAGTTCTTCAAATAAATCAACAGCATCTATATCTTTATCTTCGCCATCTGTTAAAATTATTTGAAGATCTTGGCAATGTTTTCTAATTTCGTCATCAGGCATAGTTTTTAACTTGCTTATATCATATAAAAAACCAAAATTTGAATTAAAATTATTTATTTGGTTAAATCGCTTCGACATTGACATAATCGCTGAATCCAAAATAACTAAAAAATATTGAGTGCGAAAATGTTGCTGTGGATCTTGAAGGGTTTCATCAACACTTTCATAACTAAAACATCTTTTCTTTTTTCTGTAACGTACTTCATTAAATGTAGGCTCAATCTCAATAGAAATTGCTAGTTCATTGGCAGTTTCCATTGCTTTTTCAAATCCGTTGTCTCGGTATTTTTCAAGAAATACAATAAGACCTTTAAGCATGTTAGTTGAAACATCCAATTGCATATTAGGATTTTGAAAATTCTTACTTACAATATTTACTTCTGTAAGTAGTTCATACCAAATAATTAGACTTAATAAAAATTCAAAACTTCCAACTTCATTTAACAATGATAATGCTTCACTTTTAGTAATTGGGTCATCGGACGTCTCTAAAATTTCACTTAATGCATGCATTACATTTTTTACCTGAAAACGTATGGCTTTGACACTATTGATCCGGCTTTCCCATCTGGTCTCGGACCATTGTTTTACAGTGTATAGATTGCAGTGAGATTTAAATATGTCCCATCTATGAGTAGACGCTGAAAATAAATTATATATTCTACCAAGATATCCAAAAAATGTAATCGCTTTAGTAGAACTCTTAGCAGAATCTCTTAAAACTAAGTTTAGACTGTGAGCAGAACATGGTACGAAGAAAGCTCTTGGATTATTTTGTAATATTCTAGACTGAACACCTATATAGAGACCGATCATGTTTGAACCATTATCATAACTCTGCCCTCTACAATTTGACAATTTTAAACCATATTCATCTAGTTGATTTTTTAAAGTATTTGAAAGATTAAGACCTGTTGTTGAGTGTACATTGATAAAAGTTAAAAAATATTCTTTGATCGATATTATGTCCTCACTATTTTCCGAATTCATAAGAACTATTCTAATAACTATTGACACTTGTTCTTGATGATTTATATCGGGTGTAGAATCCATTATGACAGAATAATATTTGAATTGTTTAATTTTACTTAGTATGTTTTCTTTTATTTTTTCAGCTATAATTTGTATCAACTCATCTTGAATTTGATGGCCTAAGTAGTGATCATGAGTTTCTTTATTTTTGATTCTGTTGATATGTTCACCTATTACGGGATCGAATTCGGAAAGTATTTCTATAAGTCCAAGAAAGTTTCCGTTGTTCTTTGTAAAAATGACATCTGATTTTCCACGAAAAGCTAGAGAATGTTTTGTTAAATATTTAATAACTGCAATAATTCTAGTCAAAACCCCACGCCAATGTCTTTTTTCTTTATCGAAAGCAGCTAAAAACTCTTTATCAATAGTTTGAGATGAAGAAAGTCTATTTCTTAGTTCTATCCATTTTTTAATGTTTATATAATGATGTTTGTTTCTTTCGTGACATTTCAATAAATGTGACAAGTGTCCCCAATCATCACAACCAACATTTGCCAGGGAGGTATTTAAAGTAGGCTCAAATAGTTTGCATACAAAACAATAAACACGATCTGCAGTTTTTGAATAAACCAACCACATTCTGTCAACTATTTCACCATTACTCATGGTTTTGCTATAATGAGCGATTGAAAATTTTCTCCCACTTTTTTTTTGGAGGGGAAATACAAAATCTAAAATTCTTATTGGACCTCTCTCAACAATTTGCATTTGAATTGTATGCGTCATGCTTTGGGGCCAATATGCAGGATCATTCAAATCAACAACAAGAGGTTGAACACTATCGTTTTTAGATAACAAAATAGCATCATTATTGATATCATCATCGGCTATTGAAACTGCAATATTATTAAAACAATTGTTGTCTTTTTCTTGAGTACATATTTTAATTATTGAAGTAGATTGAGCAGATGAAGAACAGGAGCTAGTAGAAATGACTGGCGCTTTTATATTATCCAAATTCTTAATACTTAAAAAACTATTATCAATTTGATCCTTTTCAATCGTACAATAAGAGGTTAAAGTAGAAGATATATTTGAAAAACTAGGATTGACGTTGTTTATAAAAACTTCAGAATGTGGAAAAGTAAAGTCATCTTTACTATTATCCTTCGAAGAAATAGTTGTTTTAATATTAGAAGTTGGTTGAACAGATGAAGAACAGGAGCCAGCAGAAATGACTGGGGTTAAATTAAAGCCTGGAAATTTATTTAAAGCACCACATTGTTTCTTTAAAAATTCTTCTTGTTTTTTTTGTTTTGCTCTTTTTTTAGCACCTGAATCAAAAGTCCTCCCGATGTCTCTACTACGGCCCATTTTAATCTATCAAAAATAAGAAAATATCGTGCTATTAAGTACCTATTAACTTATTATCTTGGAACATGTCATTCATATGTCAGAAATGTCTATGCATTATTTGTAGAGTTAAAAATTCTGCACATTTAACTGTAATAAAATTGTAATATTATTTACTACTTTGCGTTGAAAAAAAAAGATGATTAGTGATATTTATATTGCACTATTGCAGGGTTGCTACGCACTCACTATTTATCACTATTCTCACTTTTTTAAAGCTATTTAATTGTAAATAAGTATTTAAATTAAATATTTTACATTTTTATAATTTTTTATAATTTTTTTAGTTTTCATTTATTTATTTTTTATAAACATTTATAGTTCAAATCTTGACAAAATATGTAAAAATAAAGAATATTTGCAAAATATTTTGAATTAACACTCATAAAAAATTTTCTTTTTAAAACTAATATTTGAAAATTGAATAGATGTCAGATGATTTATCATAAGTTTGTCTACCTTTACTATAGGTGGTACCACTTATTACAGTTATAACTTATTATAATAAATACAATAAAAATTGTTTTATAACTTGTAAATAATAAACAGGGGACAATATTAAAATCTGCTGTACTTTATTATATTTTTGATTAAAAAAACTCACCTAAATGAAAATAATACTCACTTTTTACTAGAACATTACTCACTTAATTGCAAATAATAATACTCACTATTCTTAATTTTTTAAGTAAAAAATTAGTAGCAACCCTGATATTGATACCCTTGATTTTACTTAAATATAATTATGAATTTTAGTAGTAGGTATGAAGTTAAAAATCTCAACACACGCTAATATCCGATAGGTACCCATACTTAGAATTTTTATAAACAAAATTACAAACGTTATTTTTATTTATTACTTCTTTATTTTAACATTATCTAGTATCTACTATATTACAGTATTTAATGACGTAATGAAGGTAACATTTTTTTATTAATTCGTATATTATTTAATACTATTTATGATCATAAAATAAGACTCACCTATATTCCTTAGTTGTCAATAGGTACTTAAGTAGTTACATCAGAAATATGTGAATACGGCAACGAAATTAATTGTCGACTGTCAAGCATTCGTACAAATAATAAAATAATGATCACATAATTCTACCATTCAAATAAACAAGAAATGATAAACGTTCATAATATTATTATATATTTTATACTAAATTAGAAAGATTTTAATAGTTAATAGGTAGGTATTATTGGAAAAACCAATAATAGATTAATATTATTAAGACTTATGAACTATTTTATTATTATCCACCGGTCACAACTCACAGCCCACGGATACGTCTATATTATTATAGACTATAACTATATTATTATTAATAACTACAGTTTTGTTTTGACTACGTTGTCAATTGTCAATTGTTTGTAGTGTTTGTACAAAATAAAATCAATGACTATAATATAATATAACATAACAAAAAATTCACATTACATGGCCGTACTTAATATTCACTACAGACGATTTTATGATCTATAAGAAATATAGGTATTCGTTTAGTATGTGACCTACCAACTCAATACTAACTAAACTCAATTTTCGCTCGGTAGGTCACATACTAAACGAATACCGAAATATATTAAAATATCAACGTTTTATATTATTTTAAAATGTTGATAGGTATCCCTAGGTCATAAAATCGTGAGGCCCCAGAGCCGTTCCAAAAGTGCAAGGCCCTGTGCGATTGCACTTTCTGCACACCCCTCGCGCCGGCACTGTGTCCTTTAATACATATAACTGATCAAGGAAGAGAATTTCTGAACAAACTCATATCAGAATTATTTCGCCTAACTGGTACCAAGCAAAGAGTGACTTCGGCATACCATCCTCAAGCTAATGGTTTAGTTGAACGCCAGAACAGGACTATAAAAAACTGCTTCCTCAAAGTTCTGCAAGATAATAGTAATAAGTGGCCTTATGTTTTGCAAGGTGTACTATTTGCGCATCGTACAACTCAACATACTTCGACAAATATTTCTCCTTTCCAAGTTTTATATCAAAGAGAACCCATATTGCCTGTTGATGTATGTAATTTAAAATCAACCGATGAAGGCACGATAATATCTGAAGATCTTAGTAGCATATCCGACGATGACGTATTTGATAAAGTTTCTTTCAATAAAACATTTGAAAAAATGTTAAATATGAGGAGTATAATGGAAGATAAAGTCCACAAAAACATTGAAAAAGCTCAAATACGGCAACGAGTTTCGTACAACAAACGCCATAAAACTGATGATGTGTTTAATGAGAATGATAAGGTTTTACTTCGAAACCTCAAGAGAGATGACCGAAAAGGAGGTTGGAGTGCACTTCCCTGGAAACCAAAAATTGGTTATTACATTATTGATTCAATAAATTCAAATAAGACCTGTGTCCTAATGTATAAAGGAAAAGTTATGAAAACAAGGCAACATTTGTCAAATTTAAAACATTATTTTGATAAAGATATACAATTAACCGATGATATTGTAGATGCTAATGTAGATGATGTTGAAGAAATTCCTGGAAATGTATATCAAAATGTTGTTTCAAGATATTATAATCCGGTTTCATACGTTTGGCAAAAGATGCAATGTAGATACTTCAATTTGACAATTAAATATTTTCATAAACTATCATCAGTACCTAAAGACTTGAATAAGCCGTCAACAACAATAGAAATAATTGGCGACGGTAATTGCTTCTATAGAGCTTTATCATGGTGGATTACAGGTGAAGAAGATTCTCATACAATAATCAGGAAAGAGCTGGAAAAGGTATTTATAATTAATTATTACACAATTTCATTGACACCATAATTTGTATTCTTAAATCATTTTTTTTTTTTTTTTTGATAGTTTGTAACAAATAATGAACAAGTAATTAAATTTATTGGTGGCCAGACTCAGATGGAAGACTATTTAATAACCAACCCAATTGGGAAGAACGGTAAACACAATTTAATATTCTTATATGATTATTAATTATGTATCAAGATTGCAATAGTACTAGCTAGATATTTTACTATCTACACTCCCTGCAGAAAAAATTACTACAAGATACTAGAAATGTATATATAGGTAAAATGAAATAGCATTAGTTATCAAAATTATTCTGCAAATCAAATGTATCTAAAATAAATAACCTCTTAACCTGGTAGGTAAAATGTACAGTATCGTGTAAACACCCTGTGACACCTCTCTGCACATTCAAAAAAATATTACATTTATTTATGCAATCAGCATGACGTATTTGTACAATTATTTCCATTATTTTTACTTGTATTACTATTGGTTATATGTTTTACTCAACTACATGCTATAATACATTTTATAGCAAATTTAAATATGTATCATGATATTATTAATTATTCAAAAAAATTAAATATATAAAATTAATTATTTTATAAAAGTAATCATTTATAATACCTATACCTATATTTCAGCGATCTGGGCTACTGAAGTTGAGCTATTTGCTGCAGCTCTTATGATGAATACAACCATAATAGTATATACTTTTTCAAACAAACAGGACTGGCAAGTGTTCCATAAATCTGGTAGGATTCCAGACACTTATAATAAACATGAGAAATGTGTATATTTAGTCAACTCAAATAGTAACCATTTTAATGTTGTTACTTCTGTAGAAGATACAAAGTAAAAACTAAAGTATAAAATTAATAATTAATAGTAACAATAATATTATAATATACTATACTATTATTATAATTATAATATTATTTAGTATTTATTATCTCATTTATTATAATTTTATACAAGCATAATATATGAATTGTTAATTTTTATATATGTCATTTATTAAGTTTGATTTTTTTTTTTTTTTTAATTTTGTTATGTTTATTGTTTTTAATAATATTACCTCATTCATAATAATTTTGTAATTGACAAGTTGTCTAGGTTAGGTTAGGTAACCTATCTTTGTTTATTTTTTATAGAGTAAAAATGTTTTTTTTTTTTTTAATTTTGTCATGCATTTATTAAATCTGGCTCTATTTAACATAACATACCTTATTTATTAACAATAGAGGACTTATTGATTAAAATAAAGTTTTTTTTTTTAACTAATTGGATGTATAATAGTAACTATTATACATCCAATTAGTTATAAAATATAATAATTTAGTAGATTATAGTATACCTACAATGAATTTCTGGTTAACATGGGAAATATTTATTCCCGATGATACAACTATCCTAGTAAAAATCGTCAGGGAGTAAAAATCGCCGGTCAGCATAGAAAATATTTACTCCTGATGATTATAACTCCCCCAGTAAAAATTAGCAGGGAGTAAAAATCGCCTGTTAGTATAAGAAATATTTACTCCCGATAATTATTACTCCCCAGTAAAAACCGCCAGGGAGTCAAAATCACCTGTTACACCGGAACCCTTAAATACATTTTTTTTTAGGAACCGAAACCGAAACCGAAACCTATATTTTGATGTAGAGGTTTTTACGGTTTTTTTGCGGTTAAAAAATCCAATAGATATTTTATGTATAAATGTATAATATATAGTACATAATAATACTAATAAGTAGTAAGTTAGTTATTAGTAACAACAAATAACTATCATAAAATCGTAGACCTATAATTCCTATATAATGTATTATGTAGTACGTTTCCACGCTAAATTTGAGCCGCGACGGTCAAATACGACGTGTCGGTATCGGTTCCGCGCGCAATGCTTCGTAAAATTGTTATTTACATTTTACGTTCTTGGAATATTGATGTGTTTTACTAATAATCGGTATTACTATTGATTATAAATACTAAGTAATAACAATTTTGTTGTAGAGTGTTTGACAAATGGGTATTAAAATAAATATGTAATAAGCAGTACCCATGTAAAAACATCAAAATAGAGTGTACCATAGTCTGCGAACATAAATATACATAATATACTTATTGTTAGTATACATTCAAGCAAGATACACCCTCTATACATTATTAAAATAAACTAATACTATTTTATCAGACAATTATTACAGTAACAATGAAAATAATATAATATTATCGAAAATAGCACAGCCGCGATATCGACATCGTCGTCGTCGTCGTTAAAAACAACACAGAATATTCATAAAATAATAATAAATATAATAATTTTATAACAATTAAATATTATTACTGCTAAAAATAGCTACGCATGTTTACTCATTACTCTATGCTCTGTACGACACTGCTGTCTACTGCTGTATACTGCTGTAAACGGTTCTCCCGCCTCCGTAACCGCTTAAAAGTTTATTGTTAAAAATTAAAATTTATATTATTATAAGGTATTAAACTATAAACTATAAATTTTAATAATATTCAATTGAAACAAGGGTCGCCCAAGTGTGTCAACAATTCATTCTTATTTTATTTTTAATAAGAATCTAAATGAATCGGCGTGTAAAAATTGTGAATGTAAAATAAAAGTAAGTACCTACAGAATTATTATTTATTACTAAATTATAATAAATGTTATTATAAATTGTCGTAGGTACTAAGTGGCTAGGTATCTTAGTAGCTATATAGTATAATACTATAATGTATAAATTTTTTTTTACAACTGATACAAACATTTTTTTTTAATATTATAATAGGGAAAACATGGCACAAATCTAAAACGTCATCTAGCTTCCCACCATGATCAATTGTATGAAGAATATATGTCAAAAGAATTAGAAAAAAATAATAGTTCAAACAAAATTACAAAAAAAGAATCACAACTTAAACTATTCAACTTTTTAATACCTAAAGTTAAGGTACAACTCAATAAAAAAATGATAATAGATGCGTGTGTTGATCTTGTGACAGTCAACGGACGTCCGTTCAGCATGTTAAATGATACAGGCTTTCGGAAAATATTGGATCCTGTTTTAAATGGATTTCAGGAGAAAAAATTTACCATCAATTCTTACTCGATTAAGTATGAATATTGATATTGTTTTAATTATGTTGGCACAATATTATATAAATATACAGGTAATCAATAATCATTTATGTATTTTAAATTTTTACCTCTTAGGAAACATGTACATACAGAGTCACTTCTCATACAAGATGAAATAACTAATGAAGTTCAATCTAAACTCATTTCACTCAAACTCGATGGTGTTACTAGACTAAATAGAGCTTTTTTAGGTATAAATATGCAATATATCGTTGATGATTGTATTAAACTCAGGACTTTGGGATTAGTAGAACTGACCGAATCCCATACAGGTAAATATTTGAAATATTAAGACTTTAGTACAATAATAATATACAACAATAATACAATAATATGAGTTGTTTGATTTTCTTAAGTCTTTTACCAAATTTATTTTAGTTTGTTTAGTAGTCAGTAGGTACTTTACAGTTAAAATGAAATTATTGTTAAACTCATTGCAGGAATATATTTAAAAGAAACAATTCTTAATGTTCTCAAAAAATTTAAAATTGAACAAAAACAATTGTACACTATCACTTCGGACAATGGTGCAAACATGTTAAAAGCAATAAACTTGGTTGAAGAAGAAATTTCAACAACAGTTGCAGCTACAACAGAATTTAATAATGAGTTAAACAATGATAGTACTGAAGAAACAGTTGATGTCAGTTCAGAATTTTCAGATTCTTCATCTTATGACAGTAGTGACAGGTAAGACATTTTTTCAGTTTATAATAATACGTTAGGTTAAAGGTAATTTCAATAGGTACAACACTTGTTATTAGTTATCTCTATAAGTTCTTGCTAATTTGGATTTGGATTGAATTACCTATCTATCATGGTATTTTTCTATCACAGTAAAATTAACTAAATATTATATATTATACATAATATATGTATAGTAAAATTATAGGAAAATTTGTAGTTTTTATAAATATGTAATACAGGGAATTTTTGACTATACTACCTAAATGAGAAAATTGTATTTTCTTTTTATTATTTCTGAAAATGTTAAGTTATTTTTAACTTTAAGACAATCATAACCTTGTAAATATTTTTAATAAGACCTTATTACCTGATTGAATATGTCAAATTCATATAGGTACATACAACCTACCATTTGTAATGAACATAAAATAAATTATATTTTTAGGAACTACTAAGTTATTAAAACTCCTGTTTATATCATTTAGTACTGAAGCTGCTCCAGTAACAATATTGGATGATGAACAAATAGCTGTGTTGCTTAATGAAGATATTGAATGCATTGATAAAGAGTATGAAGAAACAGAATATGTATTAGGGGAGAGCGGGGTAATAAGAAATTGGGGTATTAAGAGAATTAATTCCAAACAAATCATATTTTGTATCAATATGTAATATTTAGGCACAAACAGGTAGTAGGAGTATTGAATTATATCCTAGAATAGTTTGAAATGAATCAATAAAGTATAACCTCAAAAAAAAAAATATTATCAAAAACGTTTGATAACAATTTGTTATCATAATTCATCTGAAATTTCGTTTTTTTTTTTCGAATCGGAAGTGTTGAGTAAGTATTTATTATTGTTTTTTTATTTCTATAGTTGTATTTTTAAGTTAAAATAATGATCAAGATTGTTAATATAACAATTTTTTTGTTGAAAAAAAGTAAATTTCTTATTACCTCTATATATTTTTAAAATGTGGGGTAATAAGAAACTTCAAAATATTTTATTTTGTTAACGATTTTTTTTTTTTTGATCTTAGAACATGGTCCGTAATTATATAAAAAAAAACCTTAGGGTTAATTACTTATTAGATGATTTGAAAAAAGCTGTTGATGCAGTTCAGTGTCAAGGAGTTACATTAAAATATGCCTCAGAAACATATGGTGTTCCCCTGTCAACATTGGCTAAAAAATATAAAAAAAGCCATGATAATGTTACAGTTGGAGGTGGAAGGAAGAAAGAACTTACTGATGAAGAAGAACAAACACTTATGGTATATTTAAAAACATGTAGTGCAAGTGGCGAAGGCCTTACAAAAGCCAAGTTATAGAATTAGTTACAGAGTATGTTAAACGTGAAAAAAAAGATTCTAGATGGGTTGATGGAAAGGGTCCAGGATTGGATTGGTTCAACTCATTCATGAATAGACACCCAGATCTAAGCATGAGAAAAGGTGAACTCCTTTCTTCTCAAAGAGTTCGAGGAGCTGATCCTTTTGTAATTAATGATTTTTATAAAAAATGGTCAAGTGTATTAGATGAAGCACAAATAGACATTGAAACCGATAAAAATATTATTTTTAACTGTGATGAATCTAGTTTTACTCATGATCCTAAGGATGTCAAAGTGATTGCTGAAAAAGGAAAAAGAAGAGTTTCAAAAAATATAGCAGGGTCAGGAAAAAAGAATACTACTGTCATGGCATGTGGCGCAGCAAATGGTTTTAAATTACCTCCATTAATTATTTTTCGTGGGAAATATGTTTGGTCCAGTTGGTTTCATAAAGATGCTTATCCAGGTACATGTTATTCTGCACAGAAAAAGGGTTGGATGGAAGGAAGCATTTTTGCTCATTGGTTTTCTAAAGTTTTTATAAAAAATATACCTAACAAAAATGAGCGCAATGGTAAAAAAGCAATTTTACTTTTTGATGGTGCCAAATTTCACTCAAATTTGTCAGTTGCTAAAGAAGCAGTTGAAAATGATGTAATTTTAGTCAAATTACCTCCTAATATGACACACTTGATGCAGTCTTTAGATAAAACAGTGTTTCGGCCAATCAAATTAAAATGGGAAGAATTAATGCAACAATGGAATCGTAAAAATCCAGGTGAATGGCTTCCCAATAATGAATTTGCAGGTTTATTAGGTATTGTATGGGAAGAAGGTTTCAAAGGTAGAAATTTAAGGTCTGGATTTGAATCAACAGGTTTAGTACCACCTGATGTTACTAAATTTCCAATTGATGCGTATGATGCAGTAAAATGGAAACGTTATTGTGATATTATGAATAATAATCTGAATATAAATCCTGGAAACGAGATATGTGAAGTGTCTAATAGTACATTAACACATGATAATTTACAAGAAGCTAGTACTTCCACTAATATAATATATGAAGCCTCAACTTCTAACAATTCAAAACAAAACTCAAGTTTTGAATTGTTCATAAAACAACATTTAAGTGAAAATCGTAAAAAAATATCTACTGCAACATTGAATTTAAAAAGAAAACGTTTAACAACAGAGTTAGGAAGTGTTTTAACTTCTCAAGAAGCAATGCAAAAAATGAGCCAAATCGAGAAAGAGTTAAAAGATAAACAAGAAAAAATAAATGTTAAAAGAGGTAAAAAAATACCAATAAGCAAAAGTAAATCAAAGTATGTACCAATAGATGATGAGTCTGATGATAGTTCTCTCTTTGAAGAAGATAATAATATTCCAGCTAAAAAAATTAAGTTTAAAAATGGAGATTATATTAGCTCATCTGGTTCTGAGTTAGAAATTGAAAGTGATGATCAATCTATTGATGAAAAAAAATTAAAAATTGATATTAAACTTGAAAGTTACTATGCAATTTATTATGAAGATACTTGGTACTTAGGACGTGTTATTGATTTTTGGGATGAAAACAAAACAAAAATTAAATTTATGAAAAAAGATCTTGATAATTATATATGGCCAAGAAAAGAAGATATTCATACTGTTGAAAATAGATTTATTTTTTATGGACCTATTGACTTAGTTGGCAACTATCCATTTAAAGTTAAAAGATCTGATGGTTTAAGAATAATTAAAGAATATAAGAATCTAAAAAAGAAGACTTAAATAATTTGAAGACTGAAAATTACTCTTATTATATATTACCTATACATTAAGATTAAGTTATATCTTAATTTATTATTTTGATTATTTTTATTATATTTTGTTAAAATTATTAGGAAGGTACCTATAAGTTTGTTATTTTATTTATCTATTGTTTTCTACCAGTTAAGTATTTACAGCTGAAATAATTTATATTACCTACTTTCAAGACTGAAAATTCTAATAAGTAACTAAAAGACTAGTTATAAAAATTTAACTGTTATTTATAATATATTTAATGCTTTTTTGTGTTATGTTATGATTAACCTAAGAAATGTTATTCCTCAATTTATATATTTATGTACTAAATAAATAAAAAAGTGATATTAATGAGTCAAATTATATTTTTTAAATAGTTATACCTAGGTATAGAGGGTATTTTGAATTAAAATTGGTAATACCTAAATTATAAGTTGATGGTTAGGTACTTAATAATAAAAAGTAACAACTTCAGTTGCTTATTACTAGTATACCTTACTATAGTTATAATGCACTTTTATGAACTATATTAATCAATTATAGTTTTTCATATTCAGTGTTTAATTAAAAATACAATACTTTAGATAAAAAAATGAAATAATAGATACATACTAAACTTAATATAAGCTTTCTCTTATTACCCTTGAAAATGTCATAAGGCTTTATGTAGCAGAAATAAATATTTATTTCTTATTACCCCACTGGGGGTAATAGGAAAATTATTAAGGGCAATAAGAGAATTTTTTTTTTAAAATAAAAAATTGTACTATTAACATTAATTACAGATAAGTATGGTTGATTATAATAACCTATTTCATAAGAAAAATATATATAATAAATAGCATGTTAATTAAGTAAATTAAAAATTAAAAATTTCTTATTGCCCCATTTTTTTCTTATTACCCCGCTCTACCCTAAATAGAATTGAGTTAGCAAACCTTGTCGATAGTTCTATTTTTAATGGTAAGTTTACTGAATTATATTTTTATTAATTACAAATTTAGACTATAAGAAACTGATATAAATAAAGTTTAATCGTTACTTTGACACGGTCGTGTCGCACGAATACCGCGATCTCACCCGCTAGACCCCCTTGCCTAGGTATCACCACTCGTTCGATAATCAATCGGGACACCCGAGCGATTAATCGAACCAGTTTCTGAGTCGGCGATGAGCCCCGAAGCTCCCGCGGCGTGGGTGACAACCACCGAGAGCTTCGGCGGCGTTTTTGTCTATCGTTAACCGTCGTTACGATCGATCCCCGCCCGCCGCCGTTCTATCGCAAGTCCGTGTGATTTTCCGCGACGTATTGCGTTTTAGATTTGTTTCTTTTTATTCTACTTCGTTTTTCACACGAACGTGATTTTCTTGTATTATACATATACATATTATTATATATATATATCTATTCTTGCGTTCGTCTACGTCGACTTTGTCCCGTCGGGATACTGACGTGTGTGGACTGTGCCGTCGCACTTTAGTTTGGTATTGTTAAAACCAAAACGTCTATTTCTCCATTATTATTTTGTTTCTGTTTATTATTACTAATATTAAAATTAAACATTCGTTCTCTAGTTATATACCTTAGTCGTTGTTTTTCTTTCTTTTGCTGTGATCTTTTCTTTTCATATTATATTCATATTATAAACATATTAAATTATATTGTGCTACGTGACAACTTGCCTACTTAACATAATATGAACAATTCAAGTGTTGCAACCAAAACTTTGTTTATTTTTACCATAGGCATTCGCTGTGTTGCTTACACTTTACAATTATCTGTTCTTGATACATTGAAGCACAACAGTATAGATAAATTATTAAACAAAGTTCGCTCATTAGTTAGAAAGCTGCGCAACCAAACTTATATTTATTTAATCAAAAAGGAGAAATTAAAACTGCCAATTTTAGATTGCTTAACACGTTGGCACTCTACATTTGACATGCTAGAGAGATTACAACATCTAAAAGCATTTATCCAAAATATGGCAGCAAATGACTCTAAACCAGTGTTGCCAGGTTAAAATGTGAGAAAGTTCGGATAGTTATCGCAAAATGTTCGTTTTTGTTCGTATTATTGAAAATGTTCGTACGTACATAAAAAAAATTTTTCATCACTTCGTTCGGATAAGTGATAACATTATCACAATGCTATATTTATTATCATCATAGATTAAATATATTTTATCTATGTTATAAATTTACCATACAATCAATTAATGATACTATCATAGTATCATAGTTTACAGATTTACAATGTAGCTTTTTAATTTAAAAACAACAAATTGAATCCTCATTTTAATTGAACATTATAATATTGTTGTAACTTTTTATTTCATATAAATATATAATTAATAATAACAATATAAACTTAACATATTTAAACACAAAAAGTAGTAAAGAGTCTAAACTGAGAAAAGTTGAGTTGAGTCATTTGGAATTACAACTTACTCTTCTACCCTTAAAAATTTGTACTAAAAAATTGCAATATGAGCAATTGACTCTTACTGATTTTTATGGGGTTTGGATTGCTTGCAGAATCGAAACGGAATCCTTGAACAATGTGTTTTCTAATAAATTAGTACAGTGTTTGAGATCTAGGGAACAAAATATTATGAACAACCAAGTTCTTCTAGCAGCAATTTTCTTAGATCCTCGATTTAATATAACATTGACAGAATATCAATGTAATATTGCAATTACACATTTAATAAATATTTGGTTTCATTTAAAACAATTGGAAATGAGTCAAGTTGTTTCTAACAGTGCAAATATAGAAACTGAAAATAGTATTGATGAAAGTTTGAATAGTAATTATGTTGATACAGATAGACTTGAAGATTTTCTGAAACAGAAGGAAAGTGATAATCAGTGCAGTTCAATTTCAAGTTCAACTCCAAGCCAACAAAATTCTCAAAATACAATTTCAACAAAAATGGAAACTTTATTAAAAACGTTCCAATTAGATGAAAAGAGATTAAACCACAAAACAAATATACTAGAGTACTGGAAAACAATTAAAACAAAATACCCGGAAATTTATCAGCTATCAAAAATTGTGTTTTCTGTTCCGGCAACTCAAGTTAGCGTCGAGCGCCTTTTTTCAGGTTTAGAATTTATACTATCGCCTTATAGGTGCAATATAACACCTATACACCTGGAAAACCAATTATTAGTCAGAACAAATCGATTATTTGAAAAAAATTATAAAAAAAAAAAAATTCTCAAGAGTAAATTATTAATTTAATAACCTAATATATTTTGAATTTGAATATTATATTGATATTATAATGTAAATATGTAATAATTATTTTAAGCTGAAAATATATTATTATTCATGCATTTTGTACCTATCTATCTCCTTAATTATAAATTATAATATACTTTAATAAAATAATTTAATTTAATAAAGTTGATTATTCTACCAGTATACTGTAATTATAATATTTTTGTTTTGTCTATTAATTTAAAATTTAAATGTTATTAACTATTAATTATTAATTAACTAAATAGTTACTTACCTAGTGGATATCTAGTTATGTTTTAAATATATTGTTATTTAAGATTTGCTAGTCATATACAATATATGCAATACATATTGTACATTAATAATCTTTTTTAAATTTTTATAATGTTTAGAACTTAATGGTATAGTAAATTTCCATAAACAGTCTGTAAATTATTGAATATAATAGTATATTTTTTATAACTTTAAAGTTTAAATGTTTTAATGTTAATATTGCATCGTTATGATGTTATATTACTTAAATTCTTATATGGGCACTCTTAATTATAAATATCTGTAATTAAATAGAAATTCTTAATACGTTAATTTTTTATTCAATAAATAATTGATAAAAATTAAAATCAAGGGATAAGGGTTAAAACCGGTATTAACCGAAACCAAAATTTTGAAATTTTGAGAATCGAAACCTAAACCGAAACCGATAAAACCATTAAGGTTCCAGTCCCTGGTTACTAACCTAAATAATTAAAATATAAATATAAATTTAAGTCACTTATTGATATGAGTACCTATATAACTATTTTAATAAAAACAAATTGTTACCTATTAAAACCATGAGAACAATTTCAGTTATAAATTACGGGTTTTTTTAGATCAGATGAAATTTAAATAATAGATTATGGGCCAGATAATTAATGCTAAGTGTATTAGGCATTTAGGCGCAAACCATATCTATTAGTAAATGTATGTAACTTATAATGAACTATACCTATAATATACTTATAATTAATTTTTACAGACAACATATTAAAATATGAAGTTAATGTATTGTTATAAAATAAATGTTCATTATGTAATTTTGACACAAACAATAACATATTATAGAAAATATAACAATACTTTTTTTTCTAGTAAGTCTATTAATTAGTGATGTTACGAACCCTGATTTTTAAGGTCGAACCGAACCCGAACCAAATTTTTCAAATATTTTATCGAACTCGAACCGAACATTAAAAATGTCCAAAGGTTAAATGTATTATTCATTTATTGTTTACTATTTAGTATTTACTATAAACTAATGATTATCTTATAAAATATAAAGTTATTAAATAAACATTAAATAATAAAAAGTATAAACAATGGGAATTACAATTTATTTTTATAAATACATAAATATTAAATATTCAAGTATACTCATGATTTAGGTTCAGGAAAAAAAAATAATAAATTATTTATTTATTTTATAAATTAATAATTAACTATTAAGTATTAACTTCTTCTTGCTAGTTGCTACTATTTCTTATTATATTTTATTTACATTTTGTATCAAATTTTAAATTATTTAATTATTAATTAAGTATTAATTTAAATATTGTCATGTAAGAACACCAATTTTTCAACCGATTGAGGTGATAGCCTTTGTCTTCGAGCTGTAATCACTTGTCCTGCTTTGGAAAACATTCGTTCGCTACAAACTGATGTTTCTGGAATACTAAGGTACTTCAATGCAACAGGAACCAAACTTGAAAATTTTTCAGTATTAGTTTACCACCATACAAGGGGATTTGATGTAGGAGGAAGAAGTGGTTGTTGCAAGTATTCCTGTATCTAAAAAAAATATATATTTTCAATTTTGAATCTTTTAACTCCATTATGAAAATATAATATATTATTTACCTATTTAAACATTTATATTAATTAATTCAAGTAGAATAAGTAGATAAACATATAATATTTAAAAAATTAACATCTACTATTATATTATTATTTATTATACAAGTATTATAATTTATAAATACAATTAATAAATAGATAAGCAAGAAGTAAGTGATCTTACCTAATTTTTAACACAGCTTGTTAGTCCTTCATTGCCAGTAATGGAGATTGATCGCTGTTGAAGAATATCCCATAGTGTATTTGTTGGAAACAGGTACTGTTATGGGTTGTTTATTTTGTTCAGTTGTTTCTAGTTCTGTATCACTTGTCAATTTAAGACTCTCAACTTCTGTTGTAAGCAAACGTTTTACATTTTCTACTTCACACGATTCCATAAGTATAGTTTTAAATCTAGGATCAATTGCTGTTGCTAGTAAGTATGCTGGGTCATTTTTGCATGCTTGAAATCTATTAGATATAGATTTTTTCAAGCTTCTAGCAAATCCTAATCCTGTTGTTGTATTGCTATTTTTCACAATAAAATTGTTTAATTTTGTTTCTATGGTATATATTATTGGATTTACCATTGAAAATGTTGGTATATCTTCTTGACTAAATTCCTTTGTTGCTTCAAGAACAGGCTTTAATATTTCAACATATCCATTGATAAGTTTCCACTCTCTTAATGTAATATCAATGTCTTTTACCCAATTTCGCAAATCCAAAACAATTGCTTCTTTTTGTTCTATTATGCATTAAAAACACACTGTCCCAACGAGTTTCAACCATTTGTATAAGCTTATAGTTTGGATGTTTGGAAGATTTAATCGAATTTGAATTTGTTGTAAACGTTCCCAAGATTTGTTACTGTGGTTATAATGAGTTACAATTGAACGACACTTTTTCAATAAGCTTCCCATATTATTTTCTTTTAAAGCATCTTGGATGGCCAATTGTAATGTGTGGACTGCACAAAAATAGTGATGTAAGTTACCATTGGAATTATAATTATTTAATGTACAACTTATATTTCTTGCATTGTCTGTGACCATATAAATAGGTATATTTAAACTTAAAATATCAATGTTCCATTCACTAACCATAGATTTAATTAAAAAAAAAATACTTTTTCCATCATGTTCTCCTGGAAAGTATGAACATCCTAGTGTTTTGTTACGAAGCTCAAATTGTTTTGTTAAATAATGTGTTGTTAGTGATATATATGGTTGTTGAGCACCACTTGTCCATATATCAAAAGTAAATGATATAGATTGCATACTATTCAATTCAGTGTTAATTTCTTCTTTGAATAGAGATAATTTTTTTTGAATACAGATGAGGAATTGCAGTAGAAACTAAATATTGTCTTGTGGGTAATTTATACTTGCTCTCTAATGTGTACATTAAGTTCTTAAATCCACGGTCTTCAACGATCGAGTATGGTTGGTAATCTAACGCAATCATTTCACTTATATTTTGGGTAATTAATTTAGCTCTTGCACTGTTTTGTGATAAATATGATTTTGAGTTGAATGAATCTTGAATTTTGTTTTGTTTCTGTGTAGTGTCTTCAATTTTTCTCTTCAATGCTTCTTTTTTCATTTTTTTTTTCTCATTACATGCTTGATATTCAGAATATTTTTTAGTGTGGATTTTAAGATGCCTTACTAGAGTGGTTGTTGTTGATGAAGGACTTTTTAATACTTTTTTACAAGTATTACACATAGATTGATTATTGCTTATTTTGTTAAAAAAATTTAAACTATAAATCAACCTTTGATTCGTTGTATGGTCTTCCTCTACTTCTTCTGTTGTCATCAGACTTTCTTCATGTTGTTCATTTATAAATTCAGTTGTCTCTGGGTATGGATCATCAATTTGAAAATTATTATCATTACTACCTTGAACATCATTAGATTCACTGGATCTCATTAACCGTTCAAATGCATTAATCCTCTTGGCCATAGTCAGTATATAGTAAAATTACAATAAATCTATAATAAAAAGTATTAACTAAGGACGGTATAAACGGTACGATAGACGATAGTACAAAATACAAATGTTCACTGTTCAGTAAAGACTAAAGAATAAAGATAGAAAAAAAACCAGACCGTTGAAAATATTGGCTGCAGGCTGCAGCGCCTGCAGCCAGTAATATTAGTTAGGTATTACATAACAATTTATAATATATATTAATATTAGATAAGATATTAATAATAAGCCACAGATATTAAAATTGAAAACAACCAAACAATGTATTTTTGTATCCAGGGTTTTTCATTACCAGACCCCCCTGCACCGCCTAGCGTAGTGAAGTTGTATCACGGTGGGCTCGGTGAAACGCGCGGTAGAGGGTATGCCGCGCCGTGGACAACAGTCCAGGGGCGTAATTACGGGGGGGTGATATGGGGGATAGATCCCCCCCATGTGCTGTATTTATTTACTGTTGTTTTACAAAACACAAATTACCAAAAAAAAGTTATATTATTGTATTACCAAAATAAATGTTAAACAGTGGATTTCACTTTTATAGTTTTGTCGTTATCTCTAATATTTATTTATTTATAATTTTATAAACATAAGAGCGTTCGTCGTTTGTCACGCACCGAGCTATTTTTAGTTATTACAGTGCCTATTCACTATCAACAATCTACACAGACGATATATACAACGTATACAGCGCAGTTTACAATTTGATCGATCTTTTATCTACAAATCTGAAATCTACGACCATTGTATTACTATATTAAGCATTTAAACAATATAAATCACGTCGTCGCACCGCGCACTAGTCTTTTCAGTTTTCACTTGTGTTTCTAACGTTTGTTCAAGACATTAGTAAAGTTTTTATATCACTCTAAGTATACTCTTTAACTGCTTTTTAAATATTTATACATTTATTTATGAAAAATGGAAAATAATAAAAGAAAACCTTCGAATATAATATTACATTTTTTCAAAAAGAAGCCTGGGCCTGAAGTAAATATAACTATGTATAATTAATAACAATTCTAAATGTTATTATAAGGGCCCAATATTAAATATTGTAGAAACGTATAAAATATTCTTGCATTTACCATTTGTTCACCAATTAATTTAACAATTTAAAATTGATTAAATACTTGACAACGTGCATTAAAAAATTGATTATCTTACCTACCATTTACCGTCACTTATTCACTCACCAAAAAAATCAAACAGTTGGTTAAAAATGATTTGTTAGTTTATTTAATTTTATTACAGCATTAAATTTCTTCTTTATTATTCAAGGGTAAAGTAAAAAATGATAATATGATCATTGATGAAACAAGTCATTGTTCACCTCATGTTGAAGATGAAAATTTGAATCAAACTACTCTCGAAACAAATAAGGTTAGAATAAGTATTAATGCCCAATGATGCATATATTATATTGTATTTCTTTTAATATATCTTTATCATAATTTTCACTCAATGGCAATGCTGCTTTTATACTGTTACATTTTATAATCTTAAATTTTTTTTTAATACTGTTCAATTAATATAATACAGGTTGATGCCCACCAGAATGATATAGCGTTATTTGTTAAACAAGCTTTGTTAACAGATGAAGAAAAATATCTTGTAAGCTTTTAGTTATTCTGCTTTAAATTCTAATTGTTTTAACTTTTAATTATAATACAAACAATTAATGATATTATTTTATCAAGTGCTTAATAAAATTCTGATATTTTTTAGTACCTAACAGTCTTATTATGTGCATGTACTCGTATTATAGGTGCTTTCAAATGTATGGGTTCCCAATGCAAACTATAAATTTCCAGTTAAGGAAAAAAATAAAAGTAGAGGGCTTAAGTTTCAGCACAAATAGTTAACTGAATTTAACTGGCTAGCTTATTCAGAAATCAAAGAGGGTACATTTTGTAAGCATTGTGTGCTTTTTGCTACTTCTGGTGGAATAGGAAATCAACCCCTGAAACAATTGGTGAAAGAAGTATTTGATTCTTGGAAAAAAGCTAAAGAGGTTAATATAATATTACTATAGTAACTAACTTGCTAATATTATTAGTAAAAAAATAATATTTTAAAGAAAAACACTTGAAACTTGGTGTACCTACTAATAAATCACTTAATTAAATAAATATATTATGTTTAATAGTATATAATTAGTTAAGCAGTTTTTAAAATATCATATTTGAAATTGACAGGTGTTTCGTGCTCATTCTGTACTGGAATATCATACTCTTTCTATTCTAAAATCTGATGAGTTTCTAAGAATTTACTTAAAGAAAGTGCCTACAATAGTAGAACGCATTGATTCAGATAGGTAAAACAATATTTTAAATTTATAAATTACTGTTATATTGAAATGATTCTGTTTAATTGGTACTCAAAAGTGTTAAATAGATGTATGAATGTGTATTTCTCATTATTTTATTTTGAAGAGTACAAAAAATCAAAAATAATAGGCAGCGGCTCATTCCAATTATAGATTGTGTAATACTCTGTGGCCGACAAGAAATAGCTATGCGTGGACATACTGATTCTGGAAAAATTGACTGTAGGTTTCAACATGTGTTTATTTATTTTATTTTATTTTTTAATTGTTTTCTTATTTTATTTATAGTTGAAAGTTCTTTAAATCAAGGCAATTTTAGAGCTATATTAAAGTACAGGGCAAAAGGTGATGAATATTTAAAACAGATCCTTACACATGAAGGAAGAAACAAATATATTACACCTCAGATTCAAAATGAAATTATTATTGCATGTGGAGATGTTATTTTAAACAAGATTGTCAAACGTGTAAATGAGTCTGGGTGTTTTTCAATTTTAGTAGATGAAACTACTGATATCTGCACAAAAGAACAAATGGCTCTATATCTTCGTTATGTTGATGATAGTTTTTGTATACATGAGAGTTTTTAAAATTCATTACAGTAAACAGTTTAACTGGTTGTAATCTTGCTGAATCGATAATAAATGGTCAGTAATAAAGTAAAAAAAGGTTACTATAGTTCATTCGGAATAAGAAACACAGTCGGCGGCGTTCAGTTTTCGTCGGCGGCAGTCAGGCACCGCCCATTATTACCTCCACTTAATAACTATTTGTTCGTCTGCTGAGCCGACGACGACCGACGCGATGTGGTGACGTACAACCACTGGTTGACTCACTGACAGACGCACGTGTTAACCGTTACATTTTGAACAATAAACAACGTTTACTGTCCCGTGCGACTGCGGAATTTGTGTTCATTTCGTGACGACGCGTGACTGTGTTGGTGTTTCACGTTTTTTACTGTTATTTTTTATAAGTTTGTGTACCATGAGTGGGCCAAGTGAATTTCGTGACATTTCACAGCCAGACCAAATGTCTACAATTTCTCCAAAGACAAAGAATAAAAAAGGCAAAGTAAGTAAAACCTTTTTTTATTGGTTTATTATGCTACATAATTGGTGAATCTAGGATAAAATATCCAAGGACAAAATATCCACGGACAAAATATCCAACGGTCACAATATCCAAATGTATCTGTTTTTCCGAAAATAAGTACATTACAGTTTACTTTCTAATGAAATTGGCTCAAATATCAAATTATTTAATTATAAAAAAACTACCTACCTAATATAATAATAGTAACAATATCACAAATGTCAAATTATACTGCACACAATTAGACCTGGTCGCTCGACCACTACTAATTTAATCGTTTTTAACGATTTTGTTTTGAAGGTTGTCGAAAAGCACATCCAAGTTGATGTTATTTACACAGACTTTACTAAAGCCTTCGATAGAGTCGACCATGGCCGCTTAATCGAGACCCTATACAAAACTGGGTTCGGTGAACCATTGTTGTCTTGGTTCAAATCTTATTTGTCAGACAGAGTCCAGTGGGTAAAAGTGTTCGGATGCAAATCATCCATCTCAAAGGTTTCTTCTGGTGTTCCTCAAGGAGGACATTTATCTCCAATATTGTTTTCTTTGTATGTAAATGGCATCAAAGAAATGGTCAAAAATTGTGAACTACTCATGTTTGCCGACGACTTGAAGCTCTTTAGGAAAATTGAAAACTTATCTGACTGCTCTACACTCCAAAATGATCTCAACAACCTAGTCTCGTGGTTTAATAATATTGGTCTTCAGTTTAATGTAAATAAATGTCATTCCATGTCATTTTTAAGACACCGCTTTCCTATTAACTATACTTACTCCATCAATGGCTCAAGTGTAACATCGGTATGTAGTAAGAAAGACTTAGGTATTATATTTAATTTCGATCTCAACTTTCACTCCACACTGAGATGATATGCTGCAAAGCCTTAAAAACGCTTGGGTTTGTAATGCGCATTTCAAAGGAGTTCAATCTATCTTCTTCATTAAAAACTTTATACTGCTCATTGGTGCGTTCACTATTAGAGTATTCATCGGTCCTATGGGACCCTTATACGGTATCTGTCTCCTGTCAACTAGAACGTGTTCAGAGACGGTTCTTATCTTGCGCAGCTTTTGTCTTAAAAATAAATCATCCTCCCCACGACTATTTCTTAGTTATGCAGGAACCCAGCCTCATTTCACTGGCTGACAGGCGAGTTAACGCTAACATAGAGTTTCTGAATAAACTGGTTGATGGTCGTATAGATGCTCCCTCACTTCTCTCGTTAGTCAATTTCAAAGTTCCTTCCCGTACTACTAGATACCATATTCCTTTCGTTGTTCCTGCGCACACTACCAACTATGGCAGAAATAATCCGTTAGACCGCATGATGCGGCTGGCCAATGAGAGCACCGTTCATCAAAACTGATTTATTATTATATATTTTTATATTGTTTTATTATCATTATTATACTTATTATTTTGAATTATTATCTTATAAAAATTTAATTGTGTCATTGTGTTAATTATTCAAATTATATATTATTGTATTATGTTAAACTGTTGTATAGGGCCCAGCCCGTTAACAAATAAATAAAAACAAATAAATAAATACACATATTAGTCAAATATGCTTAATTAATTAAATTATTTATTAAAATAAATTTCCTAATGAAATAGTTTTTAGAAAAATTGTATTTATTTTTTAATAAAATTAGCGATTGCATTTAAAAAATTTAGAATTTTGACATTTTGACAAAACAACTAAAATGTTATAAATAAAGAAATGTAAAATAAAATAAATAGGATCAAATAGTTATTTTCGGAAAAACAGATACATTTGGATATTTTGACCGAGTACCATAATTGGTAGATCAGTGGTTTTCAAACTATAAAAATTATTTTGTCATTGTCTCATTGTTAAAATAATCAAAAAAATTTAAAATATTCGTCTCTTATGTACATTGAACTTATTGTATATATTCATAAATATTTTTTTCTTGCAGTATGTAAGCAGCGGTCAAAAGATCATTGTCATCAATATGTACAAAGATATTATATCGAAGTCTTCGGATGTGAAGTATGATGACATGATTACTAACATATCACAAATCACGGGTATAGGTAGTCAAACAATCAGCAGAACCATAGCAGAGTATAAAACGACGAAAACTGTCAGTTCTCCTAACAAAAAGCGTGCAAAGAAATCTCTTTTCGATAAAATTGACGATTTAGATCGCAATGGATTACGCCAAAAGGTACATGCTATTTGGTTGCGTCGTGAACTACCAACGATCGATAAAATATTACACGAAGTGAACGAAGATCCATCGCTTCCAAACTTCAAACGTACCAGTCTGTATAATATAATAAAAAAATTGGACTTCGTATTCGCTAAAAGAAAAAGGTGCAGTGTGTTGCCGAGCGGGAAGATTTGATTGTTTGGCGTCGTGATTACCTATACGACATACGGAAATATCGCAAGGAAGGTCGCACCATTTATTACTTAAACGAAACATGGTTGAATGCCGGCGATTGTGTGGACCGCGTGTGGATGGACAAAACGGTACATTCAAAACACGATGCGTTCAACAAAGGTCTTACAACTGGTCCAACCAACCCAACCGGTAAGGGAAAACGCCTCATCGTATTGCACATTGGTTCGGACAAAGGATTTTTACCAAGCGGCCTATTATGTTTCGAGTCGAAGAAAAGTAGTGCCGATTACCATGATGAAATGAATGGTGATAATTTCAAAGAGTGGTTTGAATCTATTCTTCCTCGACTCGATCCCAATTCTATTGTTGTTATGGATAACGCACCGTATCATTCTGTCCAAGCCGAAAAATATCCAACTGCCAGTTGGAAGAAAAACGAAATCTTGGAGTGGCTTAATTCCAAAGGTGTCGTTCTTGACCGCCCGATGTTGAAGGCTCAACTAATGGTTAAAGTACGCGAGCTAAAACCACGTAAAAAATCGTACGTTATCGACAATTTGGCCAAAGACGCAGGACACACCGTACTCCGATTACCACCGTATCATTGCGAATTCAATCCAATTGAACTAGCGTGGGCGATGGTAAAAGGGTATGTGAAGCGGGAGACCACAACATTTAAAATTGATGACATTCGCCAACTTCTTAATACGGCTATAGAACGGGTAACGGCAGAAAATTGGCGAAATTTCATTCAACATGTTATTGAAGAATTAATTGAAGAATTGGAACCATGTGTGCTGAAAATCACTGGAGAAACTTCTGATGATGAATCTGATTAATTCTATTTTATTTATGTTTTTTTGTAATTATTATATTGTAAATAATTGTAAATATGACATTTTTTTTTATATATTACGTAAAATTGTATTATTGTTTTTCTGTAATTATTATATTGTAAATAATTGTAAATATGACATTTTTTTTTATGTATTACGTAAAATTGTATTATTGTTTTTCTGTAATTATTATATTGTAAATACGACATTTTTTTTTTATATTTTACGTATATATTACACCAGATATACCCTTATAAAATAATTTACTTTGCAAACATGGTTTCATCTTCCATAAAAGGAAACATAAATAAAGCAAAAAAGAAACTAATTTGTATAGCTCATTGCGAACTCGAAAAAAGACTGCACAACTGCTCGACAGTTATTGTGAAACAGCACCTATACGCAACGTATGTAATCAAAATAGTGTACGACAGTGTATTTTAAGTTATTTGTTCTCAATGCTGGTCAACAATAGACTCTCTAGCCGGCGGCGTTGGTCTAGTATCCTATTTTCATTGAAACCACGCCCATGCGCAGTAGTCAGCCGCCAACTGTGTTTCTTATTCCGAATGAAGTATAGTAAGTCATTTACTGAAAATTATTATTACTATTTATTTATATTTATAGGTTTAATAAGCTGTGGTATAAATTGTGACTTCTTATTTGGCCAAGGATATGATGGCGCTAGCAACATGTCTGGCCAATATAAAGGTGTTCAATCAATTATTAAAGAGCAATACCCCCATGCCATATACGTGCATTGTGCAGCGCATTCACTTAACTTGGCTATTTCAACTGCAAGTGAAATTCAATCAATAAGAAATTGTTTAGAAATAATTGAAAAGTTTTATGTGTTTTTTAATACTCCTAAAAGAAACACTGTACTTTTGAATTGTATTGAAAAAAAGCGATGAAGAGCCTAAAGTCAAAACATTAAAAAGATTGTGTGCAACAAGATGGGTTCAACGTTATGATGCTGTATCAGATTTTATACAACTGTTTTCATATGTAGTGGATTCATTAGATATTATTAAAGATTGGAATGATACTACAGCTACTGATGCATCATTGTTTTTAAAATCCATTGATACTGAGTTTCTTATATCTCTACAAGTTGTAAAAGTAATATAAAACAATTAAAACCACCATTAACTAACCTTTTTGTTAAATATAATTTGTTAAATTATTTCTAGCTGGTTTTTTCATTTGGTTTGCCATTATGCAAATTACTTCAAAAAGAACAAATGGACTTAAAATTAGCAGTGTCTCTTGCAAAAGATATTATTGGTAGTCTGGAAGAAATTCGACGGAATTGTGATAGTGAATTTAATAAATTATTTTTGGAAGCAAAAGTAAGCCTATTGGTTTATAATTTGTTTATATTACTTATGTATTGTAAAATATCATTTTCTAAAAATTGTAATGTAATATTTATAATATTAATAAATACATTATTTATTTTTATTATAATTTAATAGGAAATGTCAGAAGTTGTTGGAATTGAAATGTGTATGAAACGAATAACAAATAGACAAAAGCATCGACCAAATCCAAATACACACTTAAATATAGAAGATTTTTACAAAGTTACAGTGTTCATACCATACTTGGATTATTTTATTAACCAATTACAGGAACGTTTTCTGTCCCATTCAGAAATTTTTGAAGGTTAGTATTTCAAATTTAAGGTAAATTACTGGGTATTATAACACTTCTTTTAGGATTTCAATGTCTGTTTTCTGCTGAAATTTCATCTACTGATGAAATATCATTCAAGAAATTAATCAATTTCTATTCTACAAAACTGGATGTAGTTAATTCATTAACTGAACTATATCATAATATCAATATAATGTATTTATTAAATATCATATCAATCCTAAAACCGGAATTGAAGCTCTTAAACTGTGTAACATGGATATTTACCCCAATATACATTTTTTATTAAAAATTTTATGCACACTCCCTGTTTTTACTTCAACACCTGAAAGAACATTCTCAAGTTTAAAGAAAATTAAAACATACCTTAGAAATAGTATGACAGAGGTGATACATTATTTTAAACTAAAATTCAATATTTACTATAATATTATTATGTTATTTATTAATTTATTTATAGGATCGTCTAAATGGTCTATCATTGTTGGCCATTCATAATGATATTGAAGTGGAACATGATGAAATACTTGACATATTGGCGCGAAAACCAAGAAAATTGGAAATTTTGTTATAATGATATAATCTTAATTTGTTAATAATATAATGTAATAAATGTATAAAAAAATGATTTGTTTAATATCATTTAATTTTAAAATGCATCATGTTGAAAAGTAAATAAGTGGTAAAATCGAAAGGGGGTGTGGGGGGCAATTTTCCCCCTTTGTTTTATGGTTACAAAATATTCATATCCCCTCCCATAAAACATTTATAATTACGCCATTGCACTGCAGCACTTATATTTATATCTGTATAGTTAACCTAAACTAACACGTATTTTATATTTTTATTATTTAATGAACGCCCTATATCTATTTTTATTTGACTCATCAGTTTCTCACAGTCGTGTATGTATATAATAATTTAACGAATCTACGCAATATTTTGTAAATGTCAACAACATGTTTTTTGGTTTTTTTTTTATCATTATAAAATTTCAGCCAGTTTATAACTGATCTTGTTATTTTTATTATTTACGAAAACCCTTTCCCTTTATTTTAATAATTATCGTAAGTATTCTTTTTCTCATATTTTTTCTTACATATATATATACATACCCATATTATATACATTTACATCTCATAATAAATCTATAACAAATTTACATTATTTTATTTATCCAATTTTAATGCATCGAAATATCATTCCTCCTGAAACCTTTTCAGTCGAATATTAGAAATGTCCATCTCCATGAATGTCGCCAGCCTTTAAACCTGTGTTGAATTTAGGGATGTCTATTACCATTTTCTGTCCTCGGATTGGAGTACGGGTGTGACATAAGTGTAGTGAAAGGCCGTGATTGAACCATATGTCTTGAGTTCAGTGCTTATGGTTCATGGATATAGCTATAAATCGATACTGTCGTGATTAAAGCACTTTTTCATTCTCTTTTTTTTTTTGCTTTTACACTTTTTTTTTATTTTACTAAACATTTTTTTCTTTTAAAACAAAAAAATAAATTATCCTTATGCTAAAAAATAAAAGTACATATATGATTAATTTATAATATTACACTATTCTATTTCAACCTCTTATTCTCTGAGTTTTAATAATGTCTCGATTCGCTTCCCTCATACAATACAACATTAGTTTTTTTATCGTTAAATGAATAATTATATAACTTAGTATTAAAGCGCACCTATATATTCCGTATTGATGGATAATATTGTTTGAAATAATATAAGTATTTTCGTTTTGTTTATCATGCATTTCATTATATTTTACATTTTGTTGTGATTGGGTTAATTTCGGGTTTATATCAAATTCTGATTCATCCGTGTTCTGTTGTCAATAAATGGCACGTTATTAAAATTTAACATTCCTTATAATTTTTCCGATTAATTAGTTTTAAACTGTTTATGTGATGAAATTTTGTTTTTTTATGCTTATCCAGTAATTTTTCTTTGTTTTCGTTAATTACTCTGTTACGAT
This sequence comes from Aphis gossypii, assembly GCF_020184175.1. Taxonomy (NCBI): domain Eukaryota; kingdom Metazoa; phylum Arthropoda; class Insecta; order Hemiptera; family Aphididae; genus Aphis; species Aphis gossypii. The sequence continues at coordinate 21,723,753 of NC_065532.1, read as the reverse complement.
ACTCTCTAATATAGGTTCCCCAAACGTCGCAAAAAATTACGTCTCCCCCCTCGATCCAGTATGGATGGTTCGAATATTCGTGAGATTTTAACGCTGACTCGGATGTTGACAGATGTTCACAATCCTGACAATATTGAGTGTACCACATAATTGGTTTTTTGTTTATGTAATTATTTTTTATTTCACCGGGATTGTTAATGTTACGCTTATCTAATGAGTATTTTTTTTCGTCAAGGCTAGATAATGTTAATTTGTCTAAGTATTGGTTTACATGTTCTATAATAGTCTTTACATCGGGTATAATTGTGTATATGCATGTATTGTGTAAGGTAAGTGGTGATGACTCTCGATTTATTAATGCAGGAGTCCAGCGATTATTTTCATGAATCAGTGCTATCATCGGACGATTTTTTTCCAGTATATTACAGCGGTGTTTAATACATTGTTAACTGTGTTTTTATATTTTGAAATTATTGTTAAATTTTTTTTAAATTGGTCTGCTAAATATGCTAAGTCGTCTTTAGTCTTAAAGTATCCCGATGTTGTATATGGTATATTAATTTTCTTTAGTATTTCTATTGTGGATACCTCTACCCCTTCTTCTCTCAAGCAAACCCGTAGTGCATGTGCACCACAGTCGCTGTCATCGGTACTTCTTCGATTTTTTTATATATAATGCATTTAATAGAATATTTTCCCTCAGTGCGTGATTAATATTGTCGGCGAAAAAATAATTCATTTTCATTATTTTTCATTTTGTTGGTGATATCATTATTATTTAATATTGGTTTGTTTATGTCATAAATAGATATTTTTATGCATGTATTTCGAAATATGAACCTCAGCATATTAGAAATAATAGGCCAATCTTTTCCGTCTGTTCCCGCACATATTTTGGGTAATGATAATTTTTTAATTTGTTGTTCTTAGGCAAAATATTCTCAGGTTTTGTAATGTCGCGAATATGTTAACGTGTACATAGATTATCTACTATAATGATTCTGTAGTTTAATACTATCGTTCCTATTTTTATCTGAGCCATAGTCGTTCCTAAAATTTTTAGTTTAGTATTATTTGCCGTTTTAAGGTAGAGTTCACTCTCAGGGGTTATTTTGTTACTTTTAATAAGATTTTTGCTCACAACTGTTACACCTGCCCCTGTATCTAATAGTAATGAAGTAATTTGGTCATCTATTTCTCCTGTTATTTTTATTTTTATTTTTTCTGTATAATTATCATAATAAGTATAAATGGTATTGTTTGTACTCGTATTTTTTAAGTTATTAAATGTCATGTTGCTGGTATTATGTGGATATTCCTGTGCAAATCTAGATATCTGCGGAACTATCAGTTTTTTTTGTAAAAATCTAGTACAATTTCTTTTTATGTGTCCTGACATTCCACACAGAAAGCATCTCGGAGGACTGTATTGATTTCCATACGTATAGCTGGTTGGGGGAATTGTTCTCTGGTTAATTTGTGTCGGTAGTTGTGTGTTGGATAATTGGTTAATACTTGTATTATAATAATAATTTTGATTAAATGTTGGTCTAGGGAAATGGGCGTTTATTTTCTGACTATTATTTGTGGTATGATTGTAATTCTGATAAAAATTTGGTCTTGGAATATTTTGATAAAATTGATCTGGATTATTAAATATAGGTGGTTGGTATGGTTGATTTTTATTATAAAGCATGGCACAATTATTAAAATTAGCTCCCCCTACGTTCTGAAAATTATTGTTTCTATTTTGAGCCTGTCCAATCTTTATTTGACTTATATGGTTTTTTAATAGCTCTATTTCTTTTGTTAATTTCTCTACCTCGCCATTTACCTTATCGTCCGATCTTAATAGATTTGTCACTTCAAGTTTCTCTAAAGTTTTTTTTAATGCTTGCGATTGATGTATTATTATTGGTTAATCTTATTAATTGAAAAGTTTCTTTAGGCAATCCTTTTAATATATATTCACATATTTCCTCTTCCGCCATATTCTTATTTATTTTATAACATATTCCTGTTATGTTAATTATAAACTCTTTGAATGTTTCCCCTTTCATTAGTTTAAGGTCTTGTAATTTTGCCCTTAATAAATGTTTATTTTCTACTATTGTAAACTCTGTTATTAATTCATTTTTGGCTTCGTTCCATGTTATATATTCGTTTTTTAATTTTAATTGTTCAACAAATTCTTCTGCAGAGTCTTTTAGGCATAATTGTAAAATAATTAATTTGTTTTTATCATCCCACTCGTTTACGACCGATATAAGTTCAAACTTTTTTATGAATTTATCGATGTCTTCGTTTTCTTTTCCCGAGAATATATCAGGTTTGTGCATTAATTGATTAAGGGGATTCCACACTACCGTTTTTTAGAGTAAAATAGACCTATACGCGTTCCAACGTACTAACTTGAGTTGTAATCCTATAATAATTTTGAAAACATATTTGAATTTGTTATGAAGTCTATTTTGAATCCTTCGAAACAGAATATTTTAAAAAAAAATGTTTTTTTAACTATTTATGTTCATTTCAATTTTTAAGAATACAAGATTTTTTTTCTAAATTTCAAGTGAGGTTTTTCTTTTTAAGAATAACAAATCAAAAATGTGGCTCGAAGGATCCAAAATTGACTGAACAACAAAACAAAATTTGTTTTCAAAATTATTATTGGTGTAAAACTCAAGTCGGTATGTTGGAATACGTTTAGGTCTATGATTCACAATATTTCACCATGAAAAAGATTTGTTGTTAGCCTAATGCCGTAATGTGACATGTGCATGCGAGTGCGTAACGCCAGTCTAGCTCTCCGTCAGATAATCGCGACGTCGCTAACGAATTATCGGAAATCTATAAATATTATATGCTCATGTAAAAATAATATTACTGATAATGATCGAAGATAATTATTGCCGCCGTCGCCGACTATATTACATGTGTACATGGCGTTCGCGCATTCAGGCTCAAATATAATGATTACTTTATGTTATTATAATATTAGGTGATATTGTCTGCGTCAAGTCGATTATCAGATCTTTATTCTTTAGTACATCCTATTCTTTAGTAGCAATTAGTTGTGCAGTTATATAGTTACAGTTGCACTTAGTTATTGCAAGATCGGAAGTTACCAAATTTTTGAAAAATGGGAAAATTTTTTAATAAGTGTTTGTCGAAACGCAAAAAAATGAAAGGCAATGTACTTAATTTCCAAAAGAAAATAGTGGAGATATCAAACAACGGCTTAGTTAATTTGTAAGTTAATTTGTATTGATTTATTTATTTTAAGTTCTGAGTGAAGCAAATTAATTATTTATGTGTTTATGCTATATAGTATGTCCTAAAAATCCTGTAATACTTTTCTAAAAGTAAATTAAAAAAACGTGGTCAAGTGCGTAACGCTCTGCTGTATAGTAGGTCACTATAATTTATGTATTAAATTTGAATCCAATGATAGATATCATTGTTTACGATTCTGAACGGAGTTGATTTGACAGCCTATGATATATTTTATAGTGGTTGGTGAAAAAGGTGGTTTATGTTTTAATGGCCTGAATACACCAAAATTTAAGTTCTTTTATAATTATTGTAAGCTAAACTTATGAAAAATCTTGTATTAAATTTTCAACTCTTAGCTACCTATACAAACATTTTTATGAATTATACCTACAAAATAATTTGCAAATATTCATAATTTTGACGAATTTTCGTCAAAATTTGATCTTCAAATGTGAATAAAAAAAATTTGTGCCTATGTATTCTTATAATTTTTTAATCACTGTAAGAATAACATATGAGGAACTTAGTATAAAATTTTCAAGTATTTTGATAGGACATTGATTGAAAATTTCAGTTGTCTATAAATAGCTCAAAAAAACTCAAAATATTTTGAAAATTAAATCATATAAAGAAAATGCCAATCTAAATAACTGGTAAAATTTTCAAGTATCTACGACTTATACTTTTTGAATAATAACAAATATTTAAAATCGTTTGAGGCTAAACCGTTATTTAACGCGGTTTTGTAAAAATTTAAAATTCAAACACTCATAAAAATTTTTTGTCTGAATCCGGTAGAGTTTTTTTTACAGATATTTGCAGAAAAATTTATAGAGAACCATGTACCAAATTTTCAAAACTTAGTTATAAAAGAAAAAAATTTTACGATTTTCCAACCACAAAATTATTTGCAAATTTTCGCAATTTTGACATATTTCGTATAAATTCGAACTTTAAGCACTTATAAAAAAAAATTGTGACTAACGATTTCGGATTTTTTTTATCACTTTAAGAACAACTTATAAGAAACCTTGTATTAAATTTTCAAGATTTTCTGGTCAGCCAAAAAATTTTTATCGTTATTTAAAAAAAAAAATATAAAAATAACCATATAAAAAAATCGATTCGTTCAAAAAATTGGTTTTTTGTAATAATTCCCGTTTTTCCGTCATTTTTTTTCTTGAAATACTTTGCTTCTTGCTTGGGTTTTGTAGGAAATGAGTTTTAATTTTTTTTTTTTTTTTTTAGCATCAAAAGAGTGAAAGTGCATTTTGGAAAACAAAGAAAATTACTTTGGTTTTATACTTATAAAATAATCAATAATTCGAAAATCCCTTTCTTACAAAATCTAGAAAAGAGACTATGGAATTATATTATGTTTTCAAAATTGGGCTTTTAGAACCGAAAGTATTTTTCTTTTGCTTTTTTGAACTTTTATAACCTAACTTTTGTTATCACTAGGGCAGTGAAGTTGTTGCATTTGCATATTTTTTGTAGATGCTTATATCTATTGCTAAGTGAGCTTAAAATATGTTTCAGTTAACTATGAGTTTAAACAAAAAACATTTTTATTGCAATAAATGCAATTTTGGCCATTATTTTTCTTTAAGTGTAATTTTAACTATTTTATATCATTTTTTTTTAAATTACGTACCTATAGCGCGTTAAATTTTTACATGTAGGTATGTTTTTCGGGTAAAACCGTTCGCACAACGTTGAAAAAATCTTTTGTCATGCAATGCAAATAATGTAAGCAATATTTGTTCTTAATTTTTTTATGTATTGTAATATTTTATTTTATTAATTAAATTATACCTAAATAGTAAATACCTACATAAGGGTGTCACCGGTTTCCGCCAAAAATTACCTTTCCGTTTTCCGCCAAATTAGAAAAAACGTCATTCCTTTTTCCGCCAATTATAAATTATAGAATTTCAAAGTTTAGGAACCCTTACGTATCATAATATTCATAACGATAAACCTATGGTTTATTTTGAGATATAATAGTCTATATTATGGTATATAATATCTTATATGGTGGGTTTTAAAATTTTATACCTGTATGCGTCTTTATCTACGCAGAAAATATTATTTCATAGATATAGATAATATTATCTAATCTGTCATCTGATATCATGCTGCAATAGTTGGTTCGATTTGTTAGAAATATTACGGTATTGAGTACTGAGTAGTGACTAGTGATGTGTTTTAAGTTTTAGCTACAGTAATGTCTGCACAATTATTACGAGTAAACGCGAAAAACCACAAATTGTGATTGATAATTTTAAATTTAGTAAGGTATATGAAGGAGTAAATAAAATTCGTTGGAGATGCATTAACAAAGTATGTGATGCAAAAGTATATACAAAAAAAAATTTCGACAATGAAGTATTGTACACGGAAAATGAACACCATCACGAAGCTGTTAATGAAAATACCATAAATCGGCAAATTGTTAATACCTCGTGCAAAAGGAAAGCGATAGAAGACGTAAGTACAAGACCAAAAAAAATCATTTTACAAGAAATAGTACATAATGAGTGTGCCAAAGAAATAACAGTAAACGACATTAATAGAATAAGAAAAATTATGTATGAAAAGAGACGCAAAACCCTCCCAGCAAATCCAAAATCCATTTCTGAGGTACACCAAGCTTTAAATGTTTTAAATATTGAAACAAAACAAAAAGAAAATTTTCTACTATTAAATAATGAAAAAGAAAATATTATTGTTTCGTGTTCCACAAATTTAAAATTTTTGACTTCGGTAGATACAGTTTATATGAACGGGACATTTGATTATTGTACTCACTTTTTTATGCAAATGTTTACTATTCATGGATTTCAAAACGGCCACTATGTTTCACTCATATTTTGCTTATTACCAAATAAACTAACATCTTCCTATATTTTTGCACTTCGTTCTATTTGTGAAAAATGCAAAGATATGAATTTGATTTTTTCACCTGCAAATGTGACTATTGATTACGAAAAAGCTATTATAAATGCAGCTACTGAAGTTTGGCCAGAAAGTAATATAATTGGTTGTAGATTTCATTTGATTAATTCTTGGTGGAAGAAAATACAATCTCTTGGTTTATCAATGGAATATAAAGAAAACAATTCCGAAATCGGCAAATGGTTACGACACACATTTGGTCTTTTGTTTCTTGATGCGCAGGAAGTATCAGATTGTTTTTCATATGATTTTATGAGTGATCGTCCTGTTAATGAACTATTAACAAAATACTCTGACTACTTAGTTGATAATTACATAGGAGATGATTGTTCTTACCCTCCATCACTGTGGGCTTCGTTATCGGCAAGTTTAACTAGGACGACGAACGCGTGTGAGTCATTTCACGCTGTCTTTAAAGATCATTTTTATAAACGAACACCACATATAATACCATGGATTACTGTACTTATAGAAAATATTCAAACTAATGTTTATGTTACTTTAAAGAGTATTAATGAATGTAAAACACCAAGAAAAAATATGAATGATAAACGTAAACGAAATGAAGAATTAATTTCAAAATACCAACGAGATGAAATCAGTAGATATGAATTCGTAAAACTGATATCAAATCATTATGCTAAATAAGGTTCGAATAAAATATTTAAAATATTATATACTTATATTATATATATTTAATTTTATTTCAACTATGTTTCAGTTTTTTACAATGTGATTTCAATTTCAAGTTTCGGCCAATTAATCAAGCGCTGACATAGTGACATATTGTCATCAAGACAATGCAAATATAAATATCATTTTTTTAATACTTATATCTATATTATATGTATATCCTATGTATATCTATCTTATATCTTATATCTATATTTTTTAATACTTATTTTGTCGGTACACTAATATCATTACTAATATATAATAAGTAATAACTGGAAAAAATATTATTATTTTTTAACTCTATAGTATGCAATTATTAAATCTTTACGTAAGGGTTCCTAAACTTTGAAATTCTATAATTTATAATTGGCGGAAAAAGGGATGACGTTTTTTCTAATTTGGCGGAAAAAGATATTGGCGGAAAACGGAAAGGTAATTTTTGGCGGAAACAGGTGACACCCCTACATAATGAATAATGATTAATGATTATACTGTAAATTTGTTCTTAATTTAATTTTATACGCGATTTTTTTAATGCAATTTTCAAAAATTATAACTGCAATTTTCAATATATTTTAATGCAATAATGCAATCAATTTATTATGTTAATACAATAACTTCACTGCCCTAGTTATCACACACTCAAGTACACAGAATAAGATACCACCTGGACAAAATTATAGTCAAATAAATAAGTATATTATATTTTGCTATTTAGGTATACCTAAATTATTTTACATAATTAACATTTACCTAACGGATTGTACATTTATCCATTCATCCGTGGTCGTTATCTCGCTGCGTACATTATATGGATTCAGTGGCGTACTATCGTGCGGGAAAAGGGGGGTAAAAACTCTCCTGACATTTTTGGATGAATTAAATTATTATGAGAAAACTAAAATTTGTGGTAAGTACCTACTTGTAATTAATCGTATTGTACTTAAGTATATAGATATAACAAAGTCTCCAACATTTGTAATATTGTTCCATGTAATTCTGATATAATTTATAAATATAAATATTTATATTTATAAATAGTACAGCTTATATTATATTCTTATTTAGATACCTACGGGAATATGAGTATTTCCACAAAGATATTGTAGATATAAACGGTGTAATTTTACTAATTAATATGACAATCTTCTATTGTCGTCTTTACGTATTTTAATTTATACGATTAAACCTAGTCCTAGTATATTCTATAATTGTTATCGTCGTTTCCATGTATTACCAATGCAGTACATGTTATTTCATCTACCATTGAACGATTATTAAACTTGGTGACAAACGAAACTACAAGTAGGTGGGTTCAATTATCTATTCATAAATGCATGCTATTATAACCAGTGGTGTATATAGCAATTAATTTCGGAGGGGGTTAAAATAAATTTATGATAATATTATATTATGTAATAGTATAACAATCAAAATCAATGCCCATACCAACCATACATTTAAAGGAGGGTTTGAACCCCTAACCCCCTCTTATATACGCCACTGTTTTAAACTTAGTTAATACCTATAATATTATTCTAATAATTTAAATCATTTAATTATATGTGTACAAAACGAATTATTGTGTATTTATATTAAAAATTTAAAATCAACTAAATGTTTTGCTTATTTAAGTTTTCATAGAGAATACTAATCAAAAGTGATAAGGCGGTTGATACTTTTTCGGAGAATAACTAAAATTAGAAAATTAATGTTAAAAAAAAAATACATTAAAATTATTATTATATGTATTATTACTATGTAATACATATTATTATTTTTATTATATTATTTAACATTTTTTTATACGTATATGGCTAAGTAGTAAGCAAGGTTATTTGAGACTTAAATACCCATTTTATAATATGACATGTCAACTAAAAATAATATCACGAATAAAAATTAGTCAACTATTAAAATGAATATGTTTTGTTATATTCAGGTGTCACGTCATCCAATAATCAATATGTTAATTTAAAAAAATCAAATCCCCCTCAATGTTCAGGTCTAAGTACACCACTGTAGTACTGAACAGGTTATTAGTTAACAGTTAAATTTTAATGGGTTGTGGACCTTCCACTAGTTCCACTAAGTACCTAATCAAATATATTTTCAGACTGAAATATTAAATTTGATTGCAAACTATTTACTTATCTGTTATTCGTAGAAATCTAGGTAGTAGGTACCTATTACATAATAAATATTGCGAACTTTAATATAGCATTATTATCGATTTTAAAAATAGTACAGGTATTACCTGTAATACCTTACATAGATATTCTTTACTCTATGGGTATTACCCATGTTTTATGTCCTAATGTACCTTTAAAAATATGAAATATCAAACATTATTTATTTATACTAGGTCTATGGTTTGTCCCATACGGATATTCATACATTCGTACTTTCATAGACGCGTTAGACAGCCATACCCACTACAGTTTGTACCTGGACTTGGCTTTGGTCAGTTACACACTAGCATCCAACTAAATTTTGTTTGGTGCTTAAACTTTTCAGTTTCCTATTTTACGTAAGTCATATTATTGTGCATCGATGTTTGTGATTTTAAAACTTAACATTCTGGACAGTAGATACGTTTAATATAAATATGAAACTTTGTTTTAAATTCAAATAACATATTATATAGTAGGCAGTCAGAATAAAAACTGTTAAAATTATTTGTGATACGCATTTACTTATACAAATCCAAGAAAAACCTTGTAAACTAACTAAAATATTAATATTAGCAGTTATCTGTACAAAACAGTTATAATATAGAAGACACCGAACTAACAAATTATTTAATACAATAATTGTATTGAGGTATGTATAATTACTTAGTTTATTTTTTAAGTGCTTAAGATTTTTGGTACCTATATGGGTAATAATATAAATTATAATATATAACTATTACTCTACTCAACTATCCTACCCAAAAACTACTATATTTTATGTTGGGCTAAAAAGCCTAGACAAATGAAAATTATTGATGAGAATATCAGCATAATAATATTAATTTGTCTCTGAATCACACAAGTTTACCACATAGGTTTTCACCTATAACGGATCTCTTTATATCAACTTTGAAAAATAATTTTTTAAATTTTAAATAGATATTTAATTGTTTTTAGACTGTAATTGAATTAAACAAATCAATATACTTAAACTCAAAAATATTATTTTTTTAATGGGTGATTTTTCTCTAATATACTTATCAAACTTCATGTTTTTTAATTCATTAAAATTCAACTTCATCTATGATACAATAAATACTTAAATACCTTTTAAAGGTGATGGAATACATTATTAATTTATATTAACTATATATTACCCATGTTCTATTTATAATGTTTACTAATAAAATTCTTATTAGTATAAAATATTATTCAAAATGTAGGCACATAGGTACTTATTTTACTTTACATTGAGAATATATTAAAAAATGTATACTTCCATAGGTTATTTAAATCCTGTGATGTATTTGAAAATGAAACAATCTTGGCCAAATTGTGTATAATTTGACAATCTGCAATAAAACCACAATAAGGATTCTGTAATGATATGATAACACTTTGTAATAACATTGTATGATAATATTGATAACATGATAAGATAATCTTAGATAACCTAAAAATGCTACGTAATAAACCGATAGTTTAATAACGAAACGTGTGTTATTACAATGGCGCAGTCGGAAAAAACGAAAATGTGACTTGTATAATTCAAAAAAAGGCAGCCTAGTTTCATGAGTAAGTAGACAAAAGTGAGTTTCTGTGTTAAATCGGTCAACGGGATAAGTGGTGCTTGCGTTAAACGGAAAACGCGATGGAACAGGATAAAGACTACATACTACCTTTCGAACCTTCCAATTGGGAAAAATGGAAGAGATCTATAATGATATTTATATTGTCCCAAAATATAACTAAGGATACGCAAAAGCAAGCTATCATACTGCACAGAGGTGGACAAGAGCTACAGGATATTTTTTTTAGTATACCAGAGCATGGAAATCCACCTGATGGAACAACGACTTTTCAACACACGATAAATTTGTTAGATCAGCACTTTATACCAAAGGTAAATCCAGTATTTGAAAGACATGTTTTCAGGAAAATAAGACAAGAAGCTAATGAGTCAGTCGGACAGTTTATATCAAAGCTAAGACAACAAGTAGCTAAATGTGGTTTTGCCGATGCTGACACAGAGATGTGTGATCAAATTATAGAACATTGTACATCTGACGAACTTAGACGGAAGCTACTCGAGAAAAATAACTTAAGCCTGTCAGAAATCATAGAAGAGGCCAAGCGGTTCGAATTAGTAGTGCAACAGGCAGACACACTAGGAAAGAACGAAAAAGAGATGGTAAATAAAGTAACAAAGTATGAAAAGAAAAAGCATTACAAAATGGAAAAGTTGAAAACCAGAAGAAAGGCATGTTACAGATGCGGGAATGAAAATCATTTCAAGAATGACCCTAGTTGTCTGGCGAAAGACAAAAAATGTGGGCGCTGCGGTCTAATCGGGCACTTTAAAGCATACTGCAGAACAAAGTTACCTGCGAATACAAAAGAGCAAGGTAAAAGATTTTCACAGCAAACGTCGAGGAGTAATAAAATAAATGCAGTCGAAGAAGCAAAAAGTGATGATGAAGCTATAGTGTTCCAAATATCAAAAAAAAAGATTTGGTGACAAATGTGGTAATATGCAAAGTTGGTGGCACAGATGTTAAATTCTTAATTGATTCAGGATCAAGTTGTAATATAGTATCAGAACAAACCTGGAAAAGAAATAAAATCAATTATGAAAAAAAAAGAAAGTGAAGTATCTCAAAAGTTATATGCATACTCTAGCAAGAAACCACTTAAAGTCATAGGAAAAGTTAGAACAACAATCAAGGTGTCAGACCGTGAAGAAACAATGGACATATTTGTGGTAAAAGGTAATAACCAATCATTACTAGGATATGAAACTTCAGTAAAGTTGGGACTCTTAAAAATTGGGCTAAATATAAATGAAATAACGTCAAAAACTTTTCAATACAAAAGTAAATACCCAAATCTGTTTAATGGGATTGGCAAGTTAAAAGGAAAACAAGTTCAACTGCACATCAACGAAGTTATCAAGCCAGTTGCACAACAACATAGAAGGATTCCAATACATTTGAGAAAGCAACTAAAAAATGAACTACTAAGACTTGAAAAATTAGACATAATTGAAAAAGTTGATGGACCCCCTGGGTCTCCCCCATAGTCTTAGTTCCTAAAAAAAATGGAGAAGTAAGACTATGTGTTGATATGAGAAGACCAAACGCAGCCATCGAAAGAGTACGTCACGTGACCCCAACTATTGACGATATAATAAGTGCTGTTAATGGGTTAAAAGTATTTTCAAAATTAGATCTCAATGAAGGATACCACCAGTTAGAGTTAGAGTGTGCTTCAAGGTCTATTACTACATTTAGCACCCATGTCGGCTTAAGACGATACAAAAGGTTGAATTTTGGAATTAACAGTTCTGCAGAAGTTTTCCAAGACGAAATTAGACAGTTACTTGTAAATATTCCCAACGTAATGAACGTTAGCGATGACATATTGATATATGCCAAATCTCAAGATGAACATGACAAGATCTTAGAAAAAGTACTTAGTCAATTACAGGAAAAAGGTCTGACATTAAATTATGAAAAATGTTTATTCAGCGTCAAGAAGCTCACATTCTTTGGGTACCAGTTTAGCGAACAGGGCGTCAAGATAGATAAAAAAAAAAATCGAAGCGTTTATACAACTCAAACCACCATCAAATGTGTCTGAAGTAAGAAGTGTACTAGGCATGATAAACTACTGTGGAAGATTTATTCCAAACCTAGCAGAGAAAACAAAACCATTAAGAAATCTAATTACAGCAAACAGAAAATGGTCATGGAGCACCACAGAACAAACAGCATTTGAAGAGTTAAAAGAAAGTATTGTTAAAAATGTAAGTAACGCTTATTATGACATACATAAACAAACTGAATTGATTGTTGACGCAGGACCAGAAGGCATTGCTGCCATTTTGGCACAATCACCGAATAAGATAATTGCTTGTGCAAGTAAGGCACTAAACCAAGTTGAAAAAAGATACTCACAGATAGAGAAGGAAATGTTGGCTGCAGTATGGGCGGTTCAACATTTCAAATTGTATTTATTGGGTTCCAATTTTACACTAAAAACAAATAACAAACCGTTAGTCTCAATCCTAAGCAGTCAAACAAAAGAGACATCTGTAAGGTTGGAACGTTTCAGATTAAAGCTACAAGGATACAACTTCAAAGTAGTACACACGAAAGGTAACACGAATCCATCAGATTTTATGTCAAGACATCCAATAAATAATATGAAGAACAATGACTGGGACAGTGAAGTGGAAGAACATGTGAATACAATAGCAGAACTAGCAATACCAAAAACAATGACAAGAAAAGAAGTAGCAGAACATTCGAACATTGACGAGGAGATCACAAAAGCAAAAAAAGCACTATAAAGTGGCACACACGGGACACCAAGGTATTGAAAAAACAAAATCATTGTTAAGGAGCAAAGTATGGTTTCCAAACATGAATAAAATGGTAACAGCAGAAACGAACACATGCATTCCATGTCAAGCAGCTACACCAAAAACAAGTACAAATCTGATTATGAGTTCAGAGTTACCGCCAGGACCATGGGAAAATTTGGATCTAGACTTTGGTGGACCATTTTCCAACGGTAAATATACACTTGTTATAATAGATGAATATTCTAGGTATCCAATTGTAAGAATAATCAATAATTTAAAGTCTGAAACAGTAGTATATGAGTTAAAAAAAAATGTTCATGGAATTTGGTTTACCTGAGTGCATAAAAACAGACAACGGACCACCAATGAATGGGACATTGTTTAGTCAATTTCTAAATTCATTTGGAATTAAACACAGAAAAGTAATGCCATGTTGGCCACAAGCGAATGGGACTGTGGAGCGCTTCATGAGAACATTAGGTAAAGCAATCAAAACATCAATAATTTCTCAAAAGAAATGGGAGGAAGCAATTGATGAGTTTCTGATGTCATACCGAACAACACCACATGCCACCACAAAGGCAACAAATGTTCAGAGGAAAATTTAGGACTTGGTTACCAGAAATGAAAAACATAGAGACAAATGATGATGATGAAGAAACAGACACAAGAATAAGACAAAACGATGAAAGGAATAAAAATATAAGTGCAACAAATAGTGACGCAAGACATGCAGCAACTGAACATGAATTAGAAGTTGGAGACACAGTACTAGTTAAACAAAAGGAAGTAAATAAATACTCAACACCATTCAACCCAGAACCTCTGGAGATAGTTGAAGTCAAGGGAACAATGATCACTGGGAGAAGAGATGACCAAGGTCAAGTAACTAGAAACGTATCACACTTCAAAAAAATCATTACTGAAGAACCAAGGAGGGGTGAAAGGCTGAAGAGAACTCCAAAACACTATGAAGATTACACTGCTTAAACTGATAAACACTACTATTAGTTAATAATTTGTTACATTGTCACTAATTTATTTTGTATTTTGTATTTTGTTAAGTTAATAGGTAAAAAAAAAACTTCAGTTCTCACTCATAAGCAGGGGAGAGATATAATGATATGATAACACTTTGTAATAACATTGTATTATAATATTGATAATATGATAAGATAATCTTAGATAACCTAAAAATGCTACGTAATAAACGATAGTCTTAATAACGAAACGTGTGTTATTACAGATTCTATGATAAAACCATCTTCACTTAAGCTATTTATCATCATTTCACATAAAACCATACTTCTATGTATAGTATTTCTATGCCTTTGAGTTTTTATAGTATTTAAAATTCTGTATTAAGACAGTATTACGAGATACTCAGTTACGGGAACATGACTGTGGACGTGAACATATGACTGACCGAATAATAGCTGTAAATATTTAATAAGTAAGTACTAACAAGAAATTTGAAGATATCTTCGATCAACTACCCACATGGATATCAATCTACATTTAACATTTTAACTATTCAGTATATTATTATAATTTATAAGATTTTTTATTAGTAGTACAATTGATTTTAAAGTAGACTATTTTAAAATTAATGGTAGTACTAACAATAAATTAACTTTTGGAAAAAAATTAAAATTAAAATAAAGTTTTAATATTACTAATCTTTGCCGGGTTATTATAGTTCAAGATAATTACTTACATAGTTGTAAACCATATATTCATGCATTCAGGTATTAATAATTAACATTATAAAAATATATAATTCTAATAGTGAACAGTTACATATAAATGATTAACTCATTGTAACATACTGTAGAGTAGGTAGATCAAGTGTAGTGTAGGTATGGTATGCTTTTATTTTTTAGGAAGTAGATATCTAGTGATTAATTAAAACACTCGCAAAACATTATCAACTTTAGTATTTCAATATTTTTTAATCTTGATTTGAGTGTAATATCAGCTCATATTTGTGTGCATATTATGTAAATATTGGTTTAAATGAACCACAGTTATCTTATACCTAGAATTGTGTAACTCGCTAGGAATGAAAGTTCTGATTCGTATATTTACCCTACATATAACACAAATAATTGAAAACGATTTAATTAATTTTTTAGGAACTTTTATAATTGCAATTTCTTTGAAGTTTACATAGAAATTACAAGTGTAGGACATGTAATTTAGAAGACAAATTTGTTTGAATTTTTTTTTGATGTAGTTACCTATTAGTTTACAATTATTATAATTTAACGTATATTTAAAATTAAAATTAGTTTTTAAGTGAATATTTTTGTTACCAAATGCGTATAGCAAAGTCATATTCAAGGTTACACATTGGACACTTTTGTGTTTGCAATTGCGACAAACAATCAATACATCAAAATACATCAATATCAGTGATAACAGTGGTCTATGTGTTGATGCTCTGCAATTCTTTTCTGTGCTCGCTTTACTTGGTTTCTTTATTTAGCTTGTGCGTGCGTGTTTGCTTAATTTTGTTTTTAACCGTTGTTTAAAAGTCGTTGCGCCCTTCTTTCTACTCGCTTTTTACCACTTTTAAGTACTTCATTTCTTCGTAAGAGGCGTCTACTTTTCTGGTGAGTATCACTTTATCTGTTATCAACTCTCAGTTATCAATTCTCATGAATAACAGCTGACCTAGTCACCACCAATTATCAATAAACTAGAGACTTTAACGATCGGGCACAACACTTCTCAGTTAACATCTCTAATAAACTCATCACCTCGTGTGTGTGTTTAGTTGAAGTTTTACTAAATTAAGGGGTAACTTCCAGTCTTCCTAATGGTTCGCCCAAACTGTGATATTTGTTCACAACCTCTTCTGCGCGATCAACCGTCTGTTAGCTGCCATATTTGCAAAAATTTCTTTCATTCCAACTGCACCACAACCCCTGCAAAACTACATCGTCTAATGACAATTTAATTCTCATTCTTAATGAACTTAAATCTATTAAATCCCAACAATCCAAGTCTGATGAAGTCTTGGTCAATATTTCATCTTCTATTTCCGATTTAAATTCAAAGGTATCACAACAGGGGAAGTAATTATCATCCCTCGGCCAATCTATTAATTCGCTCAATAAACAGCTTAATGTAGTGACGAATGATGTTAAGGCACATGGCAAACGCTTTGTTGATCTTGAAACCCGCATCACTGCCACAGAAAAAACTTTGTGTGAAACAGTTGCACAGTCCTCTTCGGTTATGCCTCCAATGCCTTCATCCATTAATGACGTGGTAATGGAAATTCAACAACGAACAATATGTGCTTCCAATATAATTATACGAGGTTTACCTGAATCTCTCAAGCCCCAGTTGCCTGACAAAATTTCAGATGACAAACAACTCGTAGCTAACATTCTCGGAAAGCTTAATCCGTCCGTCCCTATTGCTTCAGTCGTCAATGTATTTAGGACTGGGAAAAAAAGTGAAAATAAATCACGAATAATAAAGGTAGTGCTTTCTTCATGTGATGCTGTCGATACCGTGGTAAAGTCTTACAATCACCTTCGTGCCACATCTCCAGATCAGCTGCCGCAAATCTCAATTTCACGCGATCGCACATTTTCGGACCGACAATCGATTCGAGAGGTCTATCAGGAATTGCGCATCAAACAAGCCAGTGATCCTAACATCACTGTTCGTTACATCAACGGATTCCCAAGGATTGTTCCAGTAACCAATATTATTAACAACACACTCAAAAAATAGCCACCAACCAACAATTGTGATATTTTTTTAATTAATCATACCCGTAAGTTCAGTTGTTTTCTATCAAATGTATCTACACATCAATGTAATCTTTGTACTAAGTCTAGATTAACTTTACAAAAATTTATATGCAATTATTCTTTATTTATTTCTAAGTTTTCAACTACCCCTTCCACACCCGATCAACCAGCTAATATTGGTAATTTAATTAATAATATTATGTTATATGATTTGTACAAAAATGATTGCGTGTTAAACAATAATAGACCCAACATGCATGTCGGTACTTCAGTAAAAAACGCTCTCCCCCTTAATCATACACCTAATTATATTACACATTTTGGGTATTACCAAAATTGTAGAGGTCTGAGAACAAAATTAAAAACTCTTATATGTAACGCATCTATTTTTAACTATATTTTTATATGTTTATCTGAAACTTGGTTATGTGATAATATCTTTGATAATGAATTAGGTTTATATAATTATACTGTATTTAGATGTGACAGAAATGCCTTAACCAGTAGTTTTAGTAGAGGTTTTGGTGTTCTAATAGCAGTTCGTGCTGAATTCGACTCGAATATTATCCCTATTACCAACAGAAATGTTGAACATATATTTGTCAAATTAATTTGTAAAATTTTTGTAAGTTCAGCATACATTCCTCCTAACAGCTCTACACATATCTATGAATCTTATTTGTCCGCAGTCCAGTTAGTTATTAATGAAAATCCTAATTCTTTATTCCTATTCTGCGGTGATTTTAATCTGCCTGACATCGCTTGGTCTAATGATAATCTTGGGTTAACTTATTCTTCCACCTCTGATATCAGGATCAATTGCCTTCCTGAAACGTTTGCATTCCTAAACTACTATCAACTAAATGGGAAGCTCCTTGATGTTGTATTCTGCAATAATGATATTGCTTCAGTGGAACCTGTTTTAGACACTCTTGTTCCATGCGACCCTTATCACCCTGCCCTGTGTATTAATATTTCGGTTGAGCCAGCTGTACCCTTACCTATAAATTCTCACATTTTTTATAATTTTCATCAAGCATCTTATCCTGATATAAACAAATTTTTATTATCTTTCAATTGGTATGAAACATTCCTGTCTCTCGATGTTAATTCTGCCACAAACGCTTTTTATGATGCACTTCATTCCTGTATACTACAATTTGTACCTAAAGTCTCTTTTACTCCCTCGAAATTTCCAGTCTGGTTTACTAAGGACCTAAAAGTGCTGGCATTTGATAAAAAACGTGCTCATGCTAAATACAAGTAGTGTCTACATGCAACCAGAGCGATTATACATCTTTCTCTTATATTCGTGCTCGCTTCAAGTCTGAATCTAAGAAATGCTATAAAGCACACCTCTTTCGTACTGAATCAGCTCTTAAATATAATCCTCGTTCTTTCTGGGACTTTGTTAGAAAGAGCAAATCACAAAATGGTATACCTAATTTAGTCCACTTTAATGGCTCCTCTTGCACCGGCCCCGAAAAGATTTCCAATCTTTTTGCTTCACGTTTTAACTCTGTTTACACATCCAATACTAGTAATTCATTCGATATGCTATTTCTCCAACATGATTTGCCAAGCAACTCCAGCATTAGCATCGTAGATATTGAAGCAGGTCTGGATAAGCTAAAGAACTTAAAATCAGTTGGTCCTGACGGGCTTTCTGGCATTTACTTATACAATATTCGAAATTCCATTAGCTTTCTTCTACTGCTACTTTTCCGACGCTCACTTGATGAAGGAGTTTACCCTTCTATGTGGAAAATGAGTTGTGTTTCTCCAATACATAAATCAGGTGACAAATCCGACGTTAAGAACTATAGACCAATCTCTATATTATCCCATATAGCTAAGCTGTTTGACTCACTTGTCCTCCAGAGTATTCAACCATCTGTTAACTCTGTTCTGATTGATGAACAACATGGCTTCAGACCCGGCCGCTCCACAATAACGAACTCTATGATTTTTAACAAGTATATCTTCGAGGCCTTTGAGGAAAACCTCCAGGTGGATACGATATATACGGACTTGTCAAAGGCCTTTGACCGTGTAGACCACTCAGCTCTTGTCCAAGTTCTTTACAAGACAGGCTTTGGTGATCCTCTCTTGTCCTGGTTCAGGTCTTATTTATCCGACAGATTACAATGGAATCATCGGTTTCTTTCGTACCGTCCGGTGTTCCACAAGGTGGCCACTTATCACCACTACTATTTGCCCTATTCTTAAATGGCTTAAAACAAATCATACCTAATTGTAAATTCCTCGTTTTTGCAGACGACCTCAAGCTGTTCATGAAAATTAAGTCTATAGAGGATTGTCACTTACTTCAATCTAATTTAGACAATGTGGCTTCCTACTTGTGTTCTCTAGGACTTAATCTTAATGTGAAGAAGTGTCTAACTATGTCGTTCACTAGAAATCGATCTGTTATCGCCTTCCAATACAAGATTTATGATTCTTCCCTTGTATCAGTCAAGAGCTTAAAAGACCTAGGTATTCTTTACAATCCTACTCTGGATTTTCGCTCACACATCGAATCTTCGTGTTGTAGGGTACTAAAAGTACTAGGATTTGTGAAGCGAATAGCGTCCGAATTCAAGCTCAAATCTTCGTTAAAAGTTCTCTATTGCTCCTTAGTTAGATCTATTGTAGAATATGGCTCCGTGATATGGGACCCACATACAACCTCTAGCTCCCTCCAACTAGAGCGTGTGCAAAGACGCTTCTTATCATTCGCTGCCTATGTACTTAAGATAGATCATGTCCCTCATGACTACTTCCCGGTGCTCACTGAACTACACCTAACTTCACTAGTTGACAGAAGAGTAACTGCTAATCTATCTTTTTTACGAAAGCTCTTGGATGGATCAATTGATGCCCCCACTCTTCTCTCCAGCATCAATTTTAAAGTACCACAGCGTTCCCTTCGTTCTTCTACAACCTTCTCCATCCCAAATTGTTCTACTAACTATGGCCGGAATAATCCTATACATCGTATGATGCGCATAGCTAATGAACAACCATCTTTCCCAACATAAACTATTATTATTATTATTATTACTGTTATTTACTGTTCTATGATCTTTTGTATCATGAAAATTTAATTATTAATTTTTATATATGTATTTAAATGTAAATTTATAACTTATTGTACACTTGTATGTAATTGGGCTCTGCCCGTAATGTTTGAAAATAAATAAATAAATACATAGAACTCTATGCCCACAAGGAACAAGTGCATGCAACCTTGGGGCCACTCTGCAGACCACACAAATATTCTCTTCATCTTATCCTTGTGGGTAAAGTTCTAAAAAATTTTCCGGTACTTGCACAAATGGAATTTCTACTTCATCGTCGGAATCATTATGAAAATCCTACCATATATTCATTTCTGCGTCCTCTGGGATAATAAAACCTGGGTCTTCTTCATCTAGAAATTATACATTATAATAAATAATAATTGCGTTTTAATTCAAGAATCATTAAAAGTAGATATGTAATGATATTGTATTTAGTATCATATAATTATAATAATAAAAGATTTATGTGATAATTAGATAAAAAAATATGTTTTATACTTACATTCCATAGGTATTATCTTCAACAATGTTGACAATACAACCAGCTTCTGCAACAACAAGGGATTGTGGATCTACTATGTCATCTATGAGAGGGACATTGACCTCAGCAGCCTGTAATGGGACATCTAAAGGCATACTCCCTAGTTCCCGCTCTTCATCGGAACCTAGTATTATTATAATAATTTATATATTTATTGTTATACAAATTAATAAATTATTATTATTATAAAGAAAAGTAAGTATATAATATTGATAGACTTTGTTAAATAATAAGTAGTCTATAATAGAATTGTAGGTAAAACTTTTTGCTACCCTAAGAATTATTAAAAGGTCTTGTACACATACTTTGAATTTCATCTCTCTAATTTAGCCTTCTTTCCAAATATCCATCGGTAGTATGAGAGCACTGTACTAAAAATTCTTGCACTGAAATTGCTCCAGTGGCTAATAAAGCCGAGGAATTTTTGATTCTTATAGAATTCAATATGAATTTGGTTTTAATTCCTCTGGTTGTTTGCAAACATCCAGCTAATTGCTGAACAACAATATGTTGTTTCAACACAATATTGTTTAGGTGTTCTATAGCCAATAAGTTATTTTTAAATAATTATTATGATAACCTTTTTCATGGTCGGTCTTAGGGAACTATGCGCCCTGGGCAAGGAAAATTAATGCCCCTTCTAGTGCAGCGGTTCTCAAATTTCCCAAATTTGTACGTACCACCTGACCATTTTTTTGCTTTTTGTTTTTTTTTTTTGCTTATTAATAATAATGTATAGGTTTATGTTTTTTATGAAGTGAAATTAGGAAATTCACAAACTAATTGATACCTGAACTCGAAGGTGCCCTGGGAGATCGCCCAGATCCACCCACCCCCTTTTTTTTTTGTGGCATCGCAACATAGAGACCGAACTGTTTGCACATTACTTGATCCACCCCTAAGACCGGCCCTGAGTCCTTTTTAATTAAAAACTTAACCTATACCTACTGTTCTTAAACTACAATAAAGAAAAATAGTATTTCCAATAAATAAGTATTATAATACTTAGTCAGCATATAAGTGAATAGTAATATTTATAAAGTATTAGTGAAATTATTTTAACTTAAACATTTTAAATATTCTATTTATAAATATTGTATGTATTAACTTAAATGGACATTGTGTTGTATAATATTATTATATTTAATAGATTCAAAAAATGTTATGTATAGAAATTCAATTATTCAAATAATAATTTTTAATCTTGTAGTATTATAGTAAATTATAAAAGTTATTTATATTATTAAGTATCACATTAAATTAACTACTTTTGTATGTTTAGTACTTTAAAATATAAATAAAAATTGTTAAAAATTTGAAGATTACATTAAATTTTAATAAGTACTTAAATATTTTTAAATATTAAAAATAAATCATTTCGTTTATTAACATATTCAGAGGGGCTAGTTTTTATTATTTTAAACTAGTTAATTAAATATGATATTAGGTATAATAAAAACTGTTTTTAATGACTCACCTAGAATTTTCCATAAGTTTGGATGCATCACTTGAAACGTTTGTTTCGAGGATGAATGGAAACTCTCAATATTATTGTTTGTACGGCGTGGTTGGTCGTAAACCGAAAAACATTCGGGACCCTTTCTTGTGATCCAAAAGCTATTTTAATTTCAATATTTTATATTTGAACAATAGGTACAATATTTTTTAATTATTTTTATATTTTACCTTGAAAAGTAAGTAAAAAATCTAGGCATCTGCACATGGTTGGCTTGGGCATAATTTTTTACTTCTTGATAGCTCTCTCTATTTCTTGATGTGGTAATAGGGCTAAGGCTGCCATCATTTTTAAGCACATTTTTGCTTGAATATTATTTTTTACATATGCTGTGTAGCCCAATTTTTTTATTTTCCTCTGTAAGCTCTAAAATGTTTTGTACAGTTTTTAATTAATATGTGAATTGAAATGAAACCTAACCCAATCATGAGGAGAAGTAAAAACTTTATTTTTTTTATTTAATGCACTAAATTATATGCTTTTCAGGTTTAATTTCAAGCTGATGAAGAGGTCTACGGTTATTATTTTTTAATATATTCAGATGATTCATTAGTTCTACCCAAATTCTTTCTACGTTATCCGTATAATACTATTAAAGGAAGTAAATTTAATTATCTAAAAGTATTGTATTTAAGTTCCTTTATTAACTAAAACTATTAGGAACATAGAGGGCCTATAAAAAGCCGAATATATTGTATGTTCCTAAAATTTGTGTTTGACTTAGTTGCCCAACAAGTTTTTATAAATCTTGATTTAACTAAATTATTATTTTTAAATATATTATGGTACAGAAGTAAACAGTACCTATGTAACATATTAAAAAATATGAGTTAATTGATTTTAGTTATTTCAAACCTGCACAAAATGGAACCAGCAGGACAATATTGTTGCTTCAGGATAGGTCTGTTGAAACGCGTTATGAAGTCCAGTTTCAAAGTCTATCATTACTGATGTGGGCCTTATATTTGGGAATATTGTTTTAAATTTCCTAAGCACTTTTCGGTATGCAACCTCAGTTTTAGTTTCCATCAATATAAAACAAATTAGGATGGACTAAAGTAAAACAACCAAGATCAATTAAATTAGTATATCAATATAATATTAAGAATAAAAATTGATTGTTCTCACATGGCTTTGCAGAATTAAGTGGATAATAAACAGCTGACGTCAATGTGACATAGATGGCACTACTTTGAATGTTCCATCTGCATGTAATTCTGTTGCACCTTGATTGACAACTGAATCAATTAATTTTTGACAAGCGAATATGACACTAAAATTGCCATTACCATCTACAATCCATTCTTAGTAAAATGGTTGATGATTACACTGATATCTATTGACCATATTCACCAAACAGAACAGTAAGTATCAATTTAATTTAATTTAATTTAAATATTTAGACCTAATCTGTTCATATTCAGGTCTAAATATTCTCCCAATTCCCTTAACGTTGATGGCAATGATGGAACCGCTTGTCTGCGAGCTTTGCGCATCAAAGATACGGCAGTTGGCCAAGAGTACAGCATAGCTGCATGTGGATTTCTATAAAATTTTATCATTGTATTTAATTAATTTATAATGATAAATCGAATCTATCGAATCGTGTTAAAAGTATGGATTTTAATTATTAAAAATTTTACCTGATGGATTCCTCGTCATAAATTAATTTTAATGGATCAGTTTCTAATTTAGCTTTGTCCAACAAAATGTTTCTAAACATTTTTTTTGTCTCATTAGAACTAAAATTCTTATCATTAGCATTATGGGTATGAGCTTTTTTAGGTATGATTGTACCATCTGCTAGTTTTATTATTGAGTTTTATACTTTTCTTATTGAATTACTTATACCAATTTAAGTAATATAATTAATAATTATGTCTGACCAAACCACAAATAGAACTAATTGTTGTGTATAAGGCTGTTCGTCAAGAGCTGACCGGGATAAAGATATATCATTTCATTTAATTTCAAAACAAGGTTCAAGAACTGTCAAAAGTGTAAACAAGCTTGGTATAGAGGAATTTTTCGACATAAGAAAGGCTTGGGATAAGATGTTAAAGTCTGGAAAAAAATTAACGAATGTCATGAAAGTATGCTCCAAACATTTTTTAAAAAACGATTACATACTACCATTTACCTAACACAATATATATATATATTTAATAACAATACATTTTCTTAATGTATGATTATTTTTTAAGATGTTCCATGTAAAAAAAGGCATTAAAGAAAAATGCAATACCCTCAAAAAATTTGCCATTGCAATTACCTGTAAATGCATATGTACAAAATAGAATTCAAAGAAAGAGAGATAGATACATATTGGAAGAAACACCATTAACTTCTGATTCTTTTTGTCAATCCAATGAAGAGAATATTATAATAGAAGCCAATGAAGAAAATCCTAAAATAGTAGAAGAAATAATTAGTGGTTTATCCCAACCTACTTCACATTTACAAACATGTAAATGTGACAAGAGTGTACAGGTAAAAAGTGGTGATTTTATTATTCCTTTTGTCAGTATATTTGACACAAGCTGTAAATTAAATACTGCAACTGGACTTCATTCTACTGAACTACTTGAAATAATTGTGTCTTTATATGACAAACATAATTGTACTAGAAGGTCCAGAAAATTAAGTTCTAAAGAAAGGATAATATTGATGTTTATGAAATTGAAGTTAGATGTTAGTTATGTAGTGCTTTCAATTTTATTTCGTTCCATTTCTTCACAAACTTGTAAGGATATTTTTCAAGAAACAATATTGTATTTATCATTGATTTTAAAACCAGCAATACCGTGGCCTTCAAAAGAAGAATGTTTGAAAAACATGCCTATATGTTTTAAATTATTCCAAGACACACAAATTATTATTGATTGCACTGAAATGGAAATTCCAAAACCTAAATGTCTTTGTTGTAGAATAAGAACATACTCACACTATAAAGGAGCATACTGTAAAATTTTTAACTGGTATTAGTCCTGGAGGTATTTTAATTTTCATAAGTAAAGCTTATGGAGGTCGAGTGTCAGACAAAGCAATATTTGAACAGTCAGATTTAATAAAAAAATTAATACCTGGGCAAGACGCCATAATGGTTGACAAGGGGTTTCTGATTGAAACTGAGACTAGTTTACATAATATTAAATTAATTAGACCACCATTTTTAAAGAAAAAGAAACAATTTTCTAAGGATGAAGCTACTACAAATGTTGCAATTGCATCAGCCAGAGTTCACATTGAGCGCAGTAATCAACGATTAAAAGTTTTCAAAATGTTATCAAATAAAATTCCCTGAAATTTAATGAATATTGTTCATGAAATTCTGATTGTTATAGCTGCTATTGTCAATTTGGGTCCATCAATTTTATCTGATAATAAATATCTTGTATAAAGCTCATTAGTTTACATGTACCTATGAAGATATTTTCTTATGTTTTTATATTTTTAAATAAATATCATTAATAAGGTAATAAATAATAATATATGAGTCACATTCATAATAATTTATAATTTACAATGTTTCACATACAACATGTAACATATTATTAAAAAATTTTCTTTAATTTTTTGTGACATATTATAAGTAAATTTATAATCAAATGGAACATTAATTATTTTCAAACTGTTGTCTTGACTAGCATATATTACAAAATCACAAGATTCAAAATTTAAAAGTGCCATTCCAAATTGTACTTGTGCATAATATTGGTGTCTGTATTTTAATTTTGACAACATCTTGTTCAATTTTAATAAATTTACATGTTTTAATAATATCATCAATAGATTTTTCTTTTCCTAAGTTAAATTAAAACGTATATTTAATTGAAATGTAAAAATGGTTATGGTATTTTAGTTACAAATTACCTAAATATGGACATTTTATTTCCAATAATTTTTTAGGTACATGGTTATCCATTATTATACTATCAGGTGAGTAAGACAGCTATGGATTTGAATTTGAAACAATAATACCAGTTTCTTCTACTATTGCCCCAGTTTTTGATATATACATATGCATTGCGAGCATTTCCTTCGTCATATTCTCCATGACATGTATAATCATTACTTATTTTTTTAGAATTGAAATAATTTGTTGCTTTCTTTTTCCAATCAGTACCTAAAATATGATTTAATGTATTAAAAAAATAATTTAAAAAGTGTGGTTTTAAAATTCAAAATATATTAATATGCCTTTATAAGTATAAATGGAATAGCACCGACTCCCACCCAGACAACAATTTCTTAAGTTTGATGTTCTGATAAAGTTATATTTTAACTCATCTTGAAATATTTTAAACGTAAACTTAGATCATCGTTTTAGAATATTCCATGATAATTATTATATCATCAATGATTTGATTACTTTAAGAGAATGTTACTACAATAACATTAGGTATTTAATTTAATAGTAAAGATTTGAAAATATTTTGAATTAAAAATTATTAAAACATTATAGTTATAAAATTACACTAATTTTATAAATGTAATATTATCAATTAAACTTCTACTTGCCTTTCTGATAATGTTCTTTATAAAAAGTTTAAAGAAAATTATGATTTTTATGTTTTACCAACATAATATTATCAACATTTGGAAAATTTAACGATTTAAAATTGTATGAATGTTATTGTTGGATATATTTAATCATATTAAAACAAATTATTTTATAAGTACCTACTTCTTGATAGCTATGATTATTATGTAATATGTATATACAAATAATAGGGTATACGTAAACTGCACCCAAATTACCTTTTTTATGTAAACAGCGACTTATGCTTTAGGTACCCCGTTTGCAATATAGAAAACTTTTAACTTATTAAACTCTCTATATATGATGGTGTAATTTTCCAATTATACCTCATAAATTTAATTTTTTTCAAAAACAATAGTAGGTATTTATGAAAATAACAATACGTTATTAAATAACATTATTGCAGTATACGACAACTGATTTTTAATTATTACTTAGGTATCACTAAATCCGCCATTCGGCATAGGTCTGCTAGAACCTATTGTATCCATATAAACCAATGAAGTCAACACGATTGCCATGTCACAGCGCAATAATTGCAATAAGTGCTTGAAAGTAATTTAAAATTTAAAATTAATATCCACCTGAAATATGGACTCAAGCATCTGCAGCAGAGCCAACTTTAACCATTAACGTATACGAGTTAATTCATTCTCACCTTAACTCTTGCTTTTATACAATTCGTCTAAATATTTTCATGTTTCTAGAAAGTTAAAAGATATTAAATAGAAAAGGTACACTACACTAAATAGTATAAAATACAAATGAACCCTTAAAATATCAAAATTTAAAACCAAACAAAACGCGAAAAATTACGAAATGTAATTAATTAATAAATAATAGTAACCTAACTCTTATGATGAATATCGAATATGCATCAACAATGTGTGAATATTTGTCTTAATATTGTAATTTTTAAAATTATAGCTATTCATTTTAAAATTTTACTCGGGGCAGTTTACATGAGTGATTTGTGTGTTTACTTGTACTTGGGGGGGGGTACCTAGTTAACAATCACCGATTTGTTTAACATTTGTTTAACAATAGGCGATAACATTATCTTTATATTGTAACCGTACTCCGTAGTTTAAGTTGCCATTCCCTGCACCCCTCTGGCTCCCTAAACCCTATTATAGCCTCTTCTATAATCCCAATGAGACATTGAGACATAAGTAGTGACAAGGTAGTGACTATACTGTCGACCGCAATGTACCTAGCGGAGGTAGAGGAAGTCGACTAAAGTTATAGAGTAGGTGTTTTTATTTTTTACGGCTATAATTATTTTTTTTCCTAACTATTGACTGACCTGTGTTAGATAACGACTCTACCAAAACCAAAAGTACCTAACTAACATAGTAACATTACTAAAAATTGCGGTAACTTAATATAGTAATTAAATAATAATAATAATAATAATTTTTAAAGTCATTAATAATAAATAAAATAAAAACTTCAATAGTTAATGCTAGTGGAAATAATAACGTAATTTTTTTTTATAAAATATCACGATCTAATATTATCTAAAAATAACAATATAATAATATCATGTTATATAACAGCGACCGTCGGTCGTCAGCATTCAATAACATAACAATGAACAACGCAAGTAGGTATGCGACGACTACAACACCACTGTCACCAAACGGCGCAGTAATATTTATGGTCATCTAGGTTTTCTTATCGTGGCCCAGTCGCCTAGACCGTTTATAAATACCGACCATGAAAATAACATAATAATTAATAGTCAATACCAAAACAATATTCAAAGTTATTATTAACCTGCAGATCCCGGCGTTCCCGCATGGCGCATGTCAACGATTATACTGATTACTAGGGCTCGGATGTTGTTGCACTAAAAATGTTATAAAATTGATTGCATTATTGCTATGAAAAAAACCCAAAATTGCACTTAAAAATTGCAATAAAAAATTTTTTTTATCAAAACTATTAAAAAAAATTATTAAGAAATAATTATATAAGTAATTTATTAAGTAATATATAATGTAATTTTATTAAATAATTTTTAAACAAGTTGATTATAAAAAAAAATACAAAGTTAAATTCTCATCATTAAAAATCTAGTTGTTTGGCCAGTCTTCTTATTTTTTCAGGAACCTATAAATAATTTTATCAAAATTTAAAACTTTTTATTTCAACTATTTTTCTTTTGTTTTTTTTAAAAAAAAATGTATTTACCTTAAAAATTATTGCACTGTACTATAAATGACTTCTTCAGGTTCTCAAACTCGAAAGACCTTCTATTAGAAGACAACAAATTCTTGTAGATGGAGAAACTGCGCTCGACGTCGACCGAGGTTATTGGTGCGTATTTAAAATAAATAAAGTCTTGAATGGATAATTCTTCTGGCAATCCATCTATTACAGTTGTTTCGTCGATCAATATATTGGATATTTGTTGAATAAATTCAAAACCCTTATTTTTTGCCAGTACGTTTCTAAACTTTTCATTAATTAACTTGCCTGTGTTTCCTGATACTGAATTTAATTTGTCACTAACATTTCTGACTATTTCAATGCTGGTCGCTAATGGAAGTCCTTGATTTTCCAATTTTTGTATTGTGTCAGGTAAATATCCAAAGTTTGTATGAATATAGACTAAATTTGTTTCCAACGACGGATCATCCAATATTTTTTGAGCTTCTTTAATTGAAATAGCGTCGTCTGGATTGAGCTCTGTTACGATGTTTTTTATTTCTTGAAAATAGGTACAGTAATACGAGGCAGCTCTTAACCACGTACCCCAACGAGTAATAATAGGCTCAGGAGGTAATGGTATATTCGGGGCTTTATTTTTAAAAAATAATACACGAGCCGGGCATTTCAAAAATATTTGTTTTACCTTAGAAATTAATTTGTCAACTTTGGTGAATTGTCCTCTTATTTCTTCAGCAACTCTATGTACCCCATGTGCTAGGCATGTAACATGGACCATCTTAGAATAAAGCACGCCAATTGCTTTTCCGGCTTTGACCATGTACGGCGCCGCATCACTAAGGAATAACAGTACATCATCATGGCGTATACCATCAGGCCAAAGAAGAAACATCGATTGGTCAAAGACTTTTGTAATTGTCGAATAATTTGTCTTTTCGAGCACTTCTGAGTTTATAAGATAAACTTGCCCCGGTTTGTCGACTTCCAATGTCCCTATAATGACATTGGCTATGTATCTACCTTGAACGTCAGTTGTTTCATCCACTGAAACCCATATTTTGTGTCCAGCAATATTATATCTGATTTTGTTCAAAGTTTCTACATAAATATCATTCACGTAATTTTTACGTAAAGTGCTTTCTTCGGGAATTTCTTTGTTAGTATATTTTTCCATAAACAAACGGAAATCCTTGTTGTTGACTTTATTTAAAGGAATATTTGCAGATAACAATGCCTTACAAAGATCTTTCGAAAATGTACATTTTTTTGAGTATAACGTTACTTGTTGCTGTATTTTTGAGGTTGTTGAGTTTTGATGACGATTTATGGAACGTGTGTGTTTATCGGTTTTTAAATGTTGTGTAACTATGTATCTTCTCTCAGCAGATACTCTAGTTTCACATAATTTACAAAATAAAACTGAACCGTCACTCGAAAATATATTTTCCCCAAACTCAGTCACATATTTTTTTAACACGGTATTCATCGATGGCTTACTTTTCGGCATTTTAACGAACAAGACAGAAAAAAAATACGAAATAGTTTGGAGTCGTATTAACGAAATACAGTGCGATACTGAATCAGATTATTATCTACGAGTATGTATTATATAAATTGAAATATGCATTTCTCTCAACATTTTATTATTGTATTGTTATTCTTATCTTGTTTTGACTGCAGTCTGCAAGCCTAAAATATACTTTCCGTAGTCATATATAGCGTAATGACCGCGCATCTACTAATCGAGTGGTTTTTCCATTTATCGCCGACGACGACGGTCAAACATGAAACAAGCCATCACAAGTCACAACCAACAAAGCCCGAAATAACCATATATCATTTTTATATACCTATTCTATCAAAAAAAGTGAAAACAGAAAAAAATACATAAAATTGTATTGAAAATGACGACAATCAACAAAATTGCAATCAAATTGAAAAAAGATCAAAAATTGCAAAAAGTTGCACTTAAAATTTTTAGATCTTAATTGATACTTGCTTGAAACAAATTTATATCCTACTTAGCAACGAATCCGAACAATAGAAAAAAAGTTGCAAATGCAACAACATCCGAGCCCTACTGATTACCTATATATATTATATTATTATATAATAAGTACTATCATGATATTATCATTGGTAAATGGTAATCGTCATATTATTTCGATTTTCGGCCACGAGGCTACGGCATCCCGGAGTAGCCGAGTACGTTATTACTTATTGTCGGACTGTCGGTATTATTTTTTTTTTATAGTCGTAACTCGTAGATCGTAGTACATTATACGTTGGTTACATTATACACCGTCTTAAGTAATTTTTCAATCGCCATCCATTGTTATCGGTAATTCAGTGTTTTTAATTTTGTGTTTAAGTCTTACAAACATTAGCTACAATTTAAAAAAAAGCAAACTTGGTAAGTAAAAAGTACTATAAATATTTAGCAAATACAACTAATACAATAATTATTGTAATAATAACAATATATGTCTATACAGTAAATATGACTGACTATATTATTATACATTTGTATGGAAAATAATATAGTCTTATTTTTTACGTCTGTTGCTTATAATGTAAGTACTAAATATACAATACACTAATATCTATTTTGCGGGCTATTTTGTTATAATTAATTAGATAACTTAAATTAGGTACCTATACACTTAAATATTAGTTTAATTGTTAATAATAATTTATTTAATTGTTAATTAATTAAGGTAGGTATATTATTTTTGATAATATAATGCACATATAAATATATAATATTATAGGTATATTATAACAATAACTTAATGATAATAATTTTGACAGAAAATATTACATAATATGGAAAAAGAATTAATTAATTTAGTATAAAAGGAATCTATTTATTTTCATAAGTTATTATTTACATGCCTTTAATGTTTTAATCATGTTTTTATCAAATAAATACCTAGGCATTTTATCATCAAATTTCCTAATAATATTATATTTTGTTTCCAAATTATATCTTACTATTAAAAAAAATAAAAATAATTAGGTTCATTATCAGACCATTAAAATTAAATGTTATGAGTTTTAAGTTTATTATTTATTAAATATTTTATAATAAAATCAGTTAAAAACGAGGTTAAAAATGATAGGTAGACAATAATATTTTTGAGGGTATGATATATATGTATAGATTTGTCTAAATATTTTCTCAATACAATTTAAACATCAATTACCTACATATTTACAATTTTTTTTTTTATTTTGAGCCAAATAATAATAATAATAACATAAAATCAATACCTATATAATATGTAATACCCTTAAACATATTATCCTCTATACATTTTTTAATAGGTGATTTTAATCTTAAGATAACTCAAAAACAAAAAGAAATGATTCTATGTAAATGCATTTTTTCTAAAATTGCACGAGGGCTAGGGTGAGAAAACAAACAGCATTTTAGTCATTTTTAATATTTAAACATTAATTAATACAATAATTTATTGTTCTTCCATTTCATCTCTTAGTTAATTTTTGATTTATAGATGGCTCGATGGGAAGTCGTTCTATTCTATAAAGACAATAGTATAGAAGCAGTGCCTGATAATTGGGTCAAAAAAGGATTTTGTGCTTGGCCAAAATCAACAAAAAATGTAAAAATATTAATTAAAAACCGATGTAAGCCAAATAAGATGGATTTTACATACTATCCAGCACGCATATTAGGAACTAAAAACTATGGTAACTATTGTAAAATACATAAAATGTATGATATTATTTTTAACTAACTTGATTTGTATTATAGCAACATTAGCTGAAGCCCAAGCCAAACTACCAAGGGCAGCTTTTAATTCTGATTTATCTACAGAAGATGAAGTCATAATAAAAAATAAAAAATTAAGCTCTGGTGGATTAAAAAACACTAAAAATAATGCCCCTCCTCTATACAAAGATGTCTGTTCTAGAAGTTAGTTTTTAAAATACTTACAGATTTGTTTTTTATTCAATTTTCATTTGAATGCAATCTGTTTTAATATTCTACATCTATTATAATGTTGTATTAAATAAAATATTTAGTAACAATTATTGTTGTTTCAGATTCTACAATGATTCAATCAAATAATAGTGCAATATTTTCAAGTAAAAATGGTGATAGACTTTTAGAAGTAGACCAAGAAAATACTTATCTTGAATCATTGGCTGTTAAAGATCACGATGGGTCAATAAGTGATGTCCAGGATGATTCAGATAATGACCCAAACTGGGAAATTAATTGCTTAAACTATAAAGGTATAATTAACAGTACTTGAAATAGTTATAACTAAAATTATAAAAATCTAAATTATATGTTTTCATAATAAAATGCAATTTTAATAATTTGTTATGCATATATTTTAAAGTTAGCGATGATGATTCATCTTCAAAAAGAAGTATTATTCAACCCGAAACAAATGCTGTATTATTTTCACCTAACACACAGATCTGGAAAGTTGATGCATTGAATGAAAAAAAACAAACTGAATTTGAACTTAATAATAAAAGTCTGTTTAATTCACCTGGAAGAAAATGGAATATTTCTAGTGTTGATAATGAAACTAATGAGAGAGTACAATTGGCAAATGTGACAAGAACCTTAGTTTTAGAAGAAAGTAGTAAAATTTTGAATAAAGGTGAGTATTATTATACTTAAAATTTAATGTATTATTATAGTAAAGCAAAAATAATAAAAATAATATACTGTACTATTTTTGTTATAGAATCAACTTCAGATGTAAGTTCGTCAAAGTCAACAAATCCGTCATTTAATGTTAATGATAATAATGCGTTCATGACTTCTCATGGTAACTTCAGATGTAAGTTCGTCGAAGTCAACAAATCCGTCATTTAATGTTAATGATAATAATTCGTTCATGACTTCTCATGGTAAAGTAAAATTAAAATAAATAAATATAATATGCTTATTATTATATTGCTTATAAATTAATTATATCTTACTATAAACTTAAATAAAGACATAAATATATTATATTATATAAGATATAGATGATAATTATTTTTGTACAATTGGCATAACACAATAACAGCAATACATTATTCTTGTATGGATGTAATGTATTATGTGGTAGTCACTATATTAGAAAAAAACATCTCTAAAAATAATCTAACCAATTATATATTATTGTATGATTCATGTATTACTTTGTTTTTATTTTTAGATTTTCAAAAATTTGTATTTACTTCTTTAACACATTTTAAGTACGATATAAGTGCTATGATGCATATTGTTAAAGACACAAATGAAAAGATTCAAGCTCTCATATCTAAATCAAATGAAAATAATTATGTATCAACAGCTAATCCAAAACTAAGTTGTTTAGATATGAATACTTTTCCTATAACTACTGAAGACCAACTTATGGATATTGAAAAAAAGATAGATGATATCCATTTAAAAATGAATTGGTAAAACTTATTTTATTATTATTATTTATATATATAATTTATCCATTACTTCTATGGCTGACTTGTATATTCACATATTAACTTAAATTTTTTAATATTTAATTTACTTATTTTAGGTATGCAAGTTATCCTTATTAATAGATAATAACAATCTAAACACAAGTGTGAGGAGAATAATTTCTCGTTTGTGTGATGATAAATTGCTTTTAAGCTACTCTTTAACAGGATTCAAACATAATAAGACATTTAAAAATCTGAACATTTATCGTGTACTCATAGGTAAGGATATTATACATCTGTACTTGTATTATAGTTACAACTCTCCTTTCCTTACATACCTTAATTTGTATCATATCCCTACGTAATTAATAAAATTAAAATAAACGTCACGAATTTAATAAGTGCAATGCCATAAATATAATTTTTTTAAGAGACAACCATTAAGAATATTTCTTATACTTAAGTTAAAAGATGTTTACCATTAAAACAAATGTTTCATAATTTTATTTTTCTAAATACAAATTTATATCAAATTTACCATTTGATATTATTGTTATTTAATTAAGTTTATCAATAGTATTCAATAAGTATGTTCAACAAAGTAAATCACCATATTAATTATTAATTAAATATGCATTAACTCAAAAACTGTTCTTTCCTGATGAATGTTAGATTCTCTTACATTTATTAGTATTTTCTGGTAAATAATGTATAATTAATTATTTGTTTAAGATGCTGTGAGAATGAACATACAATATGCAAAAGTTCCAGATCAAAGAATTGATGCCCCGCTACGAGTTTGGTTGGATCATTCCAAATTCAGAATCAAAGATAAAGAAGAGAAAAATAATAAGACATCAAATAACTGTTCTTAAATTGTTGTTTAATAAATAAATGTTATTACTTTAATAAACCTACAACAGTTTTTTCAATAAAATGTGAACATTTGATTTGTCTTTAAAAAAGGACAATAGTAAAACGTTCTTGATTTAATAAAATTATAAGATTATAAGAATCTCTTGACATAACTTAATGTGAATGTTATAGACTAACGTTATCAGAATTCATTTTAAAAAATATTATGAGAATGATAAATTATAAATGTTATGAAAACTTTTTAAAAATAATATTAAGCGAACCTTATTTTTGTGGCCAAATAATTATGTCAGAAGATTATAGAAACGTTAAATACTTATATGGAAATTAAAATAGAACTTTCTCACAAGGTAATTATTCTATTAATAACATTCCTACAATTTTGTATGAACATAACATTGCTGTCTGGGCAGTTATTCTATATTTTCTTTCTTCATTCCAATTACTTCTATTTATTTTAGATTTAAAATAAACTTCCTCAATATCACAATCAAATAATAAATTATATGTATTTCTACAACAAGATTTTATTTTGTTTGCATTTTCTGTGTAAGAACATAGCTGAAGTAAAACTACTGACTGAACTGATTTGTTTAAAATACAATTTGCAATATATTTTTCTAATTTGACATCATCATTGTCATCACCAATATTTAAACCATCAACTAACATTCTTCTACCAATGCTATACAAATATTAAATATTAATACATTTAAATTTAAAAAAATATAAATTATTATACTCTTATAAAATTAAAATATGAATTTTAAAAAATTACATAACACAACTACATTTAGTTTTATTGTATACCTATGTTTTGCTAAAGCACTGTTTGGATTTGTTTCTATTGAAATTTTTAAAATATCTATTTCAGATACTGTTGATGGCATATTTAAGTCTTTGTATCTATTAAAGGCTTAGGTTTGTAATTTTGTACTGACGTTTCTTTTCTAGCAGACCAAACACATTTTATATCTGTAGATGATATTTTCTCAAATTCCAATATATTTTCTCTAATAAAGTAAATATTTAGGTGTGTATTGTAAAAAAGTTGAATATAAACTATATTTTAACATGTAGGTATATAACAAAGATACATACTAGTTAATAATAATGTTTATAATAAAAATAATATAATACCTATTTTTATTAACATTTCTAAATTAAATATCATTAGTTGTATTATGTGCTTAATTTATACCTTGTGCATTGAATAAGAATTGCTGATACATGCTTACAACGGCCGCTTGCTCCAGCCTTACACGAACAAAGAAATTCAACCAACTTTATTTTGTAATTAATATCATTTTTTAGTTTATCTATTTCAATTGAACCATTTATTTCATGAGGATGACTAGTTAATGCACTAGTTTGTAAACATAATGCATATAAACATATCTTACTTTCTATTATACTTTTTATTCCAGACAATATTATATAACCTACATGACAAAATATTGTATAATTAACAATAATTGTTAAATTATGAATGTATTATTATTTAAGTTGAAAGTCTAAGCAATACAGAAACCTGCATTTAAAACTTCCTCCCCTTCTAAAACACATCTTGCTCCTGGAGTACACTGAAGATAATTAAACATTTCATTAATGCTTAAAAATGCCTTTTGCTAATCCATTTTATTTTTAAAAACAATGAGAGAAATATTTAAAAATTATAAATTGTCATCTCAACAAAACAAATAATAACAATAGATTTATTAATTTCAATATACAATAAATGTTTACTATTTAGTCATTCATAAAAAGTCATGATTCTATTAATAACCACTTTATAAAACCCATTTTATTTGAACCACCATTTTGTAAATTATTTTGGCTGGAACTCTTAATTTGAATCGCGTATTGGTAACCAGCTAGAGATTAATACTTCCCAATACTTTGTTTACAGTTACAATTGTATTATTTGACAATATATTGATGATAAATACTAGAATGCATGAATGTAGTGGGTACAGATTTATGTGTATTGTATATCAAAGAATATAATATTTTGTATCTTAACAACGTGAATATGTTTCTTATTTGTATGTAAATGTTAAGTTCAATATAAATGTATAATAAATCTATAATTAAGTACATCATATTGTTTTATTCTCGTGTAGTTTTGTAACTGTCAAATGAATAATTTAATTTTTTTTTTTGTTTTAAATATTTCAGTACCTATGTATAATAATGTTATATTGTGATGTTTTAATATATTTAATTTACTAATTTACAACAAATATTTTATTGTTTAATCACCTTCATCTACTAGTAGAATAAAATTGATTGAATACATGTGATAAATCTATCTAATGCATACAATTTAATTTGCTATAATTATTTTTAAATAATTTTAAAATCTTCTTAATGAATTAAACCCTATATATTTTCCACTCTTCTTAAAACAATTGTTTATAGTGTTAGGTTAGGTGTTCATAAGTAAATTAGTTGTTAAGTAATAAGTCATTACTAGTTCCAAATTACACTCAAGTTATCTATCTGAATGCGAGATGTAAGATAGATATTTTATAAATGAATAACTATTTACTAAATAAGTTACTAAATATTATTATTTTAAATTTTATTAAATTTTATTCCTTCAACAAAATAATGACACTAAAAAATAAATAGTTTATGAAGACAATGTTTTATAATGAGCTATAAGTAGTTAGAAACTAGAAGTACTAACATTAATGTAAATTAAGTCATTTTTTATAAAATATTACATATTTGTTATTATTAGGGGCTAGGGTTAGGATTTTAATGACCCTAGGAACTTTATAATATGCCCAAAAAATTAAAAATTCACATATATAATAACATAATATGCTTACCTTATATAACCCAAATAGTTAATATTGATATTTCAAAATATCTACCAATTATTGCCTATTTAAATGTAACTTTAAATATCTACGTTAGCGGTTCTCAAACAATTTTTTTTTTTTTGTACTTTTTAGATGTATTATCAATCAGTCATGTACCAGTATACCACTAATGACTATAAATAGAACGATCCTAATTGTACAACTAAATACTTTACTTTTTAGTTAAATACATTTATTTTGAATAATAAGGCAGTAAAATACTGCAATATAATTGATTTTATTCATTATTTTTTTAACATAAGATATGAATTAAATAACAAGTTTTCAATGAGATCAGAATTGAATATTTATTTTTAATTTTCCATTCTACCACAGTTTGAGTACCGCTGACCTACTTGTATCTTTTATTCAAAATTTTATACCTACTGTTTGTAACCATTAACATTTTAAAGTTCTTTACTTTAAAATTACATAACTGATTATATATTACAAATGTAATTTAGTTTCGATATTTTGATACATTAATAAATGCCAAACATCATATTTTAACACAATGTGAACTGAATGTAATAGTTTAGATTTTCATTGAGCTGAGAATTAAATAATCGAATGGGCAGTAACTATAGATAGCCATATAGGTTTAAATCTAGACTATCCCTGCGCCTATTTAGTTACGTGATGTGAAGTAATTGTGTGAATTTGATATTAAATTTTCAATCACATATACAATTATTGTATTACCTACCTACTTCATTATATTTTTAATGTTCAAATAATATAATAGTTCTTAACAATTATTTTGAAGGCACAAGTACCTATATAACGAACATTAATAATCAAAGTGAGATTTTAGACGTATTTTAAATACATACTGTTGAGAAATAGTAATATTTAACTCAAATTAGTTTTAAAGAAAAAAAAAGCTTTGTAATTATACATTAATAAGAAATCGTGAACAATTACATTATAATTTATCAACAATAGTAGTTTTGGGTGTGTTTTGAAATATATATATAGTAGGTAGTTGTTGATAACTTGGTTGGCCGCATAAACAACATTATTAGTTTTGATTCGTCCATAATAAGACTGATAGGTATTAAAAACATAAAATATACATTAATTATTAATATAATTAAATCATTTAATAGCTCAATATTCAAAATACCATACTTAATAAATTGTATAAAACCTTTTTTTTTTATAAAATAGTATTCATAAAAAATTATAGCGTGCTTGCTAATACTATTAATTAGGGCCAAACATATTAATACCTACACTATTAGTTTGGAACAAATTATGTATACAGTTCATAACTTGGTAGATATAATTGAAATGGTTTGATTAATCTTGTGGTTTTTTTTTCTGTGAAAGCATAGGTTAAGGAAATAATTTTAAAAAAACAAATCATACAGTAGCACTCAAAAGTTAGGTTTATGCAACTAGTTAGAACAAAACTATTAGCATTTTCTGATTCAATTTATGACCATTGATGTTATTAGATCTCATTTAATGAGTTAAAAAACATTATATTATCCACTGAGAAATAAATCTTTGGATTAATTATTAAAATTAGCATTTAATTTGTTCAATAGATTAATATATGTACTTATTTAAATTCATGTTTCTGTGTCGTCTATATAAGTGCTCAAAAACTACCAAACCAGTGGTGAAATTACAAATAGATTAAGGCTTATGAGGGCCTTCAAAGATTTAACTTAGAAAATGATGAATATTACAATTTACAATTAAATTAAAAACCCCATAAAATATTATACTTAGTTTTTATCTTTCCGTACGTTTCTGTAGGTAAACCATTACGTCATAATTAGCTATGGAAGTGCATAATATTATAATAAAAATAATCTAACTTAAACTATTATAGTAACTAGATCTCAACTTGGTATAATTTGATTAGGTACATGAAAGTAGCTACTAGCCAATAGGTTGGAATTATGCATTTATTTAATATTTATATATAAAATATCAGAAAAATGAACTGCTGTATAATTTTTGCAGAACATTTTGATAAAATACCAGAGTTTTTGAGTAAAAGAATAATTTATCAAAGTCAACAATTTCACGATGAGCTTTGTCTGCAGAATCAACGTCTTTTGAATGAAAAACACTATTTTGAAACTCAATTTTTATACCCATATATTGTTGTCACACAATTGCAAGTACGATTTGACCATTTGAGCTCCTAAATGAAATAAAGAATTTACCTATTCAGTTGTGTATTAAACTTTAGATCAGTTTCTAAGGATAAAATTAGTATTAGAGCGAAGGAATTAGCTGTCGAATTTGATGATTTTAATTCGGCAGAATTAATTAATCAAATTGAATCTTTTAAAACATTATTTGCTTTTGATCCTTTAAAATATGAACTCGAATCATTTTTCAGTGTTTTTGATATGATTAAATTGTTAGTTTTTAAAAATAATCATCTAATGAAAAGCTTCTCAGAATTATTAAGAGCGTTTTATTTATTTCTCACTTT
The DNA here is from genome assembly GCF_020184175.1 of Aphis gossypii. NCBI lineage: Eukaryota > Metazoa > Arthropoda > Insecta > Hemiptera > Aphididae > Aphis > Aphis gossypii. Next base: position 21,683,036 of record NC_065532.1, on the reverse strand, counting down.
ACTAGTAGCTGTAGTCAATGCTGAGAGATCGTTTTTAGAGCTTAAGTTAATAAAAAGCTACCTTAAGGCTTAAATGCCAAGAGGTTTGATCATGATATCTATTGAAAACGAACGTGCATGTCAGTGTTGTACCTACTGATTAATATGGTACTTTTGTACAAAACCAAAGCAAAAAAAAAATATAAATACCTACTCAAAAACTAATGGACTGTTTACGATAAAAGTTATATCAATAGATTGCTTGAGAAAAGTTGCTAATAACTCTTATTTTAAAATTTAAACCTATATAAGTTAGAATATAGTAGCCTGTACTGTTGAAGTTTATGGATTTAAATTATGCTCATGAAAATCAAACATTTTGTTTTTACCTATTATTTCAATTATTGTCATTGATTACAGATTATATTAGGTACTACTTATCGTGTAATTGATTAAAATATAGTATAAATCATAGTACGTATAGTATAATAATAGTATATTTCATTTTGTACTTAAATTTAGGGTATAAATCTAGTTTAGCGCCCACGCGAATTTTTCGAATTTTTTTGCCGAAACTCATGTAAATCGACGTTCTAAAAACGATGGTGCAAAAAAAAGTTGGCGGAAATCAATAGTTTTTGAGTAATAGAATTTTGAAATTTTAGTTTTTTCTATAATTCATTTAAATAGGTAATTTTTTGCCGCCTGTATACGAGTGAAGTGGGGCGCAGTGGTGCGCCCTACAAGTCTAATAACAATAATCGAAGGATCGAAACTGTCCACGGATGAACAATTTTTTGCACTTTTTTTCATCACCTTTTTTCGTCAAATGCATTTTGGTTGGCTCTGTGACTTACTTGGGGTGGTGTTGCATAGAGAATCGAGAGATATTATTCGATTTGCGGAGCGGAGGGACGGCGCCGAGGAGCGTAGTGACGAGTGCCGATACACCCGAAATCTTTGTTCATTTCAGGAATTTTCCATTGTCCCTGTTACCTACTTGAGGTGGTTTTGCATAGCAAGTCGAGGGATATTTTTCGATTTGCGGAGCGGAGCGACGGCACCGAGGAGTGTAGCGACGAGTGCAGATACACCCGAAATCTTTGTTCATTTCAGGAATTTTCCATTGACCCTGTTACCTATTTTCGTTTTTAAATGTCCGAGCGAGTGCAGTGGTCGGTGCAACAAAAATGCATTTTTTAAGCGTGCTCTCTATACGGGTTGGTGTTACATAGTAAAACGAGGTATATTTTCGTTTGTGTTTAGGTATTTCACAGTTAATATGATTTTCGTTATCGAACGTACAAATCTCCGTAAGTGGAAGTTAAATTTATATGATTATAGATAAACTAACCTAATCGTAGATAAAATGTAATACCTTATATTTAATTTTGGTTCATAACTGTTTCTAACGCAGTATTCGTAACACACTAGTTCGTACGTTTTATAAATTTAAGTTTGTTTTTATCTAATAATGACGTGGTCAGTTATTAAATTATTTAAATTATTTGAGTGTCGTGAGGATGGGCCGTTGTCAATGCCAATTATTGAACAGCTTCAATTGTGGGGTCTTATACCAAAAAATAACAGCTTCAAATGCAAAAACGGCCATTTTGCTAAATTTTGCCCTCACGGAGATTACGCCAATGGATTTGTTTGGCGTTGTAGACAGTGGTCTACAACGAATAATCGCAAAAAATTTCGGTGTGATTTTTAGCAATCCATAAGAAAAGACATGTTCTTCAATAAATCGCACTTGTGGATTTATCCAATAGTTATGTTTTCTTATCTGTGGACCGAGAATGTGTCTCTTTGTTTTATAAGAAAACAAATTGAAATTGCACAACAATCAGCTGTTGATTAGGCGTCTTTCCATCGGGAAGTTGTCTTCGATGGAATGATATTACGGCATGAAAAAATTGGTAATTTTCGTTTTTATTTTATTAAAAGTGAAAATAATTCTTTTAATTATTTACTTTATTTATTACGAAGGTGGTGTTGGAAAAGTGGTCGAAATCGACGAATCGAAATTTGGTAGACGTAAATATTATAGGGGTCATCGAGTAGAGGGGCAGTGGGTTTTTGGTGGAGTAGAGCGGATAACAGGCAAATGTTTTTTAGTACCCGTTTAACGTCGTGATAAGGAGACATTACTGACAGTAATTAAAGAATGGATTTTGCCAGGTACATTAATCGTTAGTGATTGTTGGAAAGTACGTGGTCTTGTTTATTCATATTCTTTTATTCTTTGATATTAATTATGAATTTTCAATTTTAGAGTTACGACTGTTTAAAAGATGAGGGTTATGAACATTTAACGGTTAACCATACAATTGAATTTAAAAATCCCGACACTGGCGCGCACACGAATAATGTCGAGGGGATGTGACGTCATGCTAAGGTATCTTTAAGCCAGTATTCCCGGAAAAAACATTTTTACGCCGGATATATAGCCAAACACGTGTTTTTGAAATCTTGCCGAAATTTGAATTTGAACCCGCTAAATGAGTTTTTCCGGTTGGTTTCATTGTTGTACAACCCAACTACACCGGAAATAGTTGATAGTGAAGAACTATCGACAGAGTCATCGAAATCTGAGGAAGAAGTAGAGTCTGAACCGGAGTTTGGATATTTCTAAAATATAAATATAAATTATACATAATAAACGTATTAAAAGTGTATTGATACCTTTTTATTATTTTATTACTTTTTTTCTAATTTTAAAGTATGCTGTTTCGGGTATTAGGTGAAATTGAGCGTTGTGCGATATGCACCAAAGTTTTTAAAACGTTGATTTACCTAGGCTTTGATGAAAAAAAAAAACGAAAATTTTGTTTGGGCGTGCGCGTTACTCTAGATTTGGGTACCTAAAAAATATACAAAATATTGATTTCAAAAACAGTACCTATTTAGGGTGTATCGGCACTCGTCGCCACGCTCCTCGGCACCATCGCTCCGCTCCGCAAATCGAAAAATATCTCTCGATTCTCTATGCAACACCACCCCAAGTAAGTCACAGAGCCAACCAAAATGCATTTGACGAAAAAAGGTGATGGAAAAAAGTGCAAAAAATTATTCATCCGTGGACAGTTTCGATCCTTCGATTATCGTTATTAGATTTGTAAGACGCAACACTGCCCCACACTTCACTCGTATACAGGCGGCAAAAAATTACCTATTTAAATGAATTATAGAAAAAACTAAAATTTCAAAATTCTATTACTCAAAAACTATTGATTTCCGCCAACTTTTTTTTGCACTACCTATCGTTTTTAAAACATTGATTTACCTAGGTTTTGAAAAAAAAATTCGAAAAATTCGTGTGGGTGCTAAACTAGGTTTGTTCCATTTTTCGGATAAAATACAGTTCGTACCAATTATTTTTCTACTAAAAAATGTTTCGAATAAAATATTTTCGGATAAAATACGGTTTGGATAAAATATTTTCGGATATAGTATACAGGCTTTATTGTAAGGATATTTTCCAACTGCACAAATAAAATATATGTTACAGTAATAAGGGGCAACACACTAAATACAATATTTAAACTATAAAAATTAACTACACGAAAAATTGTGAAACTAATTTTATTATAAGTTATTTAGTAAACAATTAGTTATTAAACAAATAATAATAATATTTTCAAATATATTTAAAGATGAAAATTATTTTTTAAAATTGTCTGTTTTTGGAATGCGTTTCCTCTTTATTATTTTCAATATCTTGTAAATTCCTTTTTAGACCTTGAGTTTGAGTTGCTTCTGCGAACACTCCTTTGAACCAACTTTGTTCGCGTGCCTTAGGAGTCTCTTTTACTCGGCGACATGTTTCGTTAGTCCACGATAAAACGGCATCTCTTGGATCCCATAAGGATAAAGGTGGCATATTGAAATGAACAAATAAATATTCATTCTCTGACTAAACAAGCAAATTTTGTCTATCAGCAGATTTTAAAATATTACTTGTGCTAATGAGACGCTCTACATCTGCACTATGTGGTTTAGCAGCGAGAACTCGTGAAAAAATAGTTAGTATGGTGTTAAATGATCCAGATTTAGAGAGATGTTCAACAAAAGAGGCCATAGACATTTTACG